>NW_026267168.1:1778581-1782644 GCF_000697945.3 Frankliniella occidentalis | reverse complement strand
CCCCCGCGTAGGCCCCCCATCCGGCCCCTCTCCCCAACCCAATCAGGGAGGCCCTGCTACATTTGCATTGATGGCCGGACGGTCCGCAGCGGATGGTCTGCAGATGGGGACGGGCCGCCGCCCGCCACCGCCGCCACCTGGACCCGCAGCTGTCCTGTCCGCCGGACAACGCGATCTGCATTTCATATCCGTTTCACCCGAGGTTTCACCTCTCGCCCGGCCGCCAGAGCCGCCCGCGCGCGCAGCCCGCAGGCCCCACGGCTCGTAAAACGGACAGGGGTCGCGCAATAAACCCAACAGCCGCGCGGCGCTGCTGCTGCTTCCACTGCTCGAACGGCCGATGATGCAGTTGTGATAGCCTGCAAGAATCCCTTTGTAAATTCACGCACTCGACTGCTTATGTTTACACTTTTATTTGGGAGGCGCGCTAGATAGGTGCGGCCAGGATTACGCACAACCGCTAGGCCCCCTCCGCTCTCACGCGCCGTCTCCCTTCTCCCTTCTCCTCTCCTGGCCTGGCCCGCCACACTACTTAAGGCTAGGCCCAGGGCCCGAACGACACAGTCCCTCGCGGCCCTTCACTACGCTCAGTCTGGAGAGTGCTTCTACTACTGTACCACTGCAACTGCTACAACATGAGTAAATATATTATTGATCGAAGTACTGCATATTAATTAAGGTAATCGGACCCATGCACAATAGCCACCACACGGGCTATTACATTGGTGGCAGCGGTTGGCCTTATTAAATGCTGTACTTCTTGTAGAGTCAGTGTAATTATAAGAAGTGTTATTTTAAGACGTGTATTGCTCTCCCGCTAAATATTAACCAAACTGTCATCAAGAATGTCGACTATCGATCTTAAAACTCTCATCGAAAAACTCCAGGAAGGTGTGATTACGATCCAAATTTCCTTCGATCAGGCTCCCTGCCCAGCTTGTAATACAAGGCATGCTCCTCGTCGCCCTACTCGCCCAGAGCCTCGTCGCCCTACTCGCGCAGAACCACAGCACGCAGCTTCTTGCCGCTGTCGTCGTTGCTTTATGAATTTCCAGGGCTCCAGCCGTTAGAGTTCGAAAATGCATCAATTTTTTCTGTGGTTAACATGCTTCGTCGGGTGCTGTTTTCTAATTTTCTAAATTATGGCCCTTTCCCCCGTTCAAATTCGCCAGTACTTTACTAAGCACGTCCTGCCCTCTACGTCGCAGTATCCACGCTTTGAAGTAATTAATTTCAGTGCCCTCACCTCTCCAGCTGCTGTCGCCGCTCTTACTGCAGATTTTGATTCAGTTTATGCAGCTTGTTCGCCGATTCTAGATTCTAATTGGCGCGCTGCCCCTGCTTCAACTACTCTTGCCGCTGCAGGCACTGCCTTAAACAACAGTATAGAAGAAAATTGCACAACAACTAGACTTCACTTTGCCTCTTCCCGTGAGCGCATTTATAAATGCGACGACCGCCTTTTTGTGCACCTTAAAAATATTCTCACTGAGTTCCGTACTTATCTGCCTGCCCACCCGCCGACTCCACCTCAGCTTCTTTTGGTTACGATAGCTGAATTATTACGTCCCACAATGTCTATCTCACCGTCGCTGCTCGCCGCCGTCGACCATTTTTCTTCCAATGAGCCTAGCTACTCTGTCGATGATTTTCTCGCTTCAGTAGAAAGATCTCTGTCCTTTGCCGGTCAGGCCACAGACCCCGCCCAGCGTGACGCGCAGCACCGTGATTTTATTTTGTTAAAATTGCGAGGCCCTGCTCGTCAAATCCTCCGTGGTGCCCCTAACTTAAACACAGGCACTAGTGCAGAATTAATCCAAGCCTTGCGTGAACGCTTCCGCCCCGTATCTGACACCTACACTGCCTCAAAAGCATTCAGGGAATGTTCCATGCTGCCCACTGAATCTGTCAGTAGCTTTGTTACGCGCTTGCGAGAGCTCGCACAGCGCTATGCTGACACTCGTCCGGTTCCGACTTCCAGCGAAGCACGAGAAGCTGTCAATGCTCTTCTCGAGGAAGAGACATTGCACACGTTTATGCGTGGCCTGTCGGATAAATTGCGTAACTTTGTTCGCCTGCAGTCCCCTACTACCCTTGCAGGCTATCACACAGTAGACAGGACGCGGCACTGTTCACTGGCGAAAAGTGAAAAGGGCGTACGTCCACGGACTTTGCATTGGACTTACGCCCCTTTTCACTTTTCACCAGTGTGTTGGAGTCGTAAACCAAGTGTGCAACAAAAAGATAGTCGTCACGACTACCGCAAAAATTATCGCAAATTAAAAAGAACGGGCGCAAAGTTGCGTTGAGGTTTGCAGAATTAATGTTCCAGAGAGACTCAAGCCCGCGCGAGGAAATGAGAGACATATATTTTTCACTCACGACACGCGGTTTAGGTGGAGAGGGGCGAGTAGAGTGGTGGGGAAGGTTTAGTTGGGGTAAGTTTGGGAGGGGAGTGGGGGGGGGGGGGGGGGGGGGCAACGGGACGTGACCGAAGGATGGCGGACGCGCTGCTAGCACTCACCACACGCCGAGGACGTGTTTACGACGTCGGACTGCAGCGCGGAGCGTTAAACAGACGGTGGGACGAAAGTGGCGGGGAGAGAGAGAGAGAGAGAGAGGTGGGGGAGGGACGAGTAAAAAGAAAGAGCAGCGGAAGCGCATCCATGCGCTGTGGAGCGACATCGGAGGAGCGGAGCGCCCGCGGACCGTAGGGTAGGCCACCCGCTCAGCACGCGCGTCCACGGGTGGCCTACCTCGCAACGGAGCGCCCGCAGACCGTAGGGTGGGCCACCCGCTCAACACGCGCGTCCACGGGCGGCCTACCTCGCAGGCGGGCTCGTCCATGGTGCAAACGGAGGAAAATGTTTACTACCAAAAGTGCATTGTGAACACGCGACAGAGCGCGGGACACGCTCACAAAATATGGTTGCGGTTTTACTAAATTTACTACACGTTGTGGGCCCTTGCTATGTGCCGTGACTCGCTTGGAAGAGTAGTGCTAGCTTTTATGATTGCGTGTTGGCTTCTGATGCAACTCTAAACTCTGCGTGTATGTGTTACAACGTGAGCGCATGAGTGTGCCCGAGGCAAAGTAATAGTCTGAATGTTGTCTGGAACCTTGTCGATGGTGACGGTTAATTCGTAGATAAAAGGCAGTTAAACGGCAGCTCATCGGCAGACAATCGGCAGTCTATCGGTAGCCAAACCGTAGTCAAACGGCAGACAATTCTCTCTGTCAAACGGCTGACAAACGGCAGACAAACCACAGCCAAACCGCAGTCTATCCTCAGCCCATCCTCAGCCCAGTTTGACTGAGGATTGACTGCCGTTTGTCTGAGGATCGACTTCCGCTCTCAGACAATCTTCAGTCCTCTGTACGAGATGAAAATGAAAACAGTCGATTCGGCAGGGCAGCCGCTGGCCCGGCTCGGTACCGAACCCCGGCTTCTGAATTGGGAGTCGGAGTGCTTGCTCTATTGGCCAGAGAGAGCTCGCTGGGAGAGGAGCTTGGCGGAGGCAGCAGCTGGAGCAGGATGGCGGCGGCCGAACCAAGATGGCGTTGCAGCTTTTTTAAATTATATAGAGCCGTATCTGTAATATATTGTTTCGACCACCTTGAAATAATAAGTCTATCGGAAGCATTATAGCGTGCGAAATCCAATTCTGTGTTTCTTTCCAATCGATGCTTCTCTAATTTAACGATTACAACGGATTACGATGACCCTACGCACGAGAGCGTTCCGTACAGTTTTGCGAAGATAACCCCACCTGGCTCTGTCGTGAGGTGCCTCCGCCAAGCTCCTCTCCCAGCGAGCTCTCTCTGGCCAAGGGAGCAAGCACTCCAACTCCCAGTCCGGGGGCCGGGGTTCGGTACCGGGCCGGGCCGGCGGCTGCTCTGCCGACTCGATTGTTTTCATTTTCATCTCGTACAGAGGACTGAAGATTGTCTGAGAGCGGAAGTCGATCCTCAGACAAACGGCAGTCAATCCTCAGTCAAACTGGGCTGAGGATGGGCTGAGGATAGACTGCGGTTTGGCTGTGGTTTGTCTGCCGTTTGTCA
>NW_026267168.1:1773032-1778271 GCF_000697945.3 Frankliniella occidentalis | reverse complement strand
CCCCCCCCCGAGCAGGTTTCCCAACTCGGCGCGCGCAGCCCGAACCTGATTATACTGCTCCCCAACATTAGTGACGTTAACGTGTACGGCGATGTAAACCCCGCCGCCTTGTCGTCGTCCACCTGTTCGTCACATACTAGAATCTTATGAACTTTTCTTGTTCATAGCTTACTGAAATCTGTAACCATGCTCAGCTTACGCATTTTTCAATACGCCAGAATAAACAAATTTCTTCATATTGGCGTATTTAAAAAAAATACGTAAGCCGAGAATGTTTACAGATTTCAGCAAGCTATGAATTATAAAGTTCAGGAGGTTTTAGTGTACAGACTTCAGTTCTTAAGTGATTTTTGGCCGAGTGAAAGGGGGGGGGGCGTAATGGGGTAGGGTAGGGGTAGGAAAAGGTCTTTTTCCCGCTGGGACGGGTCCGGGACGGATATGGAGGTCCTCAACCTCGCGCGCCCCTCGCCACCGCAACCCTCTCTGGGCCCTAATGGCAAGGCGCAATCAAACCTCTCACCGTCTGGCAGAGCCGGTCAGACTCGCTCTCTCGCTCGCTCCGTCTCTCCCCCCCCCCCTCTGTCTCTCTCTCCTACTGTTTGCTTGGGCTGCGGTACGAGACACCAACAAGAGACTTACATGGTCTCCACGGTAGTCCTTTCCCCCCACGGTGGACCCCCTCCCCTTTCCACAACCACACAAGGACGGTGACCTGATCAAGGAGCCTAGCGTCCTAAGTGGCCCAAACATATCAGTAAAGCCCAGTGGAGTGCCGCGGGCGGAACAACGCAGCTCGACGCTGTCGAGGGTACTCTGGTCAACTTAAGTGAAGTAAAGCACGGCGCCATGGAAACGCCAAACGTCGCCTTCTACACTGCAGAGCAGAACATCCAGTGAACATTTCTGAAACTATTGTGTTTCAAGCTTCCGTTCCGTATGCCATAGTTCGTGCGCTGTATCAGCGGAAGCGCGTGGGTGACGCTGGTCACACGGAATAGGAAAGCAAGCAGCAAGGAGAGCGAGATCAGCCATATGATCCTGGGGTTAGATCATATGGGGGTGGGCTCGACGCCACGCGGCAGGAGCGGGGTGGGCGCGCAGTATGGCAGCGTCCCACCCAAGCATAAACGAGCACCCTGCCTCTCGCCGGTTAAGCAGTGTGGTCTGACTCGCGCACAGAGCGAGGGAGAGAGAGAAAAGAGGGAGAGGATGGGAGAGAGAGATGGATGCATTGTAAAAAAAAATGTTATTAATTAACAGTGAAGTTGTTGTTTCGTTTTTAAATGGCTTTTGTCGTTGTACAACAATAATGTTTGCCATATGTTCAAGAGGAAACAGGTTTACTTTTCCACGAACAGACATCGTTGTTCAATGTTGTTCGACAGTAAGAGTAAGTGAAAAACAGTGAACAACAATATATTTAATGAACAACATTATTTTACAGTGTGGATGGGTGGGTGGGTGGATGGATGGATGGATGGATGGATGGATGGGTGGATGGGTGGATGAATGGATGGATGGATGGATGGGTGGATGGATGGATGGATGGGTGGATGGATGGATGGATGGGTGGATGGATGGAAGGATGGATGGATCGGTAGACGGTTTGGCCGCTGGTAATGCAGTTCTCGTGTCGTCCGCCGCATTAAGGCACTTACACACCTTTCAGAGTGCAGCGGAGCGAGGCCGCCACAAGCGTACTGAAGGGGGTTTATACGGAACAGGGCCCCCCGCTGCAGGTGGGAGGTATAGGGCGGGCGTCGCCAACACACACACACACACGCAGCGAGAGACAGAGAGAGAGAGAGAGAGAGAGAGAGAGAGAGAGAGAGAGAGAGAGAAAATTATTTTTCGCTTGTCGGCTGCCTTTTCAGCAACCGCCCGCAGGGGTTTTTGATTGAATTACCTATTTTTTTCTTTTTTTTCAGGGAGAGTGTGCGTGTGAGTACATGGAATGGAAGTCGGGGAAAAGTCTTGGGTGAGCGTGAAATGTACATATATTTGAAGAGCAGCAAGATGAAGGTGTTGAAAAAAAAGAGAGACCACGAGGAAGACAAAAAGCAGGCCAGGTAGAGAAGGAGGGTGAGGATAAGAAAGGAGATGGCGATCTGCACATAAAACAGCCCAATGAAAAATAACAGTGCCCCAGGGCGGTGCCAGCCGAGCACTTGTACCTCCCGCATTTCAACTCACAATTTCTGCCGGCGCCTGTCTCTCTGGCGCCGGCACGGAAGGGAGGGCTGAGCCGCAGTGGGGGAGGGAGAGAGAGGGAGGAAGGGAGAGAGAGAAAGAGATGGGAGGGAGGAATACCAGAGGCAAACCACCACCTGTGCGTCTCGGGCGGCTCGTAGAACCCGCCGCTCGGGGGCGATTAAAATAATAAAAGAGCAGATTTCCGGCGGCAGCTCGCTCCTCCCAGGAACACGGAGAGCGAGACGCTGGAACGGGACGGCTTTGGGCTCGACGCGCAATCCCGACACCGCAGGTACACCATAGCAGAGACTGCACTCTAAGAATTATGTTCTTGAAACTGTGCTAGATTTGCGTCGTAACCATAATTAAGCAATTTTAACTACCTGATCTTGGTTGATAAATTTTGTTCTCATTGTTTCTATAAATTTTTACAATTTTGCATTATTATGAGGACACTTTGTAGTTTTTATAAAAATTGGCATTTTGTGACATTGAAATTGGTAAAGAGTACTCGTAAAGTTTTCGATCTCAAATCAAGAACGCGTCTTTTTCATTTTTCAAGCACATTTACTCATCTTGAAATGTCAAGCAATGTTATTGAACTTGAGAGGATCACATGAGTAACGTAAGAAAACAATACAATGTCGTCGGAAATTCGGCTTTGCTTGATAAAAAAGTTGAAAAGTTGAAGTTTTGTTCTTGAAAAATGCTCAAGAACGAATAATAAAGAGTTTTTCTTGCATATACTGATTTAACAAACACATGTTTTTGGGTGTGCTCAGGCAGGAGCGCTCGGAAGAGTATGGTTTTAACGAAAGGCACTCCGGATAACGTTTAACGCTGCCGGGTGACCATAATCAAACTTTAGTGCCGTTCCCTTTTTAGTGCCCGCCATTATCTTCTCCTCTTTGCGAAACGCGCATAGCAGTGGTCAACCCTTCTGTTTCTGTGGTAGTCCGCGATGAGGTAGAAACGGCCCTGGGGTCACAGCTCGGCGTTGCGGTCCGGGCCCCTTGGTGACCTACCTGGTGCCTCGGCTACCCCGGCTGCACCGGACCCTCCCCGTACCTGACCCTCTCTTATGCGGGGCCGAAGTGTCGACAGCTCCGATGTTCCGCCGTACCTTTGTACATCAGGCGGACGATGACGATACCACCGATATTTAGATCGATATTACGCGATCATTAAAGATAATACAGCTCTTACATTAAAGTGCAAAGTGCACCAGCATTACAACATAGCTTCAAACTTCAATATTAAGTAAATGTTTAGGAAATACTACATGCAGTATGTGTAGTAATAGTACCTGCTATGTTATGTAATCTTCCTTCGTACACGGCCAAGGACCCGCCCATCGACACAGGCTGACGCTCGGGTTAACGTTACATCACAACACAGACTGTACTATTAGACAACATTACTGATACAGACTAATACTGATACTATTGTCGATGTAACATCAATATTCCTGATATAATTGGCGATATTACACACGACATTACAATAATATTATCCAATACAACGGCCAAAGGGAGTTGACGAGCCCTCGCGTATTCCCTCTTCACCCCCTTCCTTCCCTTCCAGCGGCCCAGGGGGCTCAGCCCCTCCGGGGCCAACTGGACACGGCAGTGCAAGCAAACAACACACGACGTGCCGTACGATGGGCCGTTGGCCTAGACGCCGTTGATATAGCGTATATCCCCCTCCCCCCCCCCCCCCACTCCGGCGAGGAGTCGGGGAAGGGGGGCTAAATATAGGACAAGCCGGTAGTAGCGTCGCGTGGCGGGGGCCAGGGGGGGCGATATACGCCAAATACCACCATAAAAGGTCAACGCGCCACGCCACGCCTCCGAAGAGGCCCGTCGCGCGGCCAGGCAAGCGCTCAGCAGTGGGTAAGGGCAAGGCCGTGGGGCTCCTTATCAAAGCAGCACCGGCGCAGCGGAACACGGGGCGTGCACGCCGGAAGAGAGAGAGGGAGAGACGGAGAGAGAGAGAGGGGGGGGGGAGCACGACGCCAACGACAAGAAAGTCCCCGGCCGAACCGAAAATGGCAAACGTGTGAGTGTGCGCGCGACGTGGCCTTGGGCTGGTAATAACCACAGGCGCACCACGGGCATCTATGGTGGGGACGCCGCGTGGTCGCCCCCCAGCGGCCCGGCGGCCGGGCGGCCCCAAGACCTCCACCACGGCCTATGCCGCGCCCTCCACGGCCCGAGCCCGGCCCCGAAGCCGCCCCGCCCGCCACGACCGCAGGTTGAGCCACGCCAACCGGCAATCGCGGTCAGTGGACTTTGCAGCACCTTCCCCATGAAGCACGCGGCCCCATAACAACCTCGACGGCTCACGCTCCCGCGCGGGTTCACTCTCTCCTCTTCTGCTTCGCGCCCCGCCCTGCTTTACGGCGGCACAAGGGGCAATAAAAAAGTGCAGCCGTGCTTATATTCTCGACGAAAATTTACAAAAGAGAGCGGGAGAGGGAGAGGCGGGGAGGGTTGCCAACTGTGGTCTGTGGTCTGGGTACACTGTGAAAAATATCCTCGGAAATTTACAACATTTGATACTTTCTTCGCCAAAAATATTTTCTACATTTTGGAACAGCCTATTCTTGCTTGTCGATCGACTTCAACTCGATACGACGTACTTTGAAATTTACAATTTCAAATTGCAACTTTACGACACACATTAAGCAAAACCTTCCCACGTAAAACTATTTTTCATAGTGTCATACATATATACCAATAAACCATCAGATTATACTAAACGAATTCATATGAACAAGTGTGTAGACGGACGTCGTATCGGGCGGGGACAGAAAGCAGAGTAGACACTCTAGTACTTTGCGCGACTGCACGAGGAAGAGGGCCCGGCGCCGCACATCCCTAGCACCCAGCAGGGGGCTCGCGGTGACGGTGTGGCGGTCGCCGCCTCCGCCGCCCCCGCGCGGATAAATTGCGGAGCGCGATCTAATCTGGACTAACTACGCGCCCGCCTCACCGCCGCCCTAATGGTCAGCCCAGTTAACAACTCTGAAAATGACTCGAGGAGG
>NW_026267168.1:1767714-1768387 GCF_000697945.3 Frankliniella occidentalis | reverse complement strand
AGGCCTTTCGATAGCAAAATGATGACCTAAGGCGAATAATTTTTCGTCGGTACGTCGCTGTTCGTGACGTTAACGTCTCCACTCCCCCCTCCCACCGCTTTTCGTCTAAGTTGGCCCCCCCTACCGAAAAACACTTCCGACGGCCCTGTTCCGCAACTCTAAAACTAAAACCAAAACACTCGGTTTGACAATCCGGCAATTTGATCACTTGTGAGAGAGTAAGAAAGTCTTGAAGGGGGAGATGCCCGATAAAACCGTGTCGAGGGTAATAAAGAAGGAGCGGCGGTGGCGGCGGCGTTCTAGGGGGCGTTCCAAGAGAGCGGGGAGGGGAGGTGGGTGTTCCGAACGGACGGCTTCCGAGGCGTTTTCAGAGGTGTCACCCCTCTCCCCTTTCCCCCGTATAGAGAGGACGTGTCGCACTGGCTCGCACGCGACGTCATCGGGGCCGCCTTTCTTCACTATGAAGTATGTGCGACACGCGCTTTCCGCGCCAAAAATGAAAAAGGAAGGAAAATAAAAAATAAATAAAAAAAATTCGGGATTCAAAAGTCGCATGGCCGTCGGCGACGGAGTGAACCTTCACTGCAAAATGCTTGCAAAGAATAGGTTCGTATTGCAAACTATTTTCTTTGCAGCTTGCAAAGAATTTTCAAGCATCGTAATACGAACTAGT
>NW_026267168.1:1764674-1765860 GCF_000697945.3 Frankliniella occidentalis | reverse complement strand
GGGGGGGGGAGGTCGGGGGGCGTCAACTAATTACTAACCACGGCTGCTGTAGGTAGTGTAGTCCGCGGCTCTGTAATTAGCGCTCGCTAGGAGAGGAAAAGGGGCCGCGGCGGCGGCTGCGGCGTGTTACAGTAGTCGGGCGCGTGGCGCGGCCGATTACGGAGTACGCCGTGCCGTTGCAGTAATTGTTTAAGCGACGCGGGAGATGCTTGCGTGCGTGCGCGTGCACTGTAAAAAAAATTGTTGTTACTTAACAACAAATTCGTTGTTAAGTTTTTAACTGACTCGTGTTGTTGTACAATAGCTTCGATTGTCAAATAACAGCAAATGTTGTCCAGTTACAGTAATAAAAAAAGTCAGCAAAAACAAAATGGTGCCCATTAGTACAATATGAACAATGCATTGACAACAAACGTAGTTGTTTTTCAACAACTTCTGTTGTTCTCGAACAACTGAGGTGCTGGTCAACAACTGAGCTGTTTTTTAACAACTAATTTTTACAGTGTGCGTGTGTGTTAAATCGCTGAGGAAGCAATAAGGGCTTTAAAAAATCAAACGCGATATACACAGCGCAAGCCGCATATAAGCGGATTGATAACTGACCATGGAAATGAGACAGTGAGACAGCTTACTGGTAAAAAAAAAAAAAAAAATAGAACAGGCAATCAAAATTTAATTTTTGGTGCCCCCAGGAAACAACTGATTGGATGTACATCAAAAGAGCACCTCCAATATGAACTGCCTGATAAATGTCAGCGTAACAAAAACTGAGATTATTTTCTTTAAAAAAATTGAAGGAGGGGGAACGAAATTTGATTTAGGGTTGGTGATGGCGCAGGTGGCACCAGGACGTGTGGCTGGCGCGTGTGCGGGGCTCAAGGTTCCCGTTTACCCGCGACGCACTTTCGCCCCGCGCGGTTCCCGCGCTCTTACCCCGGGGGAAGTTGGCGAGCCAATAAGTTTGCGAGGAAAAGCCGCGCCCGACTCCCCGCGCACCATCAGAAGCAGCGCGCGAGAGCGAGACGGGAGGAACCAATGCGATCGAGACCGGAGAGGTAAACGGAAGAGACACCGCCGGCGCCGTGTACGTGAAATTATTCACCTCGACTCTCCCCGTCGCCTTCCGCCATCCAGGATTGAGACAGAGACGGAGACGGAGACGGAGACGGAGACGGAGATGGAGGAG
>NW_026267168.1:1763004-1763705 GCF_000697945.3 Frankliniella occidentalis | reverse complement strand
GAGGAGGAGGAGGAGGAGGAGGAGGAGGAGGAGGAGGACGGGGCCAGGGATGAGAAGGACGAGGAGAAACGAGATAGTGGTGGCGGTGGTTGTGGTGGAGTGCGAGAAGGGTAACCGAACACACACCACAGGCGGCGTGGCCGCACACACAGTCTCACACACTCTCACACGCCACACCACACACCAGAACGACCGCAGACACACATGCGTCTTGATGAAAAGTCGCCCGTGCGCCAACTTGACGGCGGTGGCGGAGCAGCGGGGCTTGCGCAGCCGCGGCTGCGGCGGCGGTCGGCGGCGGCGGCGGTGTCTTGCGAAAACTATGACAGACGAGCGACTCTATTCAAACCCTCCCCCGGGGGGCGGCGGCCGCGTCCAAACGCCCCCAGCCCGTCCCCTTCCTCCCCCTGGGGCATAGCAGCAGAGAGCGGCAGGAGCAGGGCGGCAACTTGCCAACTTGCGAGAGTAATCCCGCCGCGAGCGGCCCGGATGGGGTAAACTAAGTAAAATAAAATAAAAAGGCGGGAGTTTTGTTTTCCGCAGTTGGCGACCCCACGCGCGCGCGCGTCCTGCTCTCCAGCAGAAGCGGCGGGGAGTCCGGCCCGGCGGTGCGGCAGCGGCGCTGATAAGGCATCCGAACGAGTCCGAAGTACCCGTCACCGCGGCCGCCAGAGGGGTACCCAACGGCCCGCGGACCGGGG
>NW_026267168.1:1760834-1762264 GCF_000697945.3 Frankliniella occidentalis | reverse complement strand
GAGAGAGAGAGAGAGAGAGAGAGAGAGAGAGAGAGAGAGAGAGAGAGAGAGAGAGAGAGAGATGTGGGGAAAAATACTAAAAGGGTCGATCTCTATCCCGCACAGTCTGTCGCGCTGCTCGATGTCTCGTGTCGCGGCGCAGGGGGCAGAAGGAAGCAAAAAGAGAGGGAGAGAGAGAGAGAGAGAGATTGGAGACGATGACGTGACACTTGGTCAGCAGCCCTTAACCCGACGCGCGCTGTCGCCTTGCTGCCCTTGCAGATCACATCCCCTGCCGTTCTCGGCGGTATCGCACAATCGGCGGGACAACTTTTGCGGAAAGTGCGGATAGGACTGGCGACGAAAGAAGAAGAAGAAGAAGAAGAAGAAAAGAAAAGAAACACTTTCTGATGTACTCACTCGAGGGTTGTGCCCTTGGCCGCGACGATGTACTCCTCGTCCTTGAGGGGGGCGTCCGGCGTCCCCTCCGCTGCGCCAGGCAGCTCGAAGGTGACGAAGAAGTACTCGGAGCTGGAGAGCTGTGAGCGGGGAAAAGCACGACCGTCATCGTCAATTTACAACAAAGTGTGGATATAATATTCTCGGGAAATACATATTATTCTGATTTTTTATTCCCGCCACGGACGCGGGCGGTTGCTGTGGCGCGTGCGCAATGCGCACGGAGATGGGAATTCAGAGTTGGAAATAAAATGAAACCGAAAGACGGAAGGGGAAGTGTTCTGTCGAGACAGAGAGATGAATATTGCACGGGCAAAGGCTGTCACTGTCAACATTGCATTGCATTTCGCTGCTGTCAGGGGCGGCCTGGCCCGCCGGCTCCTCATACATTTCTTTAGGCCGATGGCTCACGTTCCAAATTGCCTCCTCCCCAGCTTGACTGTTTTTGCCTTCTACATCCCCTCCCCCCCTTTCCCCTCACAAACGCAGACTTCCCGCCCCCCTGATGGTCTTCAGGGGTGGGTTGCCCGCCGCCCATCAAGGGGGGAGAGCAGGGGGGAGCGGGCGTTTAGCGTCAGTGCCAGCCAATCAGGCTGGCGCCAGCCGCACCCCCCTGACTCTCTCCCCTTTGCTGCCCCGACCCTCCGCGTCGCGCGCCGGGGTCGCATACCTCGCGGCTTGAGGGTGACCCGAACCATGCGGCGACCGAAGTGATCAGCAAAGCTGGGTAAAGTTACCTCGCAACGCAGAAACAAAAGAAGAAAAAAATCCCATCGTTTTCTGAGACAGAGATAGTAGTGTTGCGCAATTCCTGGCCGCCGCCGCAGCGCGCTGCTGGGGGTTCACTGCGCTGCGCAGTGACTACCATTGTACCGCTACAGGCACCCCCTCAGCAGTGACAGGGGCGGAGGAGGGAAGGGGCGACTCACAGGTGACACACAAGGGAAATCTCCACCGCCGCCTATAGGCCCCGCCGCGTTCTGATCTCCCCC
>NW_026267168.1:1759261-1760074 GCF_000697945.3 Frankliniella occidentalis | reverse complement strand
CCTGGGCCCCCCAGACCCCGGCTGCAGGGGGTACCCACCACCACCTTACCCACACCCATCCCTCCTTACCCACCTCAACCCGCTCTTCAACCAGATCTACACCCCTCTTTACCCACCCCAGCCACTCCTTACCAACCCCCACAACTCTCCTCCTTTACCCAACCCAACGTTACCCACCCCAAGGCCCCTCCTTACCCACCCCCACAAACCTCCTGCTTGCCCATCCCTTAACTACCCCCACACCTCTCCTCCTTACCCACCCCTCACCTTACCCAACCCGCCCCCAGCCCTTACCCAACCCCACACCTCCCCTCCTTACCCACCCCTACCTTAACCAACCCACCCCCAGCCCTTACCCAACCCCACCCCCCATCGGGCCGGGCCGCTGGTGAGGAGGACCCCGCGGGACCACGGCGCACACAAGCGTCATCATCACGCACTCACTCATGTGAGAGGCGCCGCACTCCGCCTCGCGGCATTGAGCGAGCGATGCAGGAGAAGCGACCGACTCGCCATGGCGAAAGCGCCAAAAATATTTAGAAAATCGTGGTTAAAAGAGGTGAACATTTCGCGACCCGTTTTTTAAGTAGACTGGCTCGTTGGGAAAGTTTTTGTAGGGGGTACTTTTATCTCAGCATTTCCAGGGGTGAAGTGTTTTCATACAAGCACATTCAAGTTTTGTAACGTAGGGCCCCGTGCGTTAACATTATGCACGGGGTAGCTGAGCGAAGTGCATTAAATTTACAGAAGACATAAAAAACAGAAGAAAACTAATGAGGGTCCGCCTATTAGGTAGGCAACCGTTCTCTGCTC
>NW_026267168.1:1753057-1757217 GCF_000697945.3 Frankliniella occidentalis | reverse complement strand
CAATTTGATCACTTGTGAGAGAGTAAGAAAGTCTTGAAGTGGCGAAGGTGCCGTTTGCGCTCTTTGCCCATTCGAGTGCAGTGCTGCCAACACACCAACAAACTACGCGCGAGTTCAAATTAAACTTTTGTATATTTCAAACTAAACAAATCCTGAAAGTAAATGCATTTGAAACTGCCCCAAGAAATGTTAATGTTTGAACAAACTCGCATTTCGTCATTGGTGCAGCCGTTTCGTAGTCCATTGAGCGTGTTAGACACAGACAGACAGACAGACTCACGACGGAGACATCGCCTGACCCCTCAGCGACTTGGACTGAGCTTCGCTCAGCGAAAATTTTATAGATTGGAATTCTACGTACCGGGTGTAACTGAGTGCGCAGCAGTGGTGCGGGTTTGCCTACCCAAATCGCCCGTAAGGCGCCATGGCCCCTGCAGCCCTGGCACGTAGGCAATCCCGCAACACTGCTGCGTATTCACAGTTACACCCGGCATGTTAAAATTAAAAAAGAATGGTTTTATTGGAAAAGCTTTTGTCAGCGCACGCACGCACGCACTTACCTGTGACCGGCTGGTGAAGTTCTGTCTCCGCAGCGTGTGGTGGCGGTTGTCGGAGGCGGGCGGCACGACGAGGCGGTCCGGCCGCCCGGCGTCCATGTCCAGCGCCGCGATGTGCGTGAGGCTGCGCGACCGCGTCTGCGAGAGAGATAAGAACAATAAGAAAAGAGAGGAAGAGACGCTCAGAAACAAAACCAAGGTCACCACCAGACCAGCAGTACGGGCCCCCGTTGTTCCCTTCCCCCATTCTCCCCCACCCTTACCGCCGCCCTTCACGCCCACGTCCACCACCCGGCAGGACCCGAAAAGAAGCGACCCTCGGTTCACGATAAAATTAGGGAAGGGGCTGCCGCTACGTGCCTAAAAATGCCAAAGAATGGATGTGACGCGTCGCCCCTGGTGGAGGCGTGGGCCAAGTGGGGCACTGGGTGGCTTGTTACAGTGCCCCCGGGCCGCCCCCATGGCGCCCCAACGCCCAACTGCGGGCCAGGGACCCTTAGGGGGAAGCCCTTCCTCGCAGTCCAAACGCCAACTGTCTGCTAGAATGCCAAAATTTTTGTCGCTTCCTGAGGACGCACCCGGGAGGATCGGGGGCGAAGATGACAGTTTCTGCTCGCTGCGGCTGTGTGGTGCGTCCGTGTGGCCCTTGCAACAACAGGGGAAGAAGTGACGGTGAAATAAAGATTTGTTTGAGACCTTCATCGATTTGATGTTTTGCGCGAGAGGAACCGGGGGCTTTGAAGACCAGAGGGCTGCGGGTGTTGGTTGCGCAGGGTTAAAAACATTCCTTGTATTTCAAGACCTGGTCTTGGATCTTATGGAGAACGCCAATTGCACCCAAGAGCGCAGGTCTTGAAACTTGAAATACAAGATACTTTTTTTGACCGTGAGAAGGCCCGGCCTTCAGTGTGTTAGAGATTCAGGAGGACGTCTTCCACCGCCCAGGCATTTTAGATTTGTCGGCGGAATGCCCTACGGTGCCCATTAAACTACGTACGTATGCGGGGTGTCGGACGTTTGGCAGTGTACAGCCAGCTTCGGCCAGTTTACGATGAGAGCGGCAGCCAGGAAGGCAGGCAGGCGTTGTTGGTGCTGCGGTGCGGTCAGGCGAGTCAAGCGAACCGAAGAGAATGGAATAGATACGGAGCACGTGAGCCTATAAATCAGGCCGGAATTGGCGGGTTTCATTTTCGTGTCCGCTGGACCGGAATTTTTTTTTAAACGAACCAGTTTCTACCACACGCGGAGCGCGCGGGGGGCCGGAGCGTCATGTCGCCGCGACCACCTGTTGCATCTAAATTCCACCAAATACCGCCAACAATAAGCACTGTGCGACGTCTTACGTTACGTCTTACGCTACGTCTTACGCTACGTCTTACGCTGCGTCTTACGTTACGTCTTACGTTACGTCTTACGTTACGTCTTATGCTGCGTCTTACGTTACGTCTTACGTTACGTCTTACGTTACGTCTTACTTTACGTCTTACTTTACATCTTACGTTACGTCTTACGTTACGTCTTACGTTACGTCTTACGTTACGTCTTACGTTACGTCTTACGTTACGTCTTACGTTACGTCTTACGTTACGTCTTGTCAGTGCTGCGGGTTTGCATAACATTTCATGCCGCAGGGGCCAAGACGCAATATGGGCTGACAGCATAGGCCAAGCACACCCCGTACAACTAAAAATGTTTACTTCTTTATTTAGATTAGGATATATAATTTAGTTTTCTTTATCATGGGTTCGTTTCGCAGTTTACACGAAGTGTTAACGTTTTTTAAAGGAACAGTTTTGAGAGTGGCGCGGTGTTAAATCAACGCATGTTTTCATCGCCTCGGACACATGAGTTATTCAAAGAATCAGTAGTGATAATAACCTTGGCAGGGACACGATGAAGAGCACAAGTTTGAGTGTGCCCTGTAAAAAATTTGTTGACAATTTTGAAACAATTTACTGGAAAATTTGCACCCCAAACAGTTTGGAAAATTTAAAATCAAAACGGTTCGGAAAAATACTTTTCCAAACTATTTGAAAAGTTACAATCTTTTTGGAAAATTCTCATGAATTTTGACTAACAACCTAGATGTTACTAAACCTAGTTCTTGAGTAAAACGTTACGATTACTGTTTCCAACTTTTATTTACAGTGTGTGTGCCTGGCTAGGTGTATTCATACTTAAAAAGTATGCTAGTACATTCTACTGAAAACGTTTACACGCACATTTTTAAGAGGATTACGTTGTCAGTGGTGGTTTCCGTTAAAGTCATTTTCGCCTGCGCGCAATGGTAAGCTCCGGTTGGGGATGAGCGACTTTATAGGATGACGAGAATGCTCTTTTCTGAATCCCCTCCGGGAGCGAAAACGAATCAAATTGTTATAGATTGATTGCCCGAGGCCTGCGGGCTTGGGAGCGCGCCTCCGGCTTCCATTCTTTAGCCTCGCGAGTGCCTGCAGAGCCAGCAGCAAAAGAGAGACACGCTGGGAGACGAGAGAGGGGCTCAAGGTCGCTCCTCGTTACCTCACTACCTAATCATAATCGAAGGCCTTTCGATAGCAAAATGATGACCTAAGGCGAATAATTTTTCGTCGGTACGTCGCTGTTCGTGACGTTAACGTCTCCACTCCCCCCTCCCACACCCCTGCCTACTCCGCCTCCGACACCTCAGCCTCACGGTAAATATTTTCGCTTCGCGTTTCACGTTGTCGTGGAGGGAGTGGTAGGGCGGGGAGGGGGGGAGGGGGGAGGCGCGACGAAGGGTTGAGCGGACGTCCCCCGTTTGATGAAAGTTGCCCCTCTCGTGTCGCAAACATCAGGAGCGGCCCATGCGATGGATAACGATATCTGACGGGTGTCAAACTGGGGTACGCACCGCCGCCGCCTTGTTAACTTTGCGAAAGCTTTAACTAATTTGATCAAAAGAGCAGATCGAATGAATAGTGAACAGCGTGCTGAGCACATTAATTGATTTTCAGTGCGGCGAATAAGACCATCCCTAGTAACACAAAACTGTCGCGCATAGTGTAATTTTTTTCAATCGGCCAATTATTGTGACGATAACGAAAATCCAAAAGTGATGGATCTTCCAGAGTCAGACGATTGTCGCTGGACTATCAAATTTAAACCATCTAAGATCTTGTTGTATTGATATCGATTCCTGGTCAAATTCACAACAGTGGTTTTTCGCTTCCATTCTGATAGCTAGCCGATAAAGATTTTCGTTCTGAGGTAAAAAGATAGTATAGCAATAGATTCATTTTCCTCAATTCGTATTTCGCACCGATAGTCCGTATATTTTTTCTACTGTTGTCCAACAATCGTGCGACAGTTCTGTGCTACTAGGAATCCCATATTGCGTTCCAAAAATGGAAAAGAATTTTACTTCTGTAAGTATATCTTATTTAAAAGAAAACACAGTTGTTCTTATTCTTCAAAAAAAACTGTTGTATTTTGAGCAGGCGCGGGGGATACCTACGTACAAACAGAATTGCAGGATGGAAAGAATAGAAGGGATCAAGAAAGGCAGAGAGGATAGTAAAATAGATGCCGGAAGAGAAAAACGCTTGTGTGCGTGTGTATCCGTGTGAAGAGAGACGGGGGGGG
>NW_026267168.1:1749060-1752562 GCF_000697945.3 Frankliniella occidentalis | reverse complement strand
CCCCTCTCTCTCTCTCTCACTCTTTCTCTCTTTCTCCCTGTGTCTCTCGCGCGCGCTTGCAAAGTTGTAAACTCATTTTCCACCTCACGCATGTTGAGTGTAACGCGCAGCTTATGGTTATACTCTGAGTGGGTCGTACTTAAACAATCGTGCAGAGAACGTTGTACTTGCTCTGTGAAAAAAATATCTTCCTAGCCTTACAGTTTATTCTGTTATTTATATCATTTACAAAATATGTGGTATTGTTCGCGACAGCCCGTTTTTGCACGTCAGTCAGTATAACCAAGGTAGATACGTAGTGCTTACAATTGATATTTTTATAACTTTAATAACACTCTTCCTGAAAAACTTTCCCGTAAAACCATGGAGTAGAACTACTCTATGGTAAAACCTACAACTGTCTCCCCCGGTATGTGTACCATAGGAATTTCAAAAATTCAGAAAATGAACAAAAATGCCTCTCATCCTTATAGTGATTTGACTTTGACGTGACTAACCACCGATCGTGCCCCTAGTGGGGTGATCGCTAAAGGATTCGACGAAACGAAATCAACCAATCAATCGGAGAGTAAAAATAAAATCTTTGATACGCTGAGCGGCCGACCCGCACCGCACTCCATACATCCAATTGCTTCACGATAAACGACCCCCATAAAAATCAAAGCAAATCAAGACACCGCATGACGCTGCAACATTTGCGCTCTCGTGCAAATAATCATCATAAACATCAAAGTAATATGATAGCAGCGGACATAACTCCAATGCCAGCGAGGGCGACATTATGGCGGGGGAAAAAAATTGGATGATGGAAGATGCTTTGGGGTGTTAAGAGCGAGAGAGAGGGAGGAAGTGGAAAGGGAGGGTTGATAGAGAGAGGACACAGTGAGGGGGGGGTACGTGTATAGGCCCGACCGTTAGGCATTGCGCAGTGCGGCTCTGCGGGAGAGGGAAAGGGAGTGTAAGAGACTCTGGGAGAGAAAGGGAGGGAGAGAGGGGCTTAACTGCGTCCAGCTATCCGGCCCCCTTAAACAGCTCTCTGGCCCTTTCATCAGCCGCGATGCTGACGGCGAGGTTGGCCGGAGTCCGGGCTGGGTTGCAATCCTCAACTCGACGGGACGGAAACAGAGGGTATCGTTCTGCACAGCAGTCCCGCCCTCTCTCCCCGCTCGCTCCCACTCTTTTTAGATAATGTGGACCGAATAAACCAATTCAAAAGTCAACTCCTCTCTCTCTCTCTCTCTCTCTCTCTCACACACACACACACACACACACAAACACAAAAGCTTGTGCAGACACACAACCACACACAACACACAAGTTATTCATTACGGCGACGTGAAAAATGATGCATGGTACGGCCGGGGATGATGAGGTCCACCCGAGGGTCCACATCATCCACGGTGGCAGCAGCAGGAGCAGCAGTAGCGGCAGCGGATGTGTGCAGGACACGACATGACGCCCCGCTCTGGCGCCACAATGGCAAGGCCCGGCCGGCCGGCCGCTTTCATCCATTGAGGATGGTTTTTGGATAGGGTCAACAGGTCACACACGCCTTTTTTTCCCCTCTCCACACCCCGTACAACTAAAAATGTTTACTTCTTTATTTAGATTAGGATATATAATTTAGTTTTCTTTATCATGGGTTCGTTTCGCAGTTTACACGAAGTGTTAACGTTTTTTAAAGGAACAGTTTTGAGAGTGGCGCGGTGTTAAATCAACGCATGTTTTCATCGCCTCGGACACATGAGTTATTCAAAGAATCAGTAGTGATAATAACCTTGGCAGGGACACGATGAAGAGCACAAGTTTGAGTGTGCCCTGTAAAAAATTTGTTGACAATTTTGAAACAATTTACTGGAAAATTTGCACCCCAAACAGTTTGGAAAATTTAAAATCAAAACGGTTCGGAAAAATACTTTTCCAAACTATTTGAAAAGTTACAATCTTTTTGGAAAATTCTCATGAATTTTGACTAACAACCTAGATGTTACTAAACCTAGTTCTTGAGTAAAACGTTACGATTACTGTTTCCAACTTTTATTTACAGTGTGTGTGCCTGGCTAGGTGTATTCATACTTAAAAAGTATGCTAGTACATTCTACTGAAAACGTTTACACGCACATTTTTAAGAGGATTACGTTGTCAGTGGTGGTTTCCGTTAAAGTCATTTTCGCCTGCGCGCAATGGTAAGCTCCGGTTGGGGATGAGCGACTTTATAGGATGACGAGAATGCTCTTTTCTGAATCCCCTCCGGGAGCGAAAACGAATCAAATTGTTATAGATTGATTGCCCGAGGCCTGCGGGCTTGGGAGCGCGCCTCCGGCTTCCATTCTTTAGCCTCGCGAGTGCCTGCAGAGCCAGCAGCAAAAGAGAGACACGCTGGGAGACGAGAGAGGGGCTCAAGGTCGCTCCTCGTTACCTCACTACCTAATCATAATCGAAGGCCTTTCGATAGCAAAATGATGACCTAAGGCGAATAATTTTTCGTCGGTACGTCGCTGTTCGTGACGTTAACGTCTCCACTCCCCCCTCCCACACCCCTGCCTACTCCGCCTCCGACACCTCAGCCTCACGGTAAATATTTTCGCTTCGCGTTTCACGTTGTCGTGGAGGGAGTGGTAGGGCGGGGAGGGGGGGAGGGGGGAGGCGCGACGAAGGGTTGAGCGGACGTCCCCCGTTTGATGAAAGTTGCCCCTCTCGTGTCGCAAACATCAGGAGCGGCCCATGCGATGGATAACGATATCTGACGGGTGTCAAACTGGGGTACGCACCGCCGCCGCCTTGTTAACTTTGCGAAAGCTTTAACTAATTTGATCAAAAGAGCAGATCGAATGAATAGTGAACAGCGTGCTGAGCACATTAATTGATTTTCAGTGCGGCGAATAAGACCATCCCTAGTAACACAAAACTGTCGCGCATAGTGTAATTTTTTTCAATCGGCCAATTATTGTGACGATAACGAAAATCCAAAAGTGATGGATCTTCCAGAGTCAGACGATTGTCGCTGGACTATCAAATTTAAACCATCTAAGATCTTGTTGTATTGATATCGATTCCTGGTCAAATTCACAACAGTGGTTTTTCGCTTCCATTCTGATAGCTAGCCGATAAAGATTTTCGTTCTGAGGTAAAAAGATAGTATAGCAATAGATTCATTTTCCTCAATTCGTATTTCGCACCGATAGTCCGTATATTTTTTCTACTGTTGTCCAACAATCGTGCGACAGTTCTGTGCTACTAGGAATCCCATATTGCGTTCCAAAAATGGAAAAGAATTTTACTTCTGTAAGTATATCTTATTTAAAAGAAAACACAGTTGTTCTTATTCTTCAAAAAAAACTGTTGTATTTTGAGCAGGCGCGGGGGATACCTACGTACAAACAGAATTGCAGGATGGAAAGAATAGAAGGGATCAAGAAAGGCAGAGAGGATAGTAAAATAGATGCCGGAAGAGAAAAACGCTTGTGTGCGTGTGTATCCGTGTGAAGAGAGACGGGGGGGG
>NW_026267168.1:1742896-1744420 GCF_000697945.3 Frankliniella occidentalis | reverse complement strand
CCCCCCCGACTCCTTTTCATAAAACGTTTTGTTCAGCTACGAAAGCAGAAGTAGCCTTGTCAAAGAGGAGATGAGTCTACTAATTTTGAATAACTTGATATTGCGCGTGTTATATGAGATTTTTCCTCCCGCTTTGCACGAGTGCGGCAGACGTCAGAGCGAGAGAGGGATGAGTAAGGGAGGGGGAGGAAGAGGTGGAACGCGGCGAGGCAATTGTGCGACGAAGACCATCTCTCTCTCTCTCTCTCTCTCTCTCTCTCTCTCTCTCTCTCTCTCTCTCTCTCTCTCTCTGCTACGCCAATGGCCAGCCAGGTCGGCACGCGCAGCCATCAAGTTCGCCGCACCGAAACAAAAGGTAGTCGTAAATCCCGATAGCCCGTCCACTATAGGATAATACGTATGGGCAACGGCGGGGCGTGGCGGGGCGTGGCGGGGCGGGCGGGGCGTGGCGGGGCGGGGCGGACGCCGCGCAGCAGTAAAACGTCCTGAGGGAAGTAAATCATACGGCAGCGGGACGGCCGCGAGTCTGCAGTGTGTCGCCGGCTGCCGCGCGGAAGTTTTAGGACCACGGGGAGAAAGAAAATGAAGTGGGGAAAGGGAGCGTCAAGATGCGGTCGTCTATTTGTCGCCTACCGACGACTCTGCCCAAATAATTAATTCCGTATCGAATAAATTATCGAATAAGTCAGCCAGCAGTTCCTGCTCCACCCAGCCCCCGCCCCCTTCCCCGCCGCGCTATGGGAGGCGTTTCCGCAGATAAAAACACTGAGTTATTACATTTATTTATTTTTTCACCCGCCGCCGCAATCCGCAATCCCTTTGGCGCTTCATTGCAAGTGGAATTCCCACCGGCCAGCCGTTTTACTCCGTCGAATAATCGCAGCTTGTCGGATTAACTGCCCTGCGCGAGCGCTCCCCTACGAAAAAGCCATTAAACCTCCCCCAAGAGGGAGGAAGTGACCGGTGAAAAAAAGAAAAACATTTAAAAACAATAACTTAAACAAACAAAAACAACAACGAAACGATGGAGAAAATGAGAGTAGACGCGCGACTAGGTTCGGCCGGCAAACGCCTCCCGCCACCGATGCGGGACACAGGGCGAGTCCAACAGGCTCGGACGGCCTGGCCTGAGCTAACGAGAGAGATGGAGAGAGGGGGCGAGGGAGGGAGGGAGAGGGAGGGAAGGGAGGGAGAGAGAGAGAGAGAGAGATGGGGGGGAGGCGAGAGAGTGAGAGATTCTACTCGAGCAAGAAGAGAGCGAAACAGAGAGGGAGAGAGAGGGGGGCGGCGAATTTACTCTGGGGGATTCGTGTTAAGCGGGGCTGGACGTTATCTCCAGGGCTGGGGGATCTCATTTTCGAAAAGTAAGCGAACCCGGCGCGCTCCGCTTCCCTCTCCTCTCACCGCGGCGGCGAGCGTGTGTCGGTGCGGCGCGCTGGCCCGTCGTTACGACCGGTGCGTGCCCACACACGTATCCGGGGGTATAAAAGCGGCGCGCTGCCCGGTGGTGTTCCCGCCCCACCC
>NW_026267168.1:1734009-1742706 GCF_000697945.3 Frankliniella occidentalis | reverse complement strand
GGGGTGGGCTGGGGGCGGGACGGGAACGCTGCGCTCTTCCTCCGCTCCGGCCACTTGCTCTTTTACGGTATACGCGGCCTGCAACACTTTGAAGCGGGGAAACGCCTTTGCTCGTCTTCCCCTTTCCCGGCCTGCATCCCCAACGTTGTGCGTTCTTCTTCTTCTATTTCTTCTTCTTCTTCTTCTTCTTCTTCTTCTTCTTCTTCTTCTTCTTCTTCTTCTTCTTCTTCTTCTTCTTCTTCTTCTTCTCTCGCCTTTTCTCTTTCACTCTCCTCTACTCCTTCTCTTTTCTCTTTTGCGCTCTTCTTTCTCGCTCCCACTTTCATACGCCTTTTCTTCCAGAGAGCGTCAATATCGCCACCATGACGGGAGAGCCCTCCCGCCAACATCCTTTGCATCAGACGCCGTGAAAAAACAAAGCGTCCGGGAGGCCTTGACGGAGGAGACGAAGAGGGTGAGAAACCCGGAAGGCGAGGGGAATAGGGAAGGGGGCAGAGGGGGGGTGTCGCCTGCCTATCACCGATCACGTGACCCTGCAGGGGCCCGGAACTGATTCGGTTTCGCGATAGCCTATCATTTGCACGTTGAATGAGCTAGTTCTCTCTCTTTCTCTCCTGCTCTCCATTCCTTTCCCTCTCCAAGCACCCCACCTCCCTTTCTCCCTCTCACCGGGTCGCGTACATATCGCGTTTGACAGCGTGGCTCGCGCGTGAGCCGAATGACTAACGACGCCGTGCACCTGGGCCTCCCCCCCCTCCCCCCTCCCTCTTTATGCGCCTAGAAAATTGAGCTTGTTTTTTCGTCCACTGAGGGTTTTATTCCGCTTCTTTTCCTCCCCTGTTTGGCGCAGGCAGCTGCTGTGAGCGGCGTGCGGTGCGGGCGCCCGCGGACCGCAGCATAGGCAGGCAGCTCGGCACGGTTGAACGAGAGTTGCCTACCTGCCGGGCTGTCCTCGGGCTCCGCACGGTTGGAAGGGACAGTTTGTCACGAGTATTAAAAGGGAAAAAAAATGTTACAGCTTGAATTTTTTTAAAACAATAATTATTGTGTCCTTCGCAACAATTGCTACGTTGTGCACAAGTTCACAATAAAAGATTTTTTCTCAATGTTGAATGTTTATGCGGTGTGCGGAGCAGGGTGAGGAGGTGACGCTAGGATTGGGAAGGGCTGGAGAGAGAGAGAGAGAGAGAGAGAGAGAGAGAGAGAGAGAGAGAGAGAGAGAGAGAGTAATATGACATCGGTGACAGAGGGGCACCTACGTTTGCGTACGTCGACGACGACCGGAGAGAGGGGGAGGGGGTCGGGCCGACCCGGGTGCGGTTGTGCGGCGAGGCAAAGAGGCGGACGGGCATTTCCGACCAATCCAGTAAGGGATTTTCACGTGCTGTCTGTCGGTCCAACCGTCCAAACTGATTGTCAGAGAGGCTGTCAGCGGCCGTCTATGGGACCGTCATCGCCGTAGGCTCATGTGAATAAGAATGAAAGAAAAAAAAGAGCAAAAAATTGTTTACACGGTGACTGGAAATATTTCTTGCCACAACTATGTCGTGTTTCACACTCTAGAGAGTGATTCACTTTTTCAAAAATGCGTGCACGAAAAATGCAATGCAATACAGTATTCTGCAGGATAGTTATTCGGTGCGTGCAAGCACCATTTTTTTTTCTAGGGGTACTGAAAGTAGTATGCATTGGATCCGGATCCTTGGTGGCAAAATGAAAAAGAAGGTATATAACAAATAAGAATCAAAACAAAAAATAAATAATTAAAATATCTAGGAATGTCAAGAAAACGGGCAAAAATTGATGTACTCTTGAATTTATAGAGTGAAGTACGCCCCGGGTAGCCCCTGGCCATATTGGCCGTGTGTGATTGCCTGATTGCCGGAGCAAACAACACGCTCGGTCGGGCGTTGCGAGGCCCATCCAAGGTGAGCGTGCGCGCCACGCACACACACACGGGCACATTTATTATGGAGTGGGCTCCTCGGCGCCGGGTATACGGGAGCCAAAGAGAAGGCCACCTCCTAGGGTCATAGGGTTCGACCTCTATCTAGGGAGGCGCCCCCGCCGTGCCCGGCCCCGCCCCGGCCGCTGTGTACACGCGCGAGACCGCGCCGTCTGTTTGCTCCGTCGCGCTTTTATTTGAGACGCACCGCCTCCCCTCCCCCCCTCTCTCTCTCCCCTTCGTGTGCGATCTCCCTTTCTCTTCGCGGTGTCATCGCTCTGTCTCTCTCGCCCCCACGCCGAGTTGCTGACCTGCTGCCGCACTGCTTCGTGTATTCAGGTGGTAGAGCGTTCATCCCCCCCCCCCTCCCTCTACCTCTCCCCCTCTCCCTCTCTCCTCTCTCTCTCTCTCTCTCTCTCTCTCTCTCTCTCTCTCTCTCTCCCCCCCTCCCTCTACAAATAAGACTCGTATAAACCGTGTGAATTACAGCACCCAGCCCGGCCGCACTCACCGGCCAGTACAATGCCAAAATTGTACCACAAATATTTCTATTTTTTAAGATACAAGTTATAGAATTCTAATGGTAAGACATCTTTTCCATGGAAAATTTCCCAGCAGTGTAAGAGTTGTTGTCCCCAAATCGTTCTAAAACAACCGTCTGTTGCTCCTCCCCATGACGTTTCGCGGCAGAGTGCAATTGGATCAGCCTTCCTCCCTGCCTGCGCCCGCACCTTCTGCTACCGCTTTATATACCGTCTCTCCCCGACGACGAAGCTCCATCTCACTTTTCCTCCCCTCTCCGTCGGCGCGGCGCCTGCTTCATCTGTCTCACTCACTCTCCCCCGTCCAGACGGGCGCTCTTCTCGTTCTCTCGGCCACGCCGCCCTCGCGCTGCTGCTTGACGGTGACGTTCCGATCGTGACCGGAATGTGGGCGCAAGGCGAGGCAAATATTGAATGTTTTTTCGTATCGCTCCGACGCGGCCTCCTCTGCTCGCCCACTGATGCTGCTCTCTCTCTCTCTCTCTCTCTCTCTCTCTCTCTCTCTCTCTCTCTCTCTCTCTCTCTCTCTCTCTCTCTCTCTCCTTCCCTCTCTCTATTCCTCCCCACCCCCCTGCAATGATGCCTCACTTTGTAGCCTACTTTACGCCCAGCGCACCGGGGCGGCACGGCGAGTCGGGCAAGACGATCGCTTTCGCGTTACGGCCGGTTTGGCCAGACGTGCCGAGACAGCTTGTCGGCGAGGCCAGCCGGCTGCGGCTTGGCGGGCTCGGCGGGCTCTGCCTTTTTCCCCTTACGACTGACTGACTGACTCACTCACTTACAAACTCACTGACTCACTAACTCACTGACTCACCGACTCACTAACGCATTGACTCCACCACACGACCGCGGACTTTGCCAGGCCGGCTGACTCAGCCTGCGGACTCCCTCGGCTCTGTCCGCTTTCAGCTCTCGTGGACTCTCACCAGCATCCCACGTCCGGTCGCACCGATGCCCTGCAGCCCTTTGCCATCGCCAAACTTTCGAACAAAGCGCTAAAACCTTCTCGAGCGTGAGTGCGACCAGCAGCAGAGCACGCCGGCAGGTGGGGGAGGCAATGTTAACGCCACGACGTATCGCGGCGGAAGTGAAACCTCTCATTCGCTCGCTCACATATCACAAACAAAAATCAGCAAACAATGTTGAATTTCTTAAAATTCATTCAACCACCCCGTAAAAGTTATTAGTACAAAATTAACCTTCATTTCAGAAAGCAGCTTTTAATAAAAACGAACACAAAGTGCTCCCGTATGGCCGCACCGCCGCACCATCTGCGAGATGAGACAAAACATACACAACGTCCCATCGTCATTACTTTCAAATAGAAAGAAAAAATATTAAAAATGGCGCAGAAAAAAGGAGCAGGGGAGCAGGTCCCCTCGGCGACAATCATCATTACTCGGGGAGAGCGTGCGGGAGCCGCCCGCGCAGCGAGGGGTAGGCCAGCCCGCCGAGCAGCCTCGCGCGCCGGGCGGGCCTATACCAGCCGAGAGGCCAGCTTGCACTTAGCAGGATTGTCGTTTTTGTTAACGCTTTTGCATCGTAAGTGTTTTCTTTTTTCTTTTCTTTTTTTAGATACAGTGCCACAGCCACATAACATACCCACTACAGAAAAACGACCACATGTTTTACCGCAGGTGCTTACTCGTGCATATTCTATGGCGATACCCCCTATGAAAAACCACTCACCGCCTCGGCTGCTGCGGACAAACGCTCAGCTCACTCCCCGCCTGCGCAACCGCTTACACTGGAAACGCAAGTGTGTGAATGTCGCTCACCTGCAGGTGTGTGAATATCCATTCGTACACTTACGGGGGTAAAGGTGTGAATTTTCTAGGAAAAATTCACACCTTTACCCCTCTAAGTGTACGAATGCATATTCACACACCTGCAGGTGAGCGACATTCGCACACTTGCGTTTCCAGTGTACCTCGCTTGGCGCTCCGGATAACCGCTTAAGTCGCTTTTTCACCGAAAACGTAATATTGGTATCATTCGAAAGAGCCGGAAATTCTCTTTCGAATGATACCAATATTACGTTTTCGGTGAAAAAGCGACTTAAGCGGTTATCCGGAGCGCCAAGCGAGGTAAGCGGTTGTCCGCAGGCGGGGAGTGAGCTGAGCGTTTTCTCAGAGCCACCGAGGCGGTGAGCGGTTTTTCATAGGGGGTATCGATGGGGTAAATGTATTTGCATGTTTTTTGCAACAGTTCGTGTTAAACGTACGTTTCGATACAGACAAATTTGTGCGCAGGAATGCACATTTTTCGTATGAATAAACGCACAATGGTTATCAAAATCGTCGAGTAAAAATTCGTGCAAAACGTGCAATTGCTTAAATTCGTAAAAATACTACATGATGAAAACCAATTGGTATGTAACATTACCGAGGGGTGGCGGTGGTGTCAGTAGCGGTATGCCGCGCGCCGCCCCCCGAAACTCCTGCCGAATTGGCGGAAATTATTTCCAGATTCCCCTGCGCGGCAGCTCGGCCCGTCGTATATCCCCGACCAACCCATTACCGGAATCCTCTCCCCAAACGCTGCCGGCTGGGCCGCTGATACAGCGTGATTATCCAGAGGAAGGGGGGAGGGGGGGATGGAAGTGGGGGAAGGGGGTGGGGGTGCAGCGTCATTAGCTAAAAATCATCATAACGCACGGATCATCCTAAAAAATCTGATATTTTGAGATTGCAAGCAGCAGCAAGCGCCATACACTATGTTACATCGCATATCGCAGGCACGGGTTCGCGAGTGAGAGAGAGAGGGGGCAAAATTTAATCACGTAATTTGTGCGGGCGTCAGCGGGAAATTCGCGCGCGGCGCGGGGCGGTTTGTGCGGCGTGGAATTGGACATGGGGCGGGGGACAAAGGGTTCCGGGATGTTTGGTCAGCAAGCAGACGGCCAGAGCGGGGCGCGCAGCATATCCCATCCCACGCCTCGCTGCCCCCGGTGCGGCCCCCAATCGGCCGTCAATCCCACGACGCTTTTTTATTTGTCCATTTTCAGGCATCAACGGAGTGAGTGGGGTGCAACTACGTGGAAGTATGGCAGTCGCACACTGGAAAAACAAAACAAAGGTGAGACTAGAAGGGTTTTAATGCCTTTACAAACAAAGGCATGAAAAATTAGCGGGATCTGCTGTAATAATTAGAAGTCGATCCCGTCACGTGTTTTCGATGTGTACACATGATTTCCGAAGTACTTGACTCACTGTCAAAAATACTGTACCAATGTACAGCAAAAGGACGGTATGTTTGTAGTGATGAGGTACATGATCGTTGTACTTTTTTTGCTGTAGTGCCCATACGACTCCATGTAAAGGGATACTGTACTTTGAACCTCAAAATACTGTACCAAACTCACTACAATGCGATCAGGCAAGGACTTCACCAGAGTTCGTGCTGTGGTTTTTTCTGACAGTGTTCCCAGTGATTCTCGTCCGGTTATGTTTCTTACTTAGGTTTTCTAGTGGTGGAAAACGCCTATTTCGACTCATTTGTACCAGGTCCACTAGTTCCCCCCTTAATATTATCGGTTTCTGTTGATTTCGATGAAGTTTTATTCTATTTGCTTCGGATTTTTCCCATACAATCTTCGCGTATGGGAAATGTCCTGTAGACTTATGGGAATTTTCACGTCCCATACGACTTATAGAAAATTTCCTATACATGCGTATGGTAAAATTCCCAACATTTTTTAAAGTGCTGATGATTCCCAGGCAGGTGTTTCCCGGAGTTGTTGCCTCCTCGGTTTTTGAGGAGAATGACTGTTAATTTGCAAATAATTTGTCGCCTCTTGTCCGACTCACCGCACACGGGATACAAGAAGCCTCGAACTCTCGTCCACCTCCTGCTACGGACTCACCTGTAATCAGAAACAAAAACAAACCACGTGAGTCGAGATCGCTAGTGTGGTGCGCTCGCCTGCTGCTGCCCACGCCTCCACCCACAGCCACCCCCCTCTCCAAACCCTTTCGCCTTCCCTTAAACTTTGCCGCCCGACTTCCTTTCCCACGTCCGTGACTAGATCTCCTCCTCCCTCCCCTCCTCTCATTTCTCTCCCCCTGCAGCTGCTCGACTCTCCAGCCAAGGGCGCCGTGTCCCTGACCTACAAATGAACGCGCTTCTTCAAGAGCAGGAGCGTGAATCTTGAAGGGGGAGAGACGCGTTGCAATACGCAGAACCGTTAGGCGCTGTTCGAGAAAAATCCGTAGTAAGCTTGGAGTCCCCAAAAAAAAAAAAAAAATCTGTCCCCGATCGTACTCACACATATAGTAAAAGTAAAACGCAGAAATTCTTCTAAAAGCGACAAAGGAAAAATAAGAGACAAGGACGACGCTGCAATCAGTTGGGTGCTGCAAGAATAAGAAGAAAGCGAATACAAACGAATAGCTAAGTGGGAGAGGGGAGGGGGAGGTGGAAAACAACGAGAGTGGTGGATCGAGATGCAGAAAAGTTCTCATCAGTATACAGCAGACACATCGCACTGCACCTCGCGACACGATTTCATCTCCAAGGCAGACATGAGGACGCTGCCACTTTTGGCCGCTCTGCCTCATCCCCCCTTAGCTTCAGTCTAAACTAGAGGCCATGAGGTCGGACGTCCCCTCCCCCTTCCATCCCTCCCTCTGGGCCCATGTAATCAAGCTGCCACCCACATTGACGGACATCTCATTTTCTTTCGGTTAGCTCCCCCGCCCTCCTCCCCCATAAAATATCATGGCAAAATCTTCGGAAAAAATAATTGGGGAATCTGGTGCAGCCGAAAAGTTTTAATCTTGCAGGCGGCACCATCGTTGTATCCGGGCGGGTCCAGAACTCGCTGCGGCCTTGGCAGAGCGAGCGGTGGGCAGAAAGGCTCAGGCGTTGCAGAGAGCCAAGCGCCAACAGATACAGTGTAAAACATTCTGACGAAAATGAGAATGTTCATGGATGAGTATTCTTATACGGAAACATCTACGACGAGATGGTTGTAAAAATGTTGAACCACGATATTTTCATCGCTAATTGTTTCTCAGTAGCGGGGACGGTCGTTAAGATGACACAGGACTGAAACTTGAAAATTCGGGCAAAAAAATAGGTATTTAGAGTTTAAAATCGAGATGTGAATTAAATCGAAAAATCGCTCTCCAAAGCAATTTAAGTTAGTTCATGGTGGTTCTTTTAAGGTTTAGTATGTCTATAGTCGAATGTGACAGTGTGCGCAAGAGGCTTTATAAAATTTCATAACTTCATAACTTTAAAATTCTTCTTGCGCACACAGTCTGGTCCAACTAATGACATACTATACCTTAAAAGAACCGCAATTAATTAACTGAAATTGCTTTGGAGAGCAGTTTTTTTAAATTTAATTCGCATCTAGACTTTAAAATCTAAATAGCTGTTTCTTGTCAGTTTCAGTCCTGTGTCACCTTAAGGTTTTTGGCGGACTGTTTGTAACTTTGTACGCAAGGTGTGCGGAACAGAGACGCAGAGCGATAGCTAATTCAGGGGCGTCCCTCCCCTACCCCCGGGACGCGCAGTTGGATAGCGGATAACTCGGACAGACGGCCAAAACTTTTCGTAAGCCTGTCCTTCTCTCTTGTCCCGTCCATTTTTTTCCTCCCTCCACCGTCCTCCTTCTTTTCCCTGCGGCTTCTAGTAATGAGGAGGAACGAGTTAATCTTTTTGATAGGGCTCCCCGTCATTTTGTTTCGAGCACCGCCGCCGCCGACAACGCTCCCATACCGCGCCCCGCCGCCCCGGCCAGCTGAGGGGTCGACGACAGCCAAGGGCAGAGAGGCGGGAGGCAGGGGGCAGGCCGCGACCCACCATCAGGCCACAAATGATTTTCGTTTTGATGGAGGGCATTAATCTTGTACCGTCGCGTCGGCGTCGCCCTGGGGGCCACAGGCGCACCCGCGCGCCACGCGGACAGGGAGTCCTTCCCTTTATTCGGAAGCGCGTTCTCCTCATATGTCACGCCTCTCTGATTGTCAGTTACCTTTCACTTTCTACCCCCACCCCCTCCCTTCTGTCTGTTTGTCTCTGTCTCTGCTCTCTCTCCCTGAGTGCCCCTCTATTGCTCTCTTTCCGATAGTCGCCAGATCTGATTGCATTTTTATTATTTTTGTAAAAGCTAGGGGGGGGGGTGAACAGAAATATGGGAGACAGAACAAAATAAAAGTAAAAAAAAGGAATACATTTATGAGCTAGGCAGTCGGGGAGCGG
>NW_026267168.1:1731727-1733504 GCF_000697945.3 Frankliniella occidentalis | reverse complement strand
CCCCGTGACACTCTCATCTCGTTGTGCTGCTGTCTCTGCGCATCCTGACTCGCTCCCTCCGCCTCTACCAAAGGCCCGTCCGTCTCCCTACCCGTCAGGTCAGCTGGATACCAAGTTGTGAATCAGAGATGCCCCGCCCGCGCCTTCAAAGGGAAAACTTTGAGCAGTCGAGGCTGGGAAGGGGGAGTAAAAAAGGGGGAGGGGGGGGTACGGCGCAGCAGCAGCCGTTAACCACAAAGCTGTTTGGAATACATTAAAATGCCCTCACTTTTATCATTCTTTCAATTATTAATATTTCCCAGTCCGCCAGTTTTGCCTGTCGCGCCGGCCGCCCGGCTGCAAACATAAATTCTATGTACTATTGTTTTTCGTTAGGGATTTAAAGTTTCAGGAGGAGCGACGAAGGAGCAGCGCTGTCTTCCCGGAATGAACAGCCGCTGGTGTTGTTGCTGGTGGTGGCGTCGGAGTCACAACCGGACAACAGCATCCTTAAAACTACGCGAAATGTCTTGCAAAGGCTATTTTTATCTTAAATAAAAAAAAGGAAACTGTCCTTAGCATGAGGCAAATATCGTTAAAATAAAGTAAAACTTTGTCGTTGGTTAAACGAAATTTCATTGAAAACAATGGAAATACCTGAAACCAAAAATAAATATTTCCTTGTAATTTTAAAAATGAATTTTCCTTTGGTTTGAGGATACTATTTTCTGGGTGCAGGGCATTCGCCATCCGCAATCATTGTACACTGGCATAACAAAAAGATTGGACGACGCCAAACTTTTCGTACTGGGGCACGCTGCGCGGGAATTCTCATATCTTTGAGGCGCATGTCCTATCGGCAATGTTGACGCGTCCCGCGTACAAAAGAGGCTCTAGAGCACACTTCAAGCACCGTCGTTGTTGTGGCCCGATGGACGCGCTCTTCTGGTGAACGCGATCGACGACGAGTACATGGCTCGCCCGTTTCTCTTTCCCCCCTCGAGCCTCGCCGTAACTTTGCCTACCGCTCCCGGACATGACTGATGTGGCCGCCCCGCTCCGCCCCGCCCCGCCCCGCCACACTGATGGTGGAGTGCGCGCGGCAGACACGCGCGACAGCGATATATTTCATTTCTGCACAGCGAGGCACGCGCCGTCGCCCCCGGAACGTTACAAACGAGAAAGTGAGCCGGGCCGCGAATGTGCGCGCGACAGAGCGGGCCGAGGCACAAGACGCGCCTAGAGTCTAGAGTTAGAAAATTACGAGGAAAATTACCAAAAATTTTCCGAAAAATCTCAGAAAATTTCCGGAAAATAACAAAAAGCTTCCAAAATCTGGGAATTTTTTTTTCATTTTATCCTTAAATTTTCCGGAAACTTTCCAGGGCTTCCAACCTTACCCGCGTCTTGTAGTACTCCAAGTGATGTACTCTGCTCATGCCTCAAAGTGTACGATTTTGCAATCCCTTTCGACCTTGTTGGGACAAATTTCTATCGATTTCTTGTGCTGTTTTTTGTCATCTGAGCTCAGAGAGAAAATTTCCGCACCGCAGAAACATTTGTTTTGAATGATTTTACGTGTGATTTTACATGGCGTCCACCACCACACGCGCGCGCAGCACACCCTGCCGCTGTAGCGCCTGGACTCGGAGGGGCTGGCTTTGAAACGGGTGGGTGGCGGCCGGCCCACTCGGCTGGCAAGCGCAGAGTGCATCCGGAAATTAGTTTCCAACTCCAACGCGCTACGACACGCCGCCGTGCCACCGCTGCAACTTTGAAACGCCCCCCCCCCCCTTTC
>NW_026267168.1:1726877-1731582 GCF_000697945.3 Frankliniella occidentalis | reverse complement strand
CGGTTGGGATGTGGGACGTCCCAGCCAGGACGTCCCACAGTACTACAGAATGCAACATTTTTTAGACCCTGAGCAGAAGATAGGCACCTCCCACCAGTACGTCCTGAGTGGGAGGTGATTGTCACATCCCGGAAGGAACGTCCCCAGGAGGAACTGACAGGACCCGGATATCATTTTATGTAAAACAATATGTCAATATTCAAAAGTCAAGTGAGATTCGATGTTTTTTATTTGAACCTTAAATATATTCATCCAGAAGCAGGTCCCGGAGAACTCGGTCAAAGTTGACTGAGTTTACAAAAATTATTTATGGCAGTCATGTGATGTATCACTTGACCACGGATTTACCTCACACTTGGCGAGGGGTCTATAAGAGAGGTATGCGGATGATCCGCGAGATTTAAATTGGACATCACATAAAATCTAAAATTGTGCATGAAAGTGAACATTGGTAGTGCAATTCGACTTCATGCCCCTTGCTTTATACGCAAATAACGTAACTTTTCAAAATACTTATTATTTCGTACATTTTAACGCAAATATAATAAAACCTACGAGGATCGCGTCGCTAGCGCTATCTGTCGGCAAAATATAGCACGGCACACGGCTGCCACTGGCACTGGCATACCAAAGACCTCCCGCAGCAGATGTATACAGGATGTTCATCATCCTGCTAGTCTCCCTAACCATGGCATCCCGAGCAGGTTCTATGCAGTACGTCCTGGTGACATTCATACTGGCACATCTCTAGCAGATGCATACGTAACGTCTTTTCCAAAGACATGCTGGTCTGCACCCTGATTTAACGCCCTGAGGAGCAGCCCGACGGGTGCCCCTGAGGAGGTACTCGTATGTTACGTCCTGCCCGATGACATGCTGAGTAGCTCCTCGGCGGGACAACCCGAGGAGCTTTACCGCAGGTATATCCTGAGGAGTAACTTCTCAGTACCTTAACTCAGAAGCACCTCCCAATCAGATCCCGCTCAGGATGTCAATGTGGTCTTGCTGTTCAACACATCCTGATTTGCTCCAAGGCATGTATTCTTGGGATGTCCCAGTAGCACGTGTGAGGGATTCGTGTGGGATGATCCCAAACTCCTCCCAAAAGTAAATGGGAGGTGCTTTGTTGACTGGGCAGCCGGAAACGACTTTGGCGCTAGGTTAGACTAGGGGTGCGTAGGAAACTTTTTGGCTCGACTATACTAGTCTCAGCGGTCCGGTGGTTTCGGTGGTGCAAGTGTTGGTGTAGTGGCGCCACTAGCAACTGTACAGCATGCAGATGTACGCACACACCTACTCGCAATGTCACTCACTCGGTCAGTTAATCAAGAAAGTCAGTCACTAAACACGCGCCATTGGCTACTCGCAACTCTACTGCATGCACACACACACTCAGTTTCTACGGAAATGGGGTGTTCCGGGCTATCTAAAACGGAAATGGAAAAGAAAAAAAACTCGCCGATTCGTCCGTTTCCCGTTCAGAGAGTATGCGAAATTATTAGAGTTTCTCATACCTGAAAGGCCGTCGAGTCACGTGATCAGCTCGACAAAAAGATAACAAACCCGGAAACAGAAAAATCAACGACCGCGTGTTCTTTTCCTCCTCTCGTTTCGGGCTGCCTGGAACACCCCTGTTCATCTAGTTCCAAGCTTAAGGCATGCGCCCTGAGACACCGTACCTGGAGCGGAGACACCACCATGAGGGTGCGCATGGCAGCGCGAAGGAAGTCATCGCGGCCGATTGGCGCGTCCGGCGGCGAGGTGAAGAGCGCCGGTGCGGACCTGGCCGAGGCCGAGCTGGTCGGACAGGCGGCCGCAGCCGCGCCCTGGGCCGCGGGCGCCGTCGGGGACAGGGAGGCGGCGATCACCATCTTGGGGGCGGCGGTGGTGGCAGGCGTCGCGACCGGGGTGGTGCTGGAGGGCGTGCCGGCAGCCGGCGCGGGGCAGGGCGGCGTGGCGGTCCCGGACGACGCCCGGGGCCGGAACTTCCGGCGGAAGGACCAGCGGCCAGTGAGGCGCCGCCAGTCCTGGGGGGAGCCCGACGGCGCCGACGTGGAGAGCGGCGAGGCGGCCGCCGCTGCCGCCGCCCCCGCCGCCGTCGCCACGGGGCTGATGGGTCGCGGGTCGCTGCTCGCTGCCGCGGGGGCGGGCGCGGCCGCGGGGGCGGCGGCGGTGCTGTGGCCGGGGGAGGGGCCGGCGGGGCCGGGGCCGGGGGCGGCTGCGCGTGGCCGAGCTATCTTGCCTGGTGGGGCCGCGACGAGGTCCTCGACGACCGGGCCCGTACAGAGGGCGGGCCCGCGGGCAGGCTCTTACTCTGGCCGGACACTCGCTCTTCTCTTGGGGCTGCTGTGCTGGACCATCTGGCTGCTGCTCGCTGCGCCGGCGGCGCCTGTCGTGTCGGAACATGGTGGGATCGTAAGAGAGAGAAAATGGGGGGAGGGGTGAGGGTGGGGTAGTCGGGGGAGAGTTATGCAAAACTCCCTCCTGGTCACTACTTTATCACTGCCTTTTAACAACTCCCGCCGGACGGCGCTCGGCCGCACGACCGTTCTCTGCCCGGCGGGCCGGGCCCGGCGGGGCCTTCCAACAATTGCGACGATAATAATAGAGTGCTGCGACTGGCAGACTGCGGCCGGTGCGGGGGCGGGGATTGGGGACATTGGGGACTGGCGCACTCGCCCTGCTCGCCCTCCTCGTCCTAGTGCTGCTCGCCGTCATGTCGCCCCACTCGCTGGCGCTGCTGTGCGTCCTGGCCGCCCTCGTCAGGGAGGTGAGCGTTGAGCAGGAGGCAAGCCCGTTGCAGCAGCGTAGGGGTGTGAATCTTTCAACGGGAAACGTGAGAACCGAAAGACATGCAGCAGCGGCAAGTCAGGATGGAGGATATTATTTTTCCTGAATTGTCCAATTTAATTAATTTAACTTCTATTTATTGGGTCTCGAACTTCAACGAGGGGAAATGGAAAGTAAAATGGAAAGTAAAAAAATTCCCCTCTGACCCAGGGCGGGGTATAACCGAGTATAACTATATTTTTCCCCACTTTGTTCGACTTTTGTCAGGCCACGCCGCTGGTGGGCGGCGCGCCGGCCGCGCCGGGGCAGTTCCCGTGGGCCGTGCACCTGTCGCTCGTGGCCGAGGAGGTCGGCGCCGAGGAGGCCGCGGGCCCGCGCGCCGGCCGCAGGCTCACCTCGTGCACCGGCACGCTGCTCACCGCCAGGGTCGTGCTCACCGCGGCGCACTGCGTCGAGCGCGCCCCGCACCGCCCGCCAGAGTACGTCGACTACGTCCAGGTGAGCAGTGCGAGGCGAGCAGCACCAAAGGGGGTCCTTCACCCGGAAAGATCGGTTTACATCCCCCAACCAAAAAATCAAGACAAAAATCAGCAAAAAATAGTGGAGAATGAGAAAAAAATCAGGAAAATTAGAAAATCACGAAAATGCCAGAAAAAATGGATGTACGTCTGTATTTACGGTTAAAGACTCCTCAGGCATGGCACGTTACACGACCAACACCCACGCCGCGCGCGTGAGCCCAATGATGGGGGTTTGGTAACCGTAACCCCGGTTCGACTCGCCGCCGCGTGACAGTTTTGGGCTAGTGACGTCACCGTGACGTCACTCCCGCTTATCATGCGGCGCTACAGCGGGCGGACGTCGTATTCCGTGACAGGGAGCCGTGTTGAAATAGTGCGCCTCCCTCACCCCCTCCGAACGGCTCCCGCCTTCCACAAAGCCAAGCCCATTTCAGTTCGGTGACCTGACCTCCCACGCGGCCGGCACGCCAAGCTGTGTGTCGTGTGACAGCGGGGGAGGGAGGGGGGGTAAGGTTTTGGGGGTAAAAGGGGTTGGCGAGGGGACGAGATTACGATTCGCACACAGTCACGCGGACACGACTGGTGCCGTGACTATATTTTGGTGTAAAAATGCGACGAGATTATTAGAAAAGAATATATGTACTACTTGCGGGGGGGGGGAGGGGGGGGGGGGGGTCCAAAGAGGCAAAGCATAGCAAGTAGTAGCAAGTATTATGTAAAGAAATCAAGATATTCTTTCAGAAAAAAACTAAACTTAATAAGCTAGTGAACAAAAGCTGCCCGGAAACTGTTCTAAACAGGGGTACTCATAGTAAACGTACTGACCGTGTTCTCGTCTCGATACGAGGTTTATCGGATGATAGGGCGGATACGGATACGGAAGTTAGTCGGTGTACAGCAAAGTGTTGCGAGCTAAGTGTGAGCTTGCCCCTATAACGACATATAATCTGATCAGGATGAAGTGAGGGGGAGGTAAATGAGGAGGTGGGGGAGGGGGTAGAGGTTCAGGCTTGAGCCCAGGAGTGTACTACACTGGCTGGGCCTGGTGGAGAGGGCGGTGGTTGAGACGGGGGAGTTGGTAGAGAAGGGGGGGGGGGGGTGAAGAGGTATTAAACGTGGTCAAGCGTTTGTAGAACAACATGAGTGGTGCTCTCACCCGCACCCCAACTCCGACTAACAAAACCCCCATTACACACAAACGCACCGATTTGCTCACATCCTTCTCCGCTCCGGCCGGTGCAACGTGCTGTAAATTGGGGCGAAACTTCCTTGTTGGAATGGAGTTTTGGTATTTAGTAGCACCGTGTGGGTTCTCAACCCCTCTCCCCCCCTTTTCCCCCCCGGTCACGTGGGCAGGACGCACGAGAGATCACCGAAGAGGGCTTCACCCCCCC
>NW_026267168.1:1724446-1726554 GCF_000697945.3 Frankliniella occidentalis | reverse complement strand
CTCTGGGACAACAGAATCATCGGGACCGCCTAGTCCTGAGCTCTTCTCCCTTTTAAAAAGAAGAAGAAAAAGAATTCGAGCTATTCATTATTTACTTTTTCCAATTACCACCACGCGCGCCTTATTCTCGAGGACACAAAAGGTTTGGCACTCCCTCCCTCCCTCTCTCTCTCTCTCTCTCTCTGTTCCAGATGGTGGCCGGCGCGGTCAGCCCCCTGAGGCCGGGGGGCTCAGGGGGGCCAGGAGCTCGCCAGGTGCGCTACGCGGCGCGCGCCGTGCTGGCCGCCCGGACCGCGCCCCGGGGCATGGCCACGCACGACCTGGCGCTGCTGGCGGCCGACCGGCCCTTCCACCTATCCGACCTGGTGCGGCCTCTGGCAGTGGCCAACCGCAGCGTCCCGCTCAAAGGTCGGCGCCACCATGCAAGGGGTGTACGCCGATTTATCTGTTTTTAATTCTCATTATTTTTCTGAATAATTATAGTTTTATTTCTTTGCTTTTTGTGGTGGTGGTGGGGCATGGTTAGGGAATAGAACACTTAACTTTTTTTTAGGTGATGTACCACTTCCTAACATAAACCAGCTCTAACAAGGAAAGGGTAAACATGCTGTACATTTCTCAACCACAAGGCCACGGTTTCTCTCATTTTCCCCCCTTTTTTTTAAATGGTAAAAACAACCTTGAGTTCAAAGACGATTAAAATAAACACGATAAAAAAGAAAAATTGTTCAACTGCCCCGCCCACCAGCCGACTTGGCAAGAGCAGGCCTACCTACCCGGGCCTACCGCAGTAGGCGGGAGGCGAAAACTAAACGCTTCCATTAAGGAAGGCATTGCATGTCTCTACCCCTCCCTCGCCAAGGCCTTCCAAGACGCCCACGCAGCCAGCAGACTCACTGTGGGACTTGTACGGACAACTTATGCCCACTTAATCAACTTAGGAGCCTCTCTCTCCTGCCTCCCCCCGTCTCTCTCTCTCTCTCTCTCTCTCTCTCTCTCTCTCTCTCCACTGGCTCTTCTCCAGCATGTACCTCTGTCTGTCTCTCTCACTCTTGAAAATTTGACATGTTTATTATATATGATGCCATAATGATAGTACTTCAGTCGTCGCCCCCCTCAGAAAGTGCTGTGTACCCACACATCAATAAGTTAACCGATAACGAAAATTCCCTCTCCCATATTTGTTCCTAGATAGCAGCACGTCTGGTGCTGCAAACTTATTAAGACATAAGACACTGAAAAGTGCAACTCCCTGTCCTTGAGAATAGTTAATTTTAATCTCAGTCACTCTCTCTCCCTATCTTTCACTGTTCGCTTCTCTCTCTTTCTCTCTCTCTCCCAAGTAAGGGACTGTCTATAAAACTTTTAAGCTCCAACTCTTGGTGCTCGTTACAGGGCTGCGCTGCTCCGCGGCCGGGTTCGGCGAGCGCGGCGCGCTGACCGTCGGGCTGACCAGCGGCGGCGCGCAAATCGATCCGAGCCTCCGCATCGCCTCGCCCCTGCTCCGAGAGGAGGAGAAGGAGGGCCAAGGGGTGGACAGCCCGCGGCCCTCGAGCAGCCCACCGGGGGCCCCGCGGGACAGCGGCGGGACAGCCCCGCCGACCGCGGGCGACAATTATTGGGGCAGCAGCACGGCTGACGGCGGTAACGGGAAGCGCAGGCGCACTGGGGTGCCACCGCGCAGTCGGAGGACCAACACTGTACACAGGTGAAATTTCTCGCAACCACCATTTTTTTTTCTTTGTAAATTTTTACTTGAAAAGAGTTGTAGTTGTATTTTTACAAGGAGTGTTTGGCACAGCACGACGCACGGGGTGGCGGCGGCCAGGTCTACGACGACGGAGGGCCCGACGACCGGCGCCCCAGAACAGACCGTGTGGGCGGCGGCCTCGCCCCCACAAAAGAGGACGACGTCCGGGACCGCCGGCGTCGCGTCAAACTCGTCAGAGACGACGTCCGGGCCTCGGTGGCGGCCCCCGCCGGTCCCAGACGACCGACCCGCCGGGGCCGGGGAGGTGGGGACGCAACCCCCGCCCGCCCGCACGACGACCCCAGGGGGCCCGTCACCCGCGCCTCACGCCGCCCCCCTGGAGGGCCCCTCGAGGGCC
>NW_026267168.1:1722460-1723640 GCF_000697945.3 Frankliniella occidentalis | reverse complement strand
CCCCCCCCCCATCCCGCCCCGGACGCCAACTCGAGCCGCCGCGTTCAACTTCTCTGGCCCTCCTTTGGCAGGGATGAGGGGCTGCCCGAAGCGGACCTGCTGTGCCTCGACCTGCGCGACCGCGAGGGACTTTGTTTCGGGGACTCGGGCGGAGCGCTCGCCTGCAGCGGGCAGGTGCACGGTGAGTTCTCGTCGAGTGTGGAGGAGGGGCGCGAGGCGGAGGACGAGCGGCGTGAGGAGGACGAGGGCCACGACGAGGGGGACAACGAGGGGGACGACGACGAAGAGAAAAAGGGGCGGGTTGGAGGAGGAGGACGACGACGATGGGACAGACAAAGGAGGACGAGGAGGACGACAAGGAGAAAGACGAGGACCCCGAGGGCTCTGATGACAGAATCTGAATCGTGTGTCCACAGGAGTCGCGCACGCCATCGCGGGCCTGCGGCCCGAGGACGCGCTCCACCCGGAGGCGGCGTGCGGCCGACGCACCACGCCGTCGGTGTACGTGGCCACGCTGCCATCGGCGCGCTGGATCGCGGACGGCGTGCGCCTGCTCGAGGCCATGGCGGCCGAGAGGGCGGAGGAGGGCGAGGACGCCGCCGACGGGGAGGACCAGGCAAGCGGCGCCGGCGGCCTGGCGGGGGCGGCCACAAGGGCCGCATGCCTGATCGCCGTCAACACCGCCGTCCTCCTGGCGGCGGCCGCGTGACCGGCCGCTTTGGCGAGGATTACTCTCCGAGACAAGCGCCGACGCCGGCGTCAACGCCTTTGAGGTGGAGGAGAGGGAAGAGGTCCGCGCGAGAAGATGGAGCGGCGTAAACGAAGAAGATGAAGGGGGGGAGACACACACAAAAAAAAGTGAGAGGAGCGATGTTTAATTCATGGGGAGGAAAGCGGCCCGTGCGAAATACATTATTTATGGCAGTGTCGGTGGCCGGGCGCCACGCCGAGCGCGCGGCCACGGCGGTTCATTAGGAGAGCCGCGCCCGGGATTACGACGTGTGCCTAAAAGGAAGTCCAGCGAGGGCGCCCAGCCGAGCCGCATGTTACCCATCATCTCTCTCCCTTTCTCTCTCTCTCTCTCTCTCACACACACGATCATACACTTTCTCTCTCTTTTCTCATGACTGTAAGAGAAAGAGAGTGAGAGAAAGTGAGAGGAAAAGAAAGAGAAAGAGAG
>NW_026267168.1:1718960-1721637 GCF_000697945.3 Frankliniella occidentalis | reverse complement strand
GAAAGAGAGAGAGAGAGAGAGAGAGAGAGAGAGAGAGAGAGAGAGAGAGAGAGAGAGAGAGCAGCAGCAGCATCCCTGTCCCCTCTCGAAGAGGGACGACAAGCAGAAAGAGAGCCGAGTAGACCAGCGGATACGGCAGCTTAATTTTGTAACCCAGAGATTCATATACCCACATGGTCCTACTTGTCTCACAGGTAAATCCTTTAAAAAACAAAAAAAAAGAACAAAAGCTTCGTTTTTCTTTCTTCCCACCGTCGGCGGCGCGCTCAGCCGTTCCCGACACGGCATGTTGACTGCCAACTAATTAGAGACTTAGTCTTACAGGAGGGCGAGGGTGTTTAATCAAGCGGCCGGGGATGGGAGGGGGGAGGGGGGGTGCTCGAGTGGACGGCACGGGGACGTGCGATGTGTGTTTGTCTCTCGTGGTGGGCGTACGCGTATCCTGTCCAAAGAGGTACTTCACAAAAAAAAAGGGAACAGATTTAAAATATATTTCTATTTTTTTTTTTATTTAAAAAAAAAATTGGTTGAAGCCTGAATTTAGTGAGGTACCACTCGATCCCGTCCGCACGCACGGAGAGAAAGACCTGCTGTCGCACCTGGATTCGTTGCTAAAGATTGTAATGGGTGCAACGTTGTTTTTTTTTTAATTTCTTTTTGAACTTTTTGAATAACACTGCGGTTTGCTGGAGGCAGCTAAATCGATTGCAAACGGTGAAAATAGTTTCTCCTATTTCAAAGACCTCGCCTGGGATGCCATAGGCGTTCTCCACGAGATCCAAGACCGGGTCTTGAAATTACAAGAAACTTTTTTCACCGTGCAGTTGACAGCAATAATTGTTAAACACTGCTATGTCTGATGCAGGAAAATTAAAAATTGTAAGGGCTACAAGTAAACGAGTGCAGCTGCAAGCCCTGGCGCGGCGCCTACAGTGGTGATGTATGCAGGGCAGCTCCGCCGGGAGACGCCCCGACAGGACACGCTAGCAAAGGGCCCCGGGGCCCGGTGCTGCACACGGGCGGGCAGAGACACCACTATAATCCGAGTGGGGCGGCGGCTTCGAGTGAACAGCCGTGCAAATAGAGAGCAGCGGTGGCCCCCCAGGCTGGATATAAAGAGGGTAATTTCCGTTGGAGACTCGGATATATCCCTCTCCGTCCGCTCACGCGCGCACGCCGTCGTGGACGAATTTGCGTCGGCGGAGCGTGTTAGTGTGATGCGGCGGCGGCAGAGCGTGGCGGTCCGTGGAGGTGGAAGAGGGGAGGGAGGTGCCGGCGGCGGCAGCGCGGCAGCGCGGCCGCCCCGCTAGCGACTGCTCCGCCTTTGCAAATGAGTGTGATCTCGTGAGAAGCACGGAGCGGCCCCGCTACGGATGAGGGTGAGAAAGGAGGGGGGGGGGTGCATTTGCGACCAGCAGAAGGGCCGGGGCCGCTGGCGCGCCTTTATCAACCCCGGGCAAGGCGTTGGGCTGGCGCGGCGTTACCCAGTCGGGGCGGGGCGGGGCGGGGCGGCTACTCTACACGCCACAACAACGGTGGAACACCACTCTCTCTCTCGCGATCGAAATAGAACGCGTGGGGCGCGCGCGAGGCTCTCGACCGACGTAATTTACAAACTTTTAACGGAATTTGACGTCACGTGCGACGCCAACTCGCGCAGCAGTGTAAAAGCACACTGAAAAAAAAAAACAGGGTGTTGTCATGTCGGTGGTAATTATTACCTTTTCGCTATAAATTTAGTCGAGGACAAGAAACGGGGTCTCCTAAGAGAACCATTGCGGGACAATGTACAAAGCAGTCGTAAGGTGTATATGTACAAAATTGGGTCTAGAAAAACAAAAACTACTCATCTAAGTTTTGGTGCCGAAAATTCAAAACATCTATTATCAGTAAAGTTAAATAAGACAATGGAAAATAAACTATTAATAAGCTAACACTGAAGTGTCTCGGTGAACTTTAATACTCTATCTACTTTAAAGTATAGCAAACCATGTACACCAAAAGTGGCGACAGTCCCGCGTAAGAGGCCAAACGACTTTCGCTGTCTTGCGCTGTTCCGCTCCGATTCTGATTGAAGACTTCACCGAACAAATGACACCCTTCCAACTGTATGATACCAACAAGCTGACCCCAAGAGTATTCAATGTACTAGTGGTGTCCAATGGTCGGTCGCTCGGCGCCGATGGGTGCCCATCGGGCGAGCGAGAGGGACGGAGCTACTGGCCGGCTAGCGCGTGCAAGAGAGACGGCAGACAGGTGGAGTGGGGGGTTGACCGACCATTGGACATCACTACAATGTACATTATGATGCCCCCCCCCCCCCCCTTGGCCACTCGGCGCCGATCACTTTATGGACTTAAATAAGACTTTGACTGCACAAACCAAACAAATGAACCAGAGTACGTAACACAGCACACCGCCAACCAAAGAAACTTAGCCCCTGTTTCTTTCACAAAGAATTTGTTCACATTGCGAACGACGTGGCAGCTTTCTGAGCCTACGAAGGAATTTAATCGCATTTGCGAAGGGTCTTCTTCGTATTGCCAATGAAATCGTTCGCAACTGGCTCGCAACTACTATAAGCCACCACGACCGTTCACAAAGAGAGGTTTTTACTGGTTTTTACAGTGCAGTGTAATGGACGCCGTTGGACGATAAATCGCGTGGTGATTGGAGA
>NW_026267168.1:1714002-1718630 GCF_000697945.3 Frankliniella occidentalis | reverse complement strand
GGCAGAAGGGGCGGAGGTGCGTTGGGTAAAAGCACGACCCAGGGTAATTCGAAAGCACGGCCGGCCCTCCAGTGTTTATCGGTCTTCGGATATGAAATTATAGCCCTGTATAGCCCTGCCATGCGGCAGCCGCCGGACGGGAGAGTTGTCGCATACCGAGTGGCGTGCTAGAGAGAACTCGCAGTTTTTCGTTTGTATAAAAAGTGTGGACTTTTTTTATGTCTATGGGAAAGTGTAGTTGGCATATATGAGACTGTACCAAAGCGATGCATTGCAGCATGTAGAGCGTACTTGGCACTGCTTCGCAATTGCAAAGCATCGATTTGTAATTATTGCAAAGTAAATGCTTTCGTATTAACAAAATCTTAATTCTTTGCAATTTGGCAAGGCGTTCCTTTACAGGAATTTAACAGTACGGTAGAACTGCTACAGCAGGATCCCCCCAAAAATGTGACACACTGCTAGTAGGGTGTGTGAAATATGATCAGACTTTATTTCCTGTCCTTTGTATACTTCGAATACAAAACAGGTAGAGAGAGATCCAGAGAGAGAGAGAGAGAGAGAGAGAGAGAGAGAGAGAGAGAGAGAGAGCGGTAAGGACAAAGGGGAGGGGGGAGGCAAATATTAATCATGATCGACTTTTCGTCCGGGTGAGGCGTCTAGGGCCCTTCCCCCACCCTCTCCCGGTCTTCCTGAACCCCTTCGGCCCTAAGCTCCTCCTCATCACCGAATCGGAGCAGTTTCTCAAGTTTGCTTCCCTTCCTGGCCACTGCCCAGGGCCGCCACCTCAGCGAACTATATACAGGCGCATTAGAGGAGGGAAGGGGAGAGGGGGGGGGAGTCAAGTAGTGCGCGCTCGCCACAACCCTAGGCTTAGGCACCACGGACTGGTCGCGCAGAAAGCTCCCCCCGGCGGACGCACCCGCAAGAAGCAGCAGCGGCGCTACCCTGTTATACACTAAGCCCAGACCACCACGAGTTGAGGTCGACGGTGCTTTAAATGGAAGTATAGGGGCTGCTGATCGACCACACTGAAAACAAAAAGGTGCTAAACAGCACCTTTCCAGGGGCACTAAAGCTCCAAAGGCAAAAAAAAACAAAAAAACAACAGTTTTTTTCGAAATTTTACTTATCTACGACAATCAATTTCATGTGATGCATTTTCTTGTTTTGTCATAAAATCCGCTTCGGACGAGCCTATGTGATAGGGGTCTGTTTGCAAACCATAGAAAGTCACTCGATTTCCAAGGGTCTGTTACTTCCTATGCTATGCATCAGACACCCATCACATGGTACCTCGATGAAAAAAAGTATTTTGCAGTGACAGACAATATTTCCAAAAAAACATAACGTTAGTGCCTATGGAACTTTAGTGCCTTTTAAAAGGTGTTGATTAGCACCTTTGTTTTTCTATTGCAGCGTTTTTCAACGGACCTTTTGCGTAAGAGTACGTTTTCAATGTTAGCAGTCCTGGGCTTTAAGGCTAAACGAGCCGCTTACTTAGGAAAGCGTGTGCGACAAACAAAAGTGGAGCAAGGGATTGTCCGGAAAGTACACTCTAAATATCTTGAGACGATTGTTTTGTAACTAGGACCGGACTTCTGTATCATTTACTTAGTTCAGATACATCATAGTAACTAGAGAGAACTTGCGGTACGTGTATTGTCAGTAACAATACTGTATCAGAACTCGGTTATGTTCACAGAAGTCCGCTGTTAGTTGAAGTTGAAATAATTGCCCTGGTCGTTCAGCGCCTGCGAGACTCGGGGTAGGCCATCCCGGAGTACACGCACGCGCTGCAGGCAATGTGTTGCCTACCTGTCGGGCGCTACGAGTGCTAGCGCAGAGGCGGAACGGAACGTGGCAGTTCAGTTTTGGTGGATGGTCCACCCAAAAAGAGTGCAGCAGATGGCGACACAGTGACGTTACTGTACACGCTTTGTCGAGTGAGCCATTATTGTGCCACGCACCCCTCCAAGGTGTTGGGAAAGTCACACACTTCTCTTTGTAGGGCAGGCTTGTTCGAGCCTGCCGCTGCTGCTGTTCGGGTTGGTTCGAGTCGGCGGGCAGCGTATGGCCAGCCACACGGTTTAAACATTCAGCCGTTGGGGCCCGGCAGCCGGTAGTGAAGGCTGGGAGTGGTGGGGCGGGGCGGGCTAGGGCGGCAGCTGCGGCTGGAGACACCCCCGGAAGAGCTGGCGGCGAGCCTGCAGCTACACTGTAATTTGGGGGTGTCTCAAATATATACGCCAAAAGGCGTTTGCTACAAGATCCCGAGCGACACTTGGCGTATACTTTTGAGACGTCTTTTGGCGTATAGATTATAGACATCTTTGCCCATACTAAAGCTCAAAAGTATACGCCAAATGTTGCTCGTATTCCTGTAGCAAACGCCTTTTGGCGCATATATTTGAGACACCCCAAATTGAGGCCGGGGGATATGCCATAGAAAAGGAAGAGAAAAGGGGGGGGGATAGTCCTCGCTAGTTGTGGCAATAATACAGACGGAGTTGTCGAGAGAGAGAGAGAGAGAGAGAGAGAGAGAGAGAGAGAGAGAGAGAGAGAGGTTTCCGGTAAGTAGCAGGATGTATGCAAAACAAAATGTTATTTTCCTGAGCAGGAACTGCTAAGCCGAGCGCACTGCCGCCCCATTCTCTGTACCAAAGAAGCAGCGATAATAAAAGCCTGCCGGCTGGTCGGTTAGGGTCGGGCCCTCCGCTGCTGGAACAGCATGAGTCCCAAACTTTTTCGAGCTAATTTTTCACGTCGTCGGTTCCGAAGCAGTGTTTGGATATTCAGTGAGGACCGGGCGCACTATCCAGAAGACCCCACCCCCCCTCTATCCCATCTCCCTCTCCAAAACGGCATTTCAGAACACTAATTAGGCATGGTGAATGGCCTAATGTAATCGCCTTTGAGTACGAGAAAGCGCAAGATAACAGCCTTCTTCATAAACCGCTCGTTCGCAAAGAGGAGCGTGCGAGCGTGGGTCTGTAAATGAACGATAATAATAACAATAAAAAAGAACAATAATGATGTACATTACGTTATTGCAGTGTACACGATATAAATTCACAAAGAGGGAAGAGGGGCGTGGGAGGCGGTTCCTTGCTGCTCTCCGCTGGCGCGCGATTGTGAGACATCGCTTTGTTCCGCTTCATGCGCCCCTTATTCCTCTCTCGCTCTCCCCTCAAACCCTTTTAGCCGCTTTCGTGGTCCTTATCTACCCCCCCCCTCCCCCCACCTCCCATCTTCCCTCACCACTCCAGCAGATGCCAACGGTTCCATCAGCACAATATCTCTGCACTACTAGCCAGCCCAGCCAACCTCGGATCCCCGACCGCGCAACCCTCCCCACCCGCATGGCGGGCGGGCCCACCAACCGCACACACACATTTTGAGGTCGGTCGGAATTCAAAAACAAACGGCCCGCGAGGTTAAAGGGGGCAAAAAAGCATACTTTTGGCGGCGCCTGTACGACCTCCACGTACCGCCTGATTTGTTTTATTCAGAGCCGCCCCCTCACGCATGCAATGGAAATGACACGACAAGCAGAATGAAAAAAAAATTCAAATGAAAAAAAAAGAAGAAAAAAAGAGGGAGGGGCGAGCGAGCGCAGAGTAGAAAGGAGCTTGAGGTTTACGGACTAGGGATGCGGGGAGGGGGGGGGGGGTCTACACGCGTTGGCGCGGGCCGCTTGTTGACTTTGTCACACACGTGTTAAGCCCGGATGGGAAACGCGAACAACTGTCCGATTTACAGCGCGGCGGCGAGGGCCCAACGACTAACGCCACGGAATGCGGCGCGCGCGAGAGAGAGGCGGCGGCGCGATGTTTGGGTTTATCAACACGTGGCCCCGTTGTTATCGTGTTGGAGCCGAAGAGGGAAAGGTGTGCGGGGGGCTTTCAACCTTCTACCCACTAGTCTGCGCCAGAGACGGGGGAGGGACTGAATTAAACCTTGTGTGTGGTGTGTACACCACAGGGAGCACCCGGTGCCGAGCAAAATATGCTATTTCGTGTTTTGCTTTAAATAAAAAATGGGCAAAGTACGCTTTTGGCACGGTTTGATTTATTCAGTTGGTAAAGCGACTAGAAAAGAACAAATGACAAAATAATGACGACACACGCCGGTCGCCCGCTCTGCGCTGTAAATAGCAAGGAGGGGTGAGGAGGGGAGGGGGTACTTTTCTTTGGTAGAGACAGTCTTTAAGGACTGTCTAAAAAATAATATTAATGTCCAAAACGAACACTTAAAATCTTTACGAGTTGAGCGAAGTGCTGCGCGAGAAGAGCAATCGCCCCACCCAAGAAAATAATGGAAAGTGTGTAATCTGTGACGTAGAGTACCAAGGAGGGACGGCAATCCTAGCGAGCTGGGTGGGGTGTCGTCGTGGGGGGCAGCGTGTCATAATCCCCCCCCCCCCCTGTTTAAAAAGAACTCAGCAGGTCGGTCGAGGGAGGGGGCCGAGGGAGGGCAGCAGGAGTGCGAGGGAGAGGGCCGAGGGAGGGCAGCAGGAGTGCGAGGTGGGCGAGGAAGGGGCGGGAGTATGACGAAGGTCAGTCCTCTAGCCGCGCTGGTTTTAGGGCCCGATGGCCGAGGGATTGTCAATGGGGAAGGGTGGGGGG
>NW_026267168.1:1706590-1713952 GCF_000697945.3 Frankliniella occidentalis | reverse complement strand
GGGGGGGTCACTATATCCGACAATGCCCAGCACCCGGGCGGCGTGGTGTGGGGGCGGGGAACGGAACGGCTTAGGGGACACGGCGAGTGTTTTCAAGGGGACCTTCGGGGCCCACGGCGCGCACGAGGCCCGCGAGTGGGCGCGACCCTCGCCGAGAGGGAGAGCGGGTGTTCAACTAGGCGCTCCAACGTGTGTCGGCCCCGTGTCGTACACGACGGCCCTGTTGCTGTCGCTCTAGGCGGGGCTCGCCCTCTACAAGGGACCGTGCATGGGGGAGGCACCAACAACAAGGCAGTGATCTAAAGTCTTTGTGACTCAGGAGGGGGGATTAGTACGTAAGACTACGGTGTCTGTACCGCTTTGCACTAGTACGCCGGCGGCGAGTCGCGGTCCGTCGGGGCGCTGGTCGGCGGGCACCACAGCGCGCAGCCGCAGGCGCCGCAGCACGTCAGCGCCCACAGCAGGAGCCAGGGCCCGCGGCGGGGGCAGCGGCCGTCGCAGCAGCACACGTGACGCACGCCGAGCGCGGAGCACAGGCACAGGCAGCGCCGGCCCATGGCCTCGCGCACGTCCCCGCCAGCGTCGGCGGCGTCCTCGGCGGGCTCCTGGTGGTCGGCGGGGCTGTCGCTGCTCTGCGGCAGCTCTTCGGGCAGCTCTTCCTCTCCTTCTTCGCGACGCCGCTGGTCCGCGTCCGGCGGCGACCTCATCCCGGACGGGCCGGCGCCATGGTCGACGTGCTGGTCGCGGTGCCGGGCGCGGAGTCGATCGCGATGCTCGTCGTCGCGGAACCGGTCGCGGTGCTGGGCGCGGTGCCGGTCGCGGGCCCAGCCGGCATGGCCCTCGCGAGGAGCAGCTCGCGGGGCTGTGCTGTGGGCGGCTCGGCTGGGCGCGGCGCGGGGCGGCGGCTCGATCCGGCCGGCGGGGCGGTCCTCTCGGCACTGAGCCACCCCTCCGCCTCTGGGCCCGCCGGCCCACCCGGGCTCAGCCAGGCCGCGCGCTCGGAAGACCGTTTGAGGCGGGGGAAGTCCCACGGGGGCGGCTGACGAACACCGCGATCAGAGCAAAGCATTCACGTCCTCGGGCGTGTTTGTGACATGGCTCTGACATGAGACGGACGAGCTGCTACACCCGGAAGAGTTTTCAAGTCTCTATATTTCTTCTCAAGCAATCACTTCATATTTTCGCAATGAAGACTTTCAAACACGGACTACTGTAAAATGTCGTGGCAGTCCCGAGGGCCGTATTTGGCAGTCCTCTAAGCCTTTCCCTATTTATTCAGCCCCCCATCAAAACTATCGAATTCAACTGTACTTTCACTGTTTCCCCTCCATTAAGCTTCAATTTTTTCCGGGAATATTTTTTTGGGAAAACTAACATATTTCCATAAAAATTGTAAAGAAAATTAAAATTTTCAAGAAAAGAATTCCCAAATTTAAAATAGAAACTCTTGAAGGTTTTTTCTTACGTATTGTGAAAAATCTAAATCCCTACGCAAGCCTCCAATTTGCGTTCGGCAACGGGCCCGACGACGGGCACCCCATACAAACTGCAATACCCCTTCGCTCTCTGCGGCGTCACGTATACAGCCCGCATCATCACGGGGGTGTTTCCGGAGCGGTACCCACCCCTTGCGAGACGAGCCGCGCCCGCCGAAACGGCCGAGACAGACGTGTCCCTCTAAAGGGTCCATCCATTCGGTCCAAACCGCCTCGGGAGATCGAGTGCCAAGATGTGCGCGCTATGCTTGCGGCCTAGACAGTGGGGCAAGAGCAAAAGCACCCACGCATTCATGAAAACGCCTTGCTCGTAAATGAAAACAGTTATTTAAAAATGGAAAATAAAATAACAATATTTCAAAAAAAATTGCGAACAAAATTTTATACAGTAAATATATTGTAAAAAGAAGCGTACAAACAAAATTGCAAACAAAAAAATTTGCATACAAATTTTGAGAATATAACCGTGCAACCCCACTTCCCCACTGCCTTTGGGTAAGGAGGCGACAATCGGCGCAGCCTCTCACTACTAAAAAGTGGATTGGGGAGGTAAGTATGGGTAAGGGGGACAATCCCCGACAAGCGGGAGTTTATGAAATGAGGGACGGAAGGGAACAAGGACGTCTGTCTCAGCTTCAGAGGCGTAGCTCATTCGCGCGCGCTGTAAGAAGAGTTTGCCACGCCAACCCCCCTTTCCCACCGCATTCCTCCCTCTGCCTCTCTCTCTCTCCCTCCCTCCCTCTCTCTTTCTCTCGCTCTCTCTCTCAGCTCTCTCTCACGCTCTCATCTCTCGTCCCCCAATCAGCCCCCCGATCGAGTCATGTTAGGCCAAAACTCCACCGGCGCGGCGCGAGTCCCCCCCCCCCCCCCCCCCCTCTCTCTCTCTCTCTCTCTCTCTCTCTCTCTCTCTCTTTGCAGATCTCGCACTGTTTTCCCTCTATTTCTCGTTTCGTTCTTTTCCCCTCTTTGTGACAGCGTCAAGCGGAGGCCGAGGCACATGTGCGGGCCCACAGTCCCCCGCCGCGCGCGCCTGGACAGCGAAAAAGAGTTATTCTCCAGCTCCAGTGACGCCGTTGGGAGGCGGATGACACACTGACACGGAGGACGCACGTCGGAAAACGCGCGGCGGGGACGAAAAATAAAAACAAAGTGGATGCCATGGATTTCATTCTTTCTTTCTGTCGTCTTTCTTTTTATTCCTTTTATTTTTTCCGTTACCTTCCGTCTGGGTACGACATCATGGGCTTGTTCTCCGACCGGTACCGTGTTGTTTCTCGCCAGACATACCGGCGCGCCCGACGGCGGCCTTCGAGCGGACGGGAAGCTCTCCCGCCAGCCTCGTCTTGAAATCCTCACAAACACCCCCTCTCTCTCTCTCTCTCACTCACTGGGCACACCACTACCGCATAGCGCGGGCCGTAACTAGCCAATCTGACGAAGGGAGTCAGGGGAAAGAGGAGGGGGGCGGGTGGCTACGGGCTGTTTGAAATATTGGCCACTTTTCGTGAAATATCGGTCCGAGATGGCCCGGCCCGGCCGGTGCGGCGCCTAGGACGACCCCCCGCCCCCATCCCCCCGACCGCAGCAAGTGCGTGTCGGTAACGAGGGCCCCGCAGCGCCATCATCACCATCGTGCTTACGTGCGTCATTACTTTTATCAGTAACAGGTGAAGAGCGTGCGAGGAAGTGGCGGACGGGGGGAAAGGCGTTGGTCCGTCTGCGGCACGTAAACGGGTATATAGAGCCGTCCTTAATGTCGGCAGGAAGCGGAGGGGCAAATTTGCGTTTTTCTTTTCTTACTTGGGTACATTCTTCTTTGCGGACAGTCTTAATCTTGACATTTTTTGGTAGATAGTACAGGATGGGAGAAATATAGTTGACATTGTGTGGAAGTAGTTTTCAGTAATGAGGAATCAAGCGGCAAGAAAAACGTTTGGTTGCAACCAGAATGGGTGAGATAGAAAAAAAGTCTAATAACATTTTTTTTTTCAACGAGCAATATTCAGAACCAACTAAATGCCTTCATCCCGAAAACGAAAAATAATATTCCAGTGCTGCTGCAGGTGGAGTAACCTAGGAAAAATGTACCTTCCGTCTCAAATGTCATAAAGCAAAAGTTCGGGTGACAGCTTTTATATTCAGAAAGTCCACAACTCTATTATGGATGTTGATATTAATGTCTCTCTGACTTTCTTTTGATTTTTTACAAAATTTGTTCTTTTTTCTCATTCCACAACTCCATAGACGAAAATTAATATTATTCTCTGTCTATTTAAAAATGGTTTCTCTCTTATTTTTTGGCCAATTTCACTTTACATGTGCGGTCTACCTTTGCTTTAATTCCGAATACAGCTAAGTATAGTTCCCCGACCCTTGCCCGCGCCCTCAGTGTCTGACTCGACTGTTAGGGAGGGCACGACAGCTGCGCAAGTCGAATCCCATTCCCTTCCTCCCTTCCCTCCCCTTCCTCCCTCCCTCCCTCCTCTGACACGACTCGCGCAAATAGCATTCCAACGCGTCTCCGAACTTTCACCGCCGAGCAGCATCGGCTAAACCCCCCGAAGCACACCACGTGCTTACGTGTCTACCATAGTTTCCGTACCAGTGTTACCAAAAAAAGGCAAAAAGGTTGGTTTGCAAAACTTTGAAAAGATAAATTTTAGCAAAATTGCAGCCAATTAAAAATAATCGCAATTTCCTCATCAATTTGCTTTTATAAAAGTCTCACGCGTGCCATCCTTCTACACCCCCCTCCCCCCCTCCCCCTTTCCTGCAATGTCAACACTGTAAATTGCTTACGAACTATAGGTTCGTAATGCAAACCAAAACGTTCGTAGCTTACGAAGGATTTTGAAGCGTTGTATTACGAACTAATTGTTCGTAAGCTTACAAACAAATAGTTCGTAATGCAAACCGATTGTTCGTAAGACCCGTCTAGCCTTACAAACAATCGCTTTGCAATACGAACAATTTGTTTGCAATACAAAGAACGAAAATTGTTTGTAACGTTGCAAAGTATTTAGTTCGTAAGCTTTTTACAGTGAACAGCTGGTTTTCACACTCGCAAAACAAATATAAAGTTGCTGAACTAAAAGTACATTTCTCGAGATTTCGTTGGTTTACTTTCTTTCGTGCTAATGTGCGCGAGTTTCGGCCCGCCGCGCGCGAGCAGCCCGGGCGCCTGCGGACAGAGGGTTAGGCAGCCCGGCCGACACGGGTGCGTTGCACACTGAGCCGAGGCAGCGCTCCCCGGCGCTCGGTGACACCGACACGCCTGCCTGCTGCGCGAGGGAGCAGCGGAGCGGAGGCAGCGCTCAGCGGAAACTTGACAATATTGCGATCGGGGCTCATGGTACAAAGGCGTCTTTTCCGGTTCGGAGGCTTGGGGGTATCTCTGTATCTATCTACCTCGCTCTCTCAATCTCATACACGCAACTCCGCAGAGGTATGTCCACCGCGGTGGACGCGCACTCGCTCCGTCGTCGGCGGCGGCGGCTGCAGGTTTGTTTTTTTAGACAGCCGTTCGTTTTGTTTTGTTCGACACACGTGACCCGGCGAGACAAGCAGCAGAGGGCAGACACACACACATATACACGCGCACGATCCAGACGATCGGACTCGGACGTGGTCTGCGATCAGAGCGATACCCGGGCTGAGGTACGCCCCGGCGCCCCGTCCCGCTCCGACCCACCGGAGCTGACATTCGCTATTCCCTTGCTGACCCCGGCCGCTCGGGCCCCCTCTTCCCCCGCTGCTGCCACTCGCCCCCCGTACCCCGCATGGGTCAGGCACACAGGCACAGGCACGCTGGGCATGCGGACCGGGCTCAGTTTTGCTCGACTGGGTGCAGCAGGGGCCATCAGCTATTTCTCCCTCCCCTCCCCCCTCCCTCCTCACCAACACAGACACAAACACACAAACACACAAACACTCCAAATTTAATATTTCTTGAGATTCCTTGAGTGAGATGCGAGAGTTTTGATGTGTCGCATCAATTTTCTAATTCGTCACGAAATTAGACGACCCAACTGACGAGTGTTGTACTAACCTTATCGAGCTCATGGTGGGCGGGCTGGCTGGCCGTGGACACGCTGCGCGCCAGACAGGGCCTGTGGACACAAAGCGACACAATCAGAATCAGAACGCGGCGGACAATAATCGCGCAGATGGAAATGTAGCGGCGCGGCGGGAGATGGCATCAAAGCAGCCGGACCACGTACCCTTTTATTTGAAAAGGAAAATATTTGTACACCAGAAATGACCCGTTGTGAGATTCACACACTTGAAGGTTTGTGAACTCCATTCGTCCACATGAAGGCACACAGGCTAAAAGTGACTGCTTGGTTTCCAAGCAAATGTGGTAATTTCCAAGCACTTTTTGCTAGAAAATTACTACTTTTGCTTGGAAACCAAGCCGTCACTTTTAGCGTGCAAGTGTGTGGACTTTTGAGGGAATATACACACTTTTGCTCCCTTCAGGGCATGCACACACTTGCGTCTCCAGTGTATGACAGGTAGGATTATTTATTATTCGAAAAAAAGGAGAGCAGTCTCGCTCCCAATCGAAGAATTTTCTACATTTCCTAATAGAAAGTACAGCAAACCTTTTTTTATTTTTATTTTTGACGATAGGGTGTAGCCGGAGTGACCGGTGGGCTGGGTGAGAGGTGCCACTATCCCCCCCCCCCCCGGCTAGCCAGCAGCGCGCCATTGTATCTGCTGCGAGCATAACTGAGCGTAAATCATGGCCATGACGGCCTTTGGGAAGGAGGGAGGGAGTCAGGGAGGGGGGGAGCACCAGCCCGGCCAGTGCGCCCCGCTGCAGGCAATTCATTAGGGCTTTGCAAAGGCGGGCAAAAACCTTCCCCCCTTCCCCACCTTGTCCACCCCCGCAGGTGTGTTGGTGACCGCGAGCTGCTGCAACGCCGTATAGATAATTGGCTGCGCTTAAAAACCTCGTTCACGCCCATTATGAAAACCGAACTTACAAATATATGTGGTCGTCTCAGAAGTCGGGGAAATGGGGGAGGGGGTTGTTAGCATCGAAAAGGCCTCGTGGCCTATTCTAAGGTAGCAGGGTGACAAAAAGGTCAAGCCTTCTGGAGTGCGTCGTATAAATTTCCAATACCCACAAAAAAATTGTCGCATAACACTTTGTACTATTTTTGCACTGAAGCACTTCTTAGCGATTCATAAAAAGGCAAAAAGCGTCGGGCCTGCAAAAAGATATTGTCAAAATTGATTTGGCAAACAATCGAAAAGGAGGTTATAAGGGGGGACCCCTTTGATAAAGTTCTCGCGTTAATTGTGGAATAGAGAGCAGGAGACGAAGGTAGTTAAATTGCAGGAAAACGGTCCCCCATTTCGCGGCTCACTATCCAGATTGACGAGAAGTCGAAGTGGTGATAAATAGGCGGAAGGGGGTCTCCTTCCTGGCGCCCCAATTGCAGGGTAAGACCCCCCCCCCTTTTCCCCTGCACTGCTCGTCCTGCTCGTTGAGGTGCTGCGGGGACACGCCACGCCACCGGTGAAGTACTGCGCCAACCAAGGGTAGCGAGGCTGGGGGGAGGGGGGTGAGAGTATCCGCGCTCCACTACTTCAACAAGGCCGTATGGATGCACTCACCTAGAGGGGCAGAGTGGAGAGGACTGGGGTCAGCTCGAAACAGAGAGCAGGGGGAGGGGGGTGTCGGACGCGGTGTTGGCGAGGATGAGAAGGGGGGGAGTCCTTGAATCACACTACGCCCCGCCCCGCCCCGCAACGATGGGCACCCCAACCGTAGCCAGCGGCCTCCAAAGAATTTTCAGTCAGTGACCAGGGAATTGAGGAGAGGAACGATTCGTCCCCGACCATGCCCCATCCCCCC
>NW_026267168.1:1702055-1704135 GCF_000697945.3 Frankliniella occidentalis | reverse complement strand
AGAAATGTTTTTTGAGTTGGGCCACAGCAGATGCAGTTCCCCTTCCCTCTCTCTCTCTCTCTCTCTCTCTCTCTCTCTCTCTCTCTCTCTCTCTCGCCCTCGGCCGGACGCGGACCCCCTCTCCTGACGGGTCCCTAAAGGGAGCTCCTAGCAGGAATCAATGGCGGTGCTGCCCCAAGACTGGCGAGCCCCCAGGGGGTCGTCAGGTATCGGCTGGTCTGGCCTACGGCTGCCTACGGCCCCCGGTCCCGGTCCAACCCCAGCCACGGCAGCAGCTTGGCTCTTGTGCGCCATCAACTTCGCAATCTTCCTTCGCTCTCCTCAGCCACCGCTGTCGTTGCGGCGGCAGCTGCTTCCTACTGCTCTACCGTGCTGCTGGCACGGGCGGTCGGGTACGGTTCACTGCCTAACTATACCTCGCCTCCCCTGACCCTGGCCGTAGGGCCCCGGCCCCTCCAGGCCGCGCCCTCTCAACTGAACACGCTTTCGCCGGACGCATAGTTTACGAGATTCCTCCAGTGTATATCCCTTCCGAAAGCCTGCTTGACTGAACCACCTTCCCGCTGCGTACGCGCGGGCTGGGCCCACCGGGCCTCCGAGACCTCCCGGCCCGTCTCAACTCCACTCCCTCACAAGTTCTCCGTTTGTCAAGGTATGGAGAGCGTCGGCGAGGAGACCCTGCGCTGAGCTTCGGCCCGCCTTGCAAAGGGCTTTATTATCGTAAGCCAACATTTTAAGAAAAAAAAAATTCCTAAGTATATTAACGATATTAACATTTAACAGACAGCCCCTTTTTTTCTGCAGGTATTAAAAGCGCGATTACAAGTTATTTCCAAAGTTCCGTACATCATACTTTTTCTATATTCATTTCTTTTTAGCCCTGCCCTGCCCTATTCGTGATGCATACGCGATCATTTTCCAAAACCAACAACGCTCCATGCAATCCATCGACACAATGTACCTCTAAATGACGACAATTCAGAGCCAACCCCCGATAGCGCAGCCTCCAGGACTCGTCGCGCTGACCTGCGAGGCGGGGGAGCATTTCCATTCCGTCCGGCTCGTCTCAGTGCAGAGCACAGAGCACAGTCGGCACCGCAGAGCGGCGGCAGGGAATTTGAATTTTCCATTTTACGGACGCGGCGTAAAGGCGCGCTCCACGCCTTCTGCTCGCAACCACCTGCACCCCGGCTGCATTTAAAGACGAATGAAATAAAACAATAAAACCAATGGCTCCCGCGCGACAGCGCGTGCCGCGAATCTAAAAGTGACGCCCCCCCCCCCCCAACACTTTATGGTTGTGTGTGTTTAAAAGGTACTTGGTACCTTCAAAGAGACGCAGCAGTGCGAGGGAATGGCTGGAAGGAAATGCCAAATAAATACGAATCAGTAAATTGGGATTGGTGCAACGGTGGCGACCTAGACTCTGCGCATTCACATCTGCCTTATTGCCACCTCGAAAACCAGGAGGCAGTTGTCAAGAACGACCTTTTCTGCAGGGGTGTGCGTATTGCAGAAGATGGGGACCAACGTGAACGAAAAGAGGCACAATAAGGCCGTACCACCGGCCGACTCGAAAGTGTGCCACTTTCCCCACAGCACGGCGGCGCGCCCCCGCCCCCTTTTCCAGCGGGGTGTACCCGTGGCAAATAAGAAGAAAGAAGAGAATTAGCAGCAACAACACCAAGGGTCGCTTGATGTAGCAGGGCGTGGTGGTGCTCTCGCCGAGACCAGCCCGGGCCAAGGGCCGAGGTGCTCAGGCGACGTATTAATTAATGCTGTTTATGTTCTCGAGCCAAGCCGGGAGACGAGCTGAGCTGGGCGCGCGGCCGACACGAGGCACGAGGAGGGGGGGGGGGAGTCCCGTGGCACTCTAGGGGGGAAGCAAAGATGAGCAGCAGGAGAAGCCGCAAAAAAGGAGCGCGGCAGGGCGGGGCAGGAAGACAGAGAGGACAGTAGCCTCCCGGCGCGCCCCGCACGTAGGCAACCCAACGCGCACGGCTGCACGGCGCGCTGCCTATCCACAGGCTGCTGCCGGCGGGCAATCGGGGAAATGGGCTGCTGGAGGGAGGGAGGGAGG
>NW_026267168.1:1699597-1701674 GCF_000697945.3 Frankliniella occidentalis | reverse complement strand
CCTCCCCCCGGCTGGCCCAGAGGACCTCATTAATTATGCAGCCTAGACTTTCCTCTTTATTAGAGTAGTCCGTCCTCCTCTCTCTCGCCGTTATGGTATTCTGCAGACAACGTTTTAATTCCATTAATAGCGCCAGCCGAATCGAACTTGCTCAAGCCCCCCTCTCTCACCCCTCATCCACTCCACCATATCGCCTTTCGCGCTCACTCTTCACTTTATTTGGCCGTCCAGAAATTAGCGAATCGGGTTTCCAGAGATAATTGCAGGTCGCACTTAATCCCGTATGTACTCAAGTCGGCGGGCGAGTGCGACCTGGGATCCCAATGAGCGGCGCGCTGTCCGCTGGAGTGTTGGGGCGAAGGTCGTTCGGTTGGTGCACGACGGCGATGACGCGTCGGACACACCACCCGCCAATCTATTACACAGCGATCCATACACGGGCAGAAACGATTGGCTGCGTTAGCTAATTAGCTTAATGGGGGATAGCTGATTAATTTACCCATGTATCTACACTGTAAAAAAAACACTTGCTGAAAAACAACTCACGTACTGAAGACATTGTTGCTAACATTAAACCACAATGTTGTTTTAGAACAACAAAAGTTTGTTGCAAAACAAAATGTTTGTGAAGGTGGATACATAGTTCGCTAAACGGGAGCGTGATTCTCACGTCAGGCGTGATTTTCACGCCCGGCGCGTGATGAAAATTGGGGCTCTTAAAAACCCGACCCGCGGGTACCCGGGTAACCCGGGTAGGAACCGGGTCGACGGGTTTTCCCGGGTACCCGGGGTACCCGGGTAAACCCGGCGGAACCGCACTGTAAAAAATATGTGTCGGAAAAATCCCATAAATGTGTCTGAAGCAAATTACATATACAGTGTGTAGGATTTTCCCTATACGACTGTGTGGGAAAAATCCCATACGCGTGCAGCAGATCTACGAGACAAGTGTAGGATTTTTCCTATACGAGTGTGTGGGAAAAATCCCATACGAGTGCAGCATATTTCCTTGACAGGTGTGGGATTTTTCCCATACGAATTTTTAAAAGGAAAAATGATATTTTTGGGGCTGTGGACTCGGATCCTACTCTTACTGCACCCTCATTCCTCGTAATTTACATTTAAGTTCACTATTCTACTTACTAAATACTTTACCGGACGCGGAGTTGAACCTCGGACTTCTGGGTTGCGATGCTGCCACGCTAACCACTAGACCACGGGGACTTGTTGGGAGAGAGGCCGTAGCGTCCCCGGGTGATTCCAGGGCCGCGCGGCCGGCCCCACCCGGCCATTATTAGAGGCCAGGTGCGGGCGGCGGCCACCTGCCCTTTGCGTAAGGGATTTCTAAATGCATGTTTTGATTTCGGGAATGATATTAAACTCTGTGCCCTAATATTTTGATATATTTCATTTCTCTTGAGAAGCACTCTCGACACAGTATGATTCCTTTGAGGCCACAGCAGGACAACGAGACTGCTGAATAATTGTACCCAAGCAGCAGGACTGATTTGTCCAAAAATCATGAACTGTAATTTTACTATTGCGTTGTCGGAAATTTTCAAGATAAAAATAGCAAAATTCCCACACTTGTATGTGAAATGTTCTTCCTAAACACTCGCAGGCATTTTGCCACAAAAGTGTGGGATTTTTCACATACATATCGGTTTTTCCCTATACAGTATTTCGTATATAGTAAAAATCCTACACATGTGTAGAAAATTTCGCGTCCAACACGCGTATGGGATTTTTCCCAAACACTTGTATGGCAAAAATCCGAACATTTTTTACAGTGGCGCGCCTGCAAGTATAGGCAAATTGGCATACAGGCATGACAAGTTGTCTACTTGCAGGCGCGGGTCCGCCGGGTTTACCCGGGTACCCCGGGTACCCGGGAAAACCCGTTGACCCGGTTCCTACCCGGGCGGGTACCCACCCGTGTTACCCGGGTACTCGGGTAAAAATAAGAGCCCTAATGAAAATCGGCTCCTGATTGGCTGCGTGAAGCTTACGAAGCGTGAAAATCACGCCTGTGTTTCGTGAACTCTGTATCCACACTTAAAAAACAGCAATGTTTGTT
>NW_026267168.1:1692699-1695507 GCF_000697945.3 Frankliniella occidentalis | reverse complement strand
CCCGCGTTGCAATCAGAGATAAAGGGGCGTTCGGTTCGTCGTGGAGGTAAGGAAATAAAAGAATAATAAAAAGCCTGCTGGCGGTTGTTGTCGGCGGCCCTTCGTGGTCGCCCGCCGCCGCCGCTGGAGGGAGCGGGAGCCGCGCTGGAGCTGTCCTTCTCCAGGGGAGAGACACACTGCCCCTGCAAGAAGCCATCAACATATACCCCCCCCCCCGCAAAAATCTGATGAGGGAGCAAGCAGCAAGCATGAACTCGGCCTCACTCTTTAACTTGCCCTGTGGCAAGATGTCCTTGGTTCATGGAGCAGACAATTGGTGACTTAGAGACACTCCGTGACAGTATGTGTTCTTGTGCCTTAAGGTACTTTTTTCAAACAGTAACTAAATGTGTCATGCATTTTAGAGCTTAGCTTGCAAACTACTTTAAGTACTACTTGTCATTCTATGGGTAGAGTAGGCCCTAGTGCCAATTTGCAAAGGATGCAAGGACCCAATCAAAGCACCTTTGGCTGAACCAGGGCCCAACTCAGACTGAAGTCCTTTGGTGCTATGGGGCATATGTAGACATTTAATTAATGCCAAAACGTTCAATGAGCACTTGGACGTCATAAAATGTAAGAAATAGACATTTGGTCTCAAAAAATGAGTTGTCAACAAATAGCAGTACACTAGGTGTGAGACGTTTCACACCTTGCACGGCATGCAACTCACCTTGATTGCTGTTAAAACACAACGGCAACCTGTGATGTGAATGATGGGGGACGAGGCCGCAAAAGCAACGGCATCCTCTGAAAAATTGCAGGGATGACATAACCTCACCGCGTGGGCTCAAAGTCAAACGGCACGGGCGAGTCGAGGTTCGCCTTCATTTATTAGTTTTATATTATGAAACAAAGTAAGCACCACGTACTGTTACAAAGCACCAGAAGACACGACACATTTCGTAATTTTTGATATTTATCAATAAATCAAAGCACGACTAATACGATTGAGAATCGGACACACTCAAAGGGACGATTTTAACAACAACAACCTGTTCCGATGTTGCCAACGAACAAGGACAAAAACTAAGGACTAAAAAGGGGGCATACAGGCACACCATTCAATTATTTAATTGTGACAGTTCTATGAACTCTGCGTAGTTTTAGAGTGCATTCGTTCTGTACTTTACAAACAAAACCCTGTATATGATACCCTGAATTTGTAGAAATGTGCCCTTTCCAGCAGCCATATCGTTTCCAAACAATTTCGGTATAGTTTTCAAACTCGTTTTTCACTGGATGTTTATTTTACTAGGTAAAGCTGCAGCTTAAGGCTGAGCTTGAGTTTCCCGGGACCAGCTCATGTTTTTGTGGGCAGTTTGAAATAGTAGTAAAGTTGGTTGGATAGGAGGTTGGATAGTTTGGACTCGAAAGTAGCAGGACGGCTGAAGATTCAGGTTTCGAGTGCTGCCTTGAGAGCCCTAATGCAAGGAAACTTGGCGATGGCCAACACTGAACACATGTCAATACCGTTGCCCGTGAAAAACTTGTCCACATAAAATGGTATCAGTAGATTCACTTTCTAAACAACAAGTTACGACTTGACAAAGTTGTTTTATGATGTTTTCCTACAGTAGACTTGGAAACAAAGTGTTCTACATCGTTGCATGTTGTTCATTGGTAGAAAGATGGATTCAGTGTTCTCATTGGTGGAAAGATAAAGCCCAAGTGTTTGTTTCCTACCGATGTTTTTTTTTCGTTTCCTACCCCGTGTTTACCGGGATACCAACACTCCACCTTTCGTGGCAAGAGGTAAATTTCGACGCTCGTACTCATATAGTACAAATATATTTCGTGAAATCAAATAAAATTTTGCACGGGAAAATAGAAACAAGGAGAAAAGAAAACACAAAATTAATTTTGTGTGAATACTGGTACTCGTTCTTTACAGAGACCCTTTCAGTGCTCAGTTGCTTTACATCTATTTGGTTGTAGAATCAACGAGTGCTGTGCTGTCAACATGTGTCACGTTTATCTGAGAATATATATTATTATTAAACATGTACCATATGAAACTGGATGACGACGGAATTAAAAAGAAGGCTAAAACAGGCGCTATTCTGGGTATTCCCTTCAGGTCACAAGACAAGAGCATTGTTGAAAAAGTCGGCGCTTTCAAAAAGATGCGCGTTCCGTGAAAACCAAAATGAATATGAATCTACAGTTGGGGGCACAATAGCAGAAGCAACATCGGCAGACGGGACTTAGACTGAAAACTTGTGAAATCTGTTAAGAGTTCTCAAAATTTTGCTATTAGACCGAAACAATCTTCATTGCTTCCAGTAATACTAGCAAACGAAGTTTCGAATGGTAGTATTGTCATGTCTGTATTGCGCTTCTTGTTCCAAGATGAAGATTCGTTTTGCGGCACGGGTCTATCGACTTAGAACGAAAGCCGGCGAATTTTGTTAAGAGTTCTCAAAAAAGTAGTGTCAAACTTGAAAAAAGGTCCATTGTTGGTCACGCCTACAACATTCCCAGTTTCGAATGGTACAAGTATCATAAGTGTACATATTCTGTACTGCGAGCATGGGAGGGAGGGATGGAGGGAGGTGGCGCCTGACAAAGAGTGGCGTGCTCGCGCTGCTGAGGGGCCTAGCGGAGGCGCGGCGCGACACGGGCAAAGCGATGTGCCCGGGGGCCGAGTCGAGCGAGGTGGGCGCATCGAAGAAACGATCGGGGGAGGAGGGGGGAGGGGCGGGCGTTTCCCATCAAGGCGAGAAAGAGCAGGAATGGGAGGAGAGGAGAGTAGGGGTCCTCGCCTGT
>NW_026267168.1:1689337-1690039 GCF_000697945.3 Frankliniella occidentalis | reverse complement strand
CCCCCTCCCTCCCCCCTGGCCGTTGTTGCCTCCGCCATCATGCCACTCACCCAGAATAGGGGCCTCGATGGAGTCGGTGGCGGCCCGCAGCGGCTCGGCGGCGGCACCGTCCACCTGCAAAGTAAAAATAAAGCATTATGTCGGGTGGCCCGCGCTGCCCAGGCGGAAGCCCCCTTTCCCCCCCAACCCTCTCAGGCGAACGGCCAAAAGTCGCCGAGGCAGGTAAGGAAGTCGTCATACAGGGCGGGACTAAACGCTTTGTCACGCTGCCAGCCGGCACCACCACGCCGTGTCTGCCCACAAGAGAACGTTTCGCAAACTACTTTCTCCTTCTTTTTTAGGGGCGGGTTGGAAATTTTTCCCGCGTGTCGGAGGAACTTTTTCCCTGACGGAGACAAAGGGAACTAAAGAAGAAAGAACCCACACTGGATTATTTTCTGGGCGAACTGGAATTAATTCGCAGCAACTCGGTGCGCAAGCAGGTGGGGCGGCGGGAGGGGTGGGGCGGGGCTCGGGCAGCAAAGGCGCCAGCAGGAGCTGGGTGGTCAGGAGGATCGCGTGCACAAGGCGCCCCTCGCCTGGAGGTCGTCCTCGACAAGCATCGTCGCCGTGACGTCACGACGCCTTATCACGACCAAAAGAGGGGGAAGCGGGAGACTCCGTTTTATTTTTCCTGCCGCTTGATTTTTTTCATTATTATTT
>NW_026267168.1:1682949-1684242 GCF_000697945.3 Frankliniella occidentalis | reverse complement strand
CGCGCCCCACTCCCCCCGAACTGTCGTTTGGAGATGGACTCTCCCCCCGCCTCTCCCGCCCGTCGCGGGGACAGTGACACCCGATCTGTTACCTCGCCGTGGAGACACGGGCCTATTTGTTACGGGGAGCCTGCTCCACTCGCCGAGGCGAGCGGCCAATCTTTTTGACGGGGAGGGGGCGGGGTGGGGTGGTGGTGGTTCTTGGTTGAGTGCGGGGGTCTTATATGCGGGCCAAACGCCCCCTTGGGAGCTCACGCTCGAGGAGGTAGGGGGCGGAACAAGGAGGGCAGGGAGCGGAACGCCACGTCACGGTGTGTCGTCTCCCACGCACCTCGGCGTCGTGTAGGCAGGGCATCGACAAGTTTGTCGCCGGGCTGCTGCTGCTGCCGCACATCTCCATACACAGGCTCGCCGCCGGGGCGGGCGAGCGCGTCACGCCGTCGTGGGCGGGGCGGCAAAAATGTTGCGGAAGGTGGGCATCAGGGCGAGCGAGAGAATCTAGCGTAGGAGGACGTAGGGGTCCGACCGCGGCGGAAGGGCAGCACCGACCCGGCCGCACTGCCGCCGCCGCACCTCTGGACTACTTATCTCTGCCCGAGCACGCTTCATCAACGACAGACCAGACCAGCCGAGCCGAACCCGAGAGAGAAAGGAACGGGGGGGGGGGGAGCTATTTACATCGTCCTTTCTATCGCCCCACCCCCACCACCCTCCCTCACGTCCCGGAGGTCCTGAAGGAGCCGCCGAGCGCGATGGAGTCGAACGACGCCTTCGCCTTGTCGAACGCAGTTCGCCAGGAGGCTTCATTTATCTCGACTTGAACCCTTCCCTTTCCCACTCACTGCTGTGCGCGCCGCACGCTCTTTCCTCACCCCCTCCCCCTTTTCCACTCTGGCCCCGGCCTTCCCCCGTTCGAGCAGGCGAATTAGTAGTTCAATAATGGAGATATAGTGGAGAGCCAGCCGTAGGACGACGGCGGAGAGCGGGAGAGGGTGGGGGTGGGGGGGCAGGATGTGGTGCTACACCCCCGGCCACCCCTAGCTCCGGGCTGGCTGGCTGATTAATGACGGAGCGCTTCGCAGATTTGTGCAGCTATATTCAATTAAGATCCACGCTTAGCGCACGCTTGGCGCAGCGCACGCTCCTGCAAGCGTGCGAGGGCAAGACGGGAGGCGGGGGGCAGGGTGAAGAGGGGTGAAGAGTCACCGTCGCCTCCCCGCACCCCGCCCCTCGCCTGCTGCCAGCGCGCTCCGCCAAGCGTGCCCAACGCTTGCAGGAGCGTGCGTCAAGCGT
>NW_026267168.1:1679743-1682899 GCF_000697945.3 Frankliniella occidentalis | reverse complement strand
CTATGAGCTACAGTAAATATTATGAATGCAATGAATAAATGTAGCAAATACATATTCAACTAAACAAATTTAAAAATGCATAAAATAGTAATGTTAACACGTGTGTTGCTGGAAAGCTTTAATGAAAGAGTTATAATAGTATAACTCTTTCATTCAAGTGGAAAGTGATTTAACAAATAAGCACATATGTGTTTTGAAACAAATATTAATTTGTGACGTTAAACCTAAAATTTGTAAGGCAGAACGGTGATTATTGAGTATAGAGTATATTGAAAGGAACAAACAGAAATCGATCTACCAAACAGGACAGGGATTTTAAAGGCGTTAATTGAACTAAACGCACGGTATTCAGTTAGGTTTGTTAGTGCATCATGGAATAAGAATTTTAATTTACATCAATGAATCCACCCTTCTACTAACCATGAACAAACAGAAATTAATTGAACCCTTAAATTCAATTTAGAATTTGATAATAGTTGAGTATTATTGCTAAAAAGATAAAAAGAACATATGTTTGATCTTCCACATTTATTTGTAGATAATTTTGAACTATGTAATTTCATTTAAATTTTGAGGCACACTTAGCTTCCAATACACAGCATTTTACTTGTTTTATTTTTTATTTTTTGGACACCATATTCATTTAGACCACTGGTCCTGACCGAGAAGGAATAAGGGCAGCACAGGGATTTCAAAGGTGTTAGTTGAATCAAACTTTCGATAAATTTTGACTTTAGCGGCGCCGCAGGCCAAGGTAGACGCACATTTAGCTCAGCCTCACACGGTTTTAACGTGCGTCTACCTTGTAAAATAAACAGAGAAGTGTGCAATGAGCGGTTGTTTTCTGAGCGTACTCCTGTGATGGTTGGCGGTTGCGGTTGGTGGTGGCGTGGCGTGGCGGTTTCCCTTCGCGCGGTTCGCGGTTCGGACAGTTGGTTTCGGGTTGAGCCTGATCGAGCTTACCATCAAATTTCAGAATCCGATGCAAGTGAGTTTGAGGATATCAAAGCTTTTTTCTCATCGAAAGAATAGAAGGATCTGTGCACATACTAGAAAAGAAGAAGAGTTATCGCATGCAGCACTGCGGTAACCAATAGTTTTGAACTCTTGTGAGGTTAGTGATGGCAGTAACCTCACAACTTCTTCAACACGTTTTCATGTTGAGAGTTAAACTTTAGGCGGTAGAAAAAGGGGGGAGGTGGGGCACGTTTTCTTCTGGTAGAGTCAGTCTTGGGGACTGTCTATAAACCAAAGCTAATTCTTGTTTCGTTTGCGTTTCTTGTTCGTTCGCACAGGCCTGGCCTCTAACCCTCCAGGATTCCTTTCCCAGCCACATGCCAAGGAAAGCCCACCGAGGTAAGTGGCATTGCAGTGCATCCCCTGCCCCTCAGTATGAACGACCCTCGGCACTCCTCCCGTCCCTCTGTCGTCCATCCCCAGGGACGCCCGCAGCAGCACCCACGGCCATGGCGAGGCGGAACAAGCGTCGTCGCGTCCCATCTTCCTCGGCTGCTGCACCCGAGGCGCCACCACAGCCGTCGCGCTACCCCACGCGGGCAGGCACCCGCAGGTCCTACGCGGAGCCCGAGGTCCCCGACTACGACGACTTCCTCTGTGAGTTCAAGTAGTCCGGCTCGGCCGTTGCGCGCGGCAGGACGAGTACCGCAGGTAAATAACCCTCTCGCTCTGTTGCAGTCTGCGATGACTGCGAGGAGGAGTTTGAAGGCGACTGCCCGGTCCACGGAGCCCTGGAGATCATTGCGGACACAGAGGTATGTTTTCGGTTCGGACTTGTCGACCACGCATGGCGCAGAGTCCATTGAAATGCATCCGATCTTTACGCTGGCTTTCTCACGTCCCTATCCGTAGGTCGCCGTCGGCCACCCCGAGCGGGCCCTGCTCACGGTGCCGCCCCAGCTGGTAATCGAGGCCAGCAAGATCCCGGGTGCGGGGCGCGGCGTGTGGACCAAGCAGGCGGTGCCCAGGAGGGTGCGCTTCGGGCCGTACGAGGGCGACAACGTGCCTGCCAACAAGGAGACGGGCTACGGCTGGGAGGTGAGGGACAGGCCATGCTCTGGTTACGCGCCAAGCGTGCTATTGGTTCACTGTTAATACTTATATTGAATTCTCTCTTTAAGACAAATTTTCTTTCGCAGATTCGCCGCGAGGGCAAGGCCACCCACTGCGTCGACGCCCTGGACATGGCCACGTCCAACTGGATGAGGTTCGTCAACTGCGCGCGCCACTCGGGGGAGGAGAACCTGTACCCGTACCAGTACAAGGGGCACCTCTACTACCGGGTGGTGCGGGACATCCCGCCCAACACGGAGCTGCTGGTCTGGTACGGGGACTCGTACGGCAGGGAGCTCGGCCTCGACCCCAAGCTCTACAATGACCCCACGCAGGACACGCGAGCCCTCAGTGAGTATGGCCTCGGGTTTGGGGTCGTTGGCGAAACCAAGTTCGTCCCGCGCGAGGTTTTCTAGTCGTTAATCGTCAGACTAGAACATGCCCTCTCCCCTCTGGCGCGAATGAGACTCTGACCCTCTGCTCTCTCCTGCTCTTTACTCTATAGCCGGCATCTTCCCGTGCGGCGCGTGCAAACTCTGCTTCGTCAGCCCCCTGCTGGTGGCCCAGCACCACCGCGTCGGCAGGTGTCATGCGGAGAAAAGTCGGCGGCGGGCCTGTGGCGCCGGCGTGCTCAGCGGCGGGCCGACGGCGGGCGAAGAGCAGCGGGGAGTGGACCAGGGCGCTCCAGCCGAGGCCAGCAGCGCGGACAAGCCTCACCGCTGTGCCACCTGCAGGGCCACCTTCAAGCACCAGAGGGACCTCCGCAACCACACGAGGACACAAACTGATGGTATAAAACCCTACAATTGTTCAAGCTGTATCGCCAGCTTCTGGCGGAGTGGCAACTTGCGCTCACACTTGAGGACACACACTGGTGAAAAACCCTACAGTTGTCAAAGTTGTGGCGCCAGCTTCGCGCAGAGTGGCGCGTTACGCAGACACATGAGGTCACACACTGGTGAGAAACTCTACAGTTGTCAAAGCTGTGGCGCCAGCTTCAGGGAGAGCGGCAACTTACGCAAACACACGAGGACACACACGGGTGAAAAACCCTACAGTTGTCAAAGCTGTGGCGCCAGCTTCGCG
>NW_026267168.1:1673336-1676393 GCF_000697945.3 Frankliniella occidentalis | reverse complement strand
CGCCACCGCGTCAACGTCACGGCGGAGGCCCCTTCTTCCGGAAATTAACTCATAAACTCCCCGGAGCGGGATTCAGCAGGATTGTGGGCACCACTCTGGCCCCGCCCTGCCACGCCACCTGGCCCGAGGGGTGGGTGGCACTGCCCGACTGCCCGTGACCCAATGTAGTCTCTTTGCTGTCTCTCTCTCTCTCTCGGGCAGCACTGGCTCACAATACTACTACTCCTACTACTGGCTATACCGTGCCGCCTAGCGGTAGCTACAGAGGGAGCACGGTGGAGGGAGAGGGAGTGACGGGGCAGAGAACTTGAAGGGGGTCGTGGTGGCCGCTGCCCCTCCCACTTGGCCCGCCTCTGAGCTGTCAGGTTAGGAGCAGCACGGCAACGCCCCGCCATACCCCACCCCAACCACATTCATCCCGCCCGATACCGTTCATCGGAGGCGTTGATCTACTAAGCCGCTGATCCCCACACTTTCGTTGATAACGGTCATTACGCCTTTTTTTTTTGCGCTTCGCGATAATACGGGGCCGTAGCGTTTCCTCTTTTGATGGTTTGTCATTTCTTTTGGGCGTCGGGGAGGCTGTGGCTGTCAGCGAACCGGGGCCCTGTGAGAGGCACCTTCTGCTGTTCGATCGACTGGAATGGCACTTGACTGTTAGTTAGAAAAGCTCGAATGCCCGAGGGCCTCTAAGCAGTGTCCCGCCCCTCACCCCCCCGGCCCGTGTCATATCGCTCCTGTGTGTCGCGTCGGTGTTATTCACGTTGTCGTGGTCCTCGACCTCCCCGCCGCCATCCTGCCTCTCACCTCGTCGAGCCCGTTGCGCAAGCCGTCGACCGCGGTCGACATGAAGACGCTGTCGTAGCTGCGGCGCACGCCGTCGGCCAGGCTGCCCACGCTGCCGGCCAGGACGGCGTCGGCGATGACGTCCTCCTGGAGCGAGGTGAGCGACGTGCTCCAGGCGGAGTGCATGTGCTCCCGAGAGCGCGAGTGCCGGCGGCCGTGCGCGGCCAGCGCCGCGTACTCGATGGGCAGGGAGCCGACGGAGCGCCGGAACTCGCTGTGCTGGCCGGCGTGGCTGCCCGAGCGCGGCCGCATGGCCACGCCGTTCACCGGGCCGTTGGCGCCCACCGTGCCCGGCTCCACGAAGCTGAGCGTCCGCCTGAGCGGCCGGGGGGCCCCCGGGACGTACGCCGCGTCGTCGGCCAGCGACAGCGTCGACCCCGCCCCCGACGAGAGTCCGTCGTCGTCGCCGTCGCGGCGCTCCGACGCCGACTCCTCGTCGATGGACATGGACGCGTAGCTCTTCCACTGCGAGGACGTGGACGGCTTCTTCTTGCGGCGCCGGTAGCTGAGCGTGCGCACGAAGGTGGCCGCCGTCTCGTCCACCGCGTTGGCCACGCTGGCGGACAGGTTGCCCGTGCTGCGGAGCAGGCTCTGCAGCGTGTTGCGCAGCCCGCCGCCGCCGTGGTGCTGGTGGTCTCCGCGGCCCCCATGGCGGCCGTGCTGCTCGGGCGGCACCACCGTCACCGACTTGCGCACCCGGGCTGGCGCCGTCGCCTCCAGCTGGCTGCTCAGTGTCATCCCCGTGACATCACGAGGTTGCCGTCCTGCAACACAGACCAACATGAACACATAAGTACACGTGGTACAAGTAGTGTACGCGGTGCGCCTAGGGGACCGTTTAGTCCAGATAACCAAATTCAAAGCCGGTGATTTTAGCTGTGCAATCCAAATTGCATCCATGGCAATACAATAATTTCTTTGAACCTGACTCAGTTTCATTGGTGCGACTACATTTTTAGTTAAAAATAAAGCTACTAAACTTAAGTCTGGGAGGTACTTAATGTTGTTTCTTACAACCCTGATTTGGTTGTATAGATAACTAAATGGTTCTCTGAATCTGCCGTGGCACTGGGTTAAGACATCTTTACGGCGAACTTCACCCCGTTACATCCCTTTACGATTGCGAGTTGGGCGCTGCTGCTGCTATGCCCAGCCCGCCTCACTGTCCTGCCGCGGCCTGTAAGGGGCTCCGTGACGGTAGGCAGACCCGCCGCGCTCGCCTGGCCTGCGGTGCAGTGCAACTGTACGGGGCAAGTCAAGTGGAAACACCATGGGCCGCACTACTACTATACATACACTGCTGGGGTGCCTGCGCCCCACACCTCGACCATACCCCTTCACCTTCACATCGCCGTATGCCACCAGCTTTTGCAGCGTTGCGGGCAGAATAACCTGGCCGTCGCCCATGCCCGGTACGTGTCGGAGGAAAAGGGGGGGGGGGAGGGCGTTTCCCCGTCCACACGCGCGCGACTCGCTGACAGGTGTAATGCCGATTTGATTAACGGCACCAGGGGGTGCCAGGCAATACGAGGGGAAATTTTTCAACCGTGGAAAAGTAAGTGAGGTAGTCGCAGTCGAGTTAGGGCGAGAGGGGAGGGAGGGGGGGGGGGAGCAGAGGGCGGTCCATACAGGTCACAAACCGATCCATTTCCCCCGCCACGAGCCGCGAGATGTCGAGTGAGTTTACGCGACTCCCGCACCGAAGGGGCGCGGCGAGCGGCGAGCGCGGGGCGACCCTGACCTCACCAGGGTGGAGGAGGCACGGCGCCAGGACCACCCGAGCGCCCCGCCCCTCGCGCGGGGCTGCGTCAGTATGGGCGAGAGAGAGAGTGTGTGTGTGTGTGTGTGTGTGTGTGTGTGTGTGTGTGTGTGTGTCGGCGTGTGTTCACAACACCCGCATGCAGCCGGCTCGGCCAGCAGCAAGCGCCGCACATGTTTGCCCCCTTTGAAGTTGGCGCGGGACGCGGTAGGGAGAGGGGGGTGGGGGTGCTGGGATCAAGGGAAACGGAAAGAAATAAAGGGGCAGGAATAAAGCGGATTACGAGAAGAAACTAGGGGGCTGGATGTGATCTAGCGGCCCCTCCTCCTCCTCCTCCGCCCGCTACTTCACGAGACGAATAAAAGTGGTTGACGAGCCGAATTATTGGCTGCTGAAAACTTTTCTCCTCGTCCAGACGCTCCCGCCGCCGCCCCTACGGCTGCCCCCCCCCC
>NW_026267168.1:1661121-1661701 GCF_000697945.3 Frankliniella occidentalis | reverse complement strand
ATGAAAAGTTGAGCATACCTATGGCTGCACAAGACGCTGCAAGTCTTATATGCAAGATGCATAAGGGTTTAGTGTGCAAATAAAATGTCAAAACTGCGAATGACAGAGTTTATTTTTCATTACGGGGGGGTGAGTGGGAGGAAGGTAAGGGGAACAGGGTATGGAAGTCCAACGCGCGAATGTGAGAACATGGGAGACGTGTCGCGCGTCGCTGCTGTGGAGCCGAGGTCTATTAGCGAGCCGTGATCAGGTACCCGCCCGCACCCTCACTCACACACACACACACACACACACACACACACACACACACGGGTGGGTGTTCCTGATGACACAGCCTGGACATGACAGGAGCAGTGGCAGCACCCCCAGCCCTCCACCCCTCCCCCCTCCCAGCTCCTTCCTCGAGTCGTTAGTCAGAGACGTTTGTGAGGCGTGAGGCCCGGCCGGGGAGGTTTACCCCTACCGTGAGGGGGGTGAAAGGGGGACGCGGAGGGGGTGGTTACGGCACGGAGGGGCGCGGCGGGCTCGCGCACACGCGGGACCCCCACGGCAGGTTCGCGGCCCGTGGCGGGGCGGGGCG
>NW_026267168.1:1660681-1661071 GCF_000697945.3 Frankliniella occidentalis | reverse complement strand
ACTGGGCCCTTATTGGGTACCCTACCGGGCCCCAACCGGGTCCCACCCGGATATCAACCGGACCCCAACTGGGCCCCAACTGGGTCCCAACCGGGTCTGCCCGGGTCTCAACTGGGTCTGTACCGGGGCTCAACTGGGTGCCCAACCGGCAACCCTCCGGGGCCCTACTGTACAGATCTGTTATCATGGGCACAAGTTGCGGGATGGTGGACATGTCAGTCCAGAGGTAAAAAGAACTGAGCTAAAACTCAGCAGTGCAGCACAATAAGAGGGATTTATTGTGACGGACAGACTTCAATAGTTTAAGACAAGTGAACAACGATACAGTGTTACCATAATTATATACTCTGGAAACTCAAGTGTCGTACAGTATCACACTTATAAGTGCAG
>NW_026267168.1:1654563-1655191 GCF_000697945.3 Frankliniella occidentalis | reverse complement strand
CGGCGGGGCGCGGCGGAGCGCGGCGGGGCGCGGCGGGGCGCGGCGGGGCGCGGCGGGGCGCGGCCCCTAGTTCATTGCTAACTCTAAGCATTCTCCAATTACCGGCACGCCGCGTCACGCCCCGTCGTCATCTCCGACCCAACTTCCACCTTGACTATCACCTTCTGCCCCCCAGCCCCTACCACCCCGGCGGGCAGGTGGGGGCACACCAGGCAGGCGTGTATAGGATGGAGTTGACGTGCCTTCGCGGCCACCGCCAGTGGGTTCTCCTCGTACAGTTCGCACACGCTCCCCGCCACCGCCCCACCGCTTGCGTGGGTCGGAAAAGGGTCCAATTACTGGCGGTGCTAGGGCTAACAGGCAACCTTACTAAGATAATAAAAAGCGATTGTGGCACTTTGAGCTCTTGCCATTTGGAGGACCATCCATGTGCAAAAATATCATGTTTATGAACATTTCGGCCGGCGTAGCACTTGTTATTTCACTTCGGAAGAGTCTGCTAAGAAGGGTTCGCATGAAATAGCCGTGATAGGGAGCTCAGGGACGTTAATTTGGAGAGCAGAGATACCCGGTCGGCAAACACTGGGCCGGAAACCGCTCTCGCGTGCCGGACTGTATTGTATCGTGA
>NW_026267168.1:1651687-1654513 GCF_000697945.3 Frankliniella occidentalis | reverse complement strand
CAGTTAAAAGTGTAGGACACCATGTGTACTACAGTTTTAAGTGTAGGACACATGGTGTCCGACGGGGGACGGTCGATTGCGGACATCTCTGGGTCCGGAGGGTCAGAACGGTCGATTGCGGACAAAGTCTTTTTGACAGGGGATTACCGGGTCCCGAGGGTTCACGGGTCTGCCCGCAATCGACCAGGGCACGACCGCGGGCGGGCGTGGCGTGCCGCGTCCAGGTGGACGCACAGCGTCCGTGCCCTATGCCGCCCCATGCCTAAGCGTTGGTTTGCTTAGTTGTATCTTTTAGCAGATGATACCTAACACTTAGACTTGGAATCGTATGACCCAAGCGTATGGATCCGCATGAATCAGCGTTGCGCGGAGCGATAGCGAAGCGCAACGCTGCACAGATAACGCCATTACGGACTTCAATGTATTGCGTTAGGTTTGTTAGTCTAGGTTTGCTTCATCATTTTTAAACCGATTGGCTTCAAAGATAATTGCATCATTACTGACTTCATGTATTGGGTTAGGTTTGTTAGTTTAGGTTTGCTTCATCAGTTTCTTTATTGTTTTTCAAGTTTAAATTTTACTAGCCTGCTTCGATGATAAGGCACGAGAAGAATACAGAGTTCAAAGCCAAAACATTGAGAATACCTACAGTTAGTTGGGCCTTATGCCTGAAACCTCGACGCCGCTCACTCGCCCAGCCCAGACCCGTCCCGGTCGATTGCGGACAGGCCCGTGGACCCTCGGGTCCCGGTAATCCGCTCGTCAAACAGACTTTGTCCGCAATCGACCGTTTTGACCCTCGGCTCCCAGGTATGTCCGCAATCGACCTGACGCCGTGGGACAAGGGGTGTCCGACACTTGCGTTAGCTGGCACCTTGAGGTGTCGGACACCATGTGTCCCACACTTAAAACTGTAGTACACATGGTGTCCTACACTTTTAACTGTCGGCCACATGGTGTCCTACACTTTTAACTGCAGTACACCTTGGTCCTACACTTATAACTGTAGGACACCATGGTACTGCACTTATAAGTGTGATACTGTACGACACTTGAGTTTCCAGAGTAGTGAATAATACAAAAAAAAAAAAGAAACAAAAAAAACAAAAAACAACATAGCCTTTACAATACTTTATCACGTTCCTAACTCCTTTTCCGTGTAGGGCCCTTTCATAACTGTCGTCGACCGCTTTCACATGTGTGAACTTCAAAATCGCACGCCTGCATGGAAATGGAATATCCATACTACTCGCTTCAATCCATATAAACCAAGAGAAATTCTGCTACTAAGCGGGAACGTGACAGGTGTAAATGGTTCTCTTGATGACAACTGCTGGGTAAGACACTGCTGTTACCAAGCGAAGTGGAGGATTGTAAAATGATTTCAAGTATACATCTCTATTTAAACAGGGAAAAATAATATTAGATGTTTGGAGAAATAACCAATGGAAGGAAAACGCTTTTGTCTTTTTTAGGAAGGACAAAGCGTGCACGCATATAAAAACCAATGTCCCTACCCTTTATGAACCTTTGTTTAAGAAGCGAGAAACAAAAGGCCAGTGCATACTAAAACCTGTAAGTACTCAAACCGCACGCAAGTTGGCTCTTCTAATTGGCCATTCGTTTTTAGTGATTAAAGTTAAAGAGAGAAGACTTGCTCTGAGATTGCTTCTATTCACAGGGAGTTTACGAATTAAATAACGCACCAGTTAAATGGGTATTTCCAAATATTCCAATTATGCCTTACGGACGCTATAGGTTCAGAATGACGGGAGGCAGGACTGAATCATATACATGCATGGCGTGTGAACTTACGGTAATTCCTAAAAGCGATTAATGCACTATAAAGTGTATCGTTAGTTTATGGCCGTAACTTTTAAAAATATCCGGCATCAACTTATGTGCCGAGTCCAGACACTAAACCGTGCACTGTGTTGTGCATAAACATACAGCCATTAATATAAGCACAAAATTAAGTGGTGCGTAAGTATGTCAAAATCGTACATGACTACACACAAATTTCAGGATAGTGGACAAAATTGTGAATACTTAGGTATGAAAAGTTGAGCATACCTATGGCTGCACAAGACGCTGCAAGTCTTATATGCAAGATGCATAAGGGTTTAGTGTGCAAATAAAATGTCAAAACTACGAATGGCAGAGTTGATTTTTTCATTACTACTTGTGCCCAAACAGACAAGCTTCGAACAGTGTGCTTCCGCGCTCCCGGTGCGCAGTGAGCGAGACATGTTTTTGTCAATGTGCGAACCCCAAATGTACGGTTTTCCGCTAAGCGCATAAAACGTTTATTTTTGAAAAAAGCTTCAGAATCGAAATAAAGAGTCACAATTCAAATTTGCGTATTTTTAAGCGCACTGTAAAAGAATTCTATAGTAGATTTCCTATGAATGTCTATAACGCTATTAACATATACATGTATAGGAATTTTCCCGCGGGAATCGCAATTAAATAGAATTAAATGCAGGCTTTTGCAAACGAAGAAGCTTCACTCCCGGTAGAAACAAAGCCAAGTAAGTGCGCCACTGACCCGCTAAGCACAATGTTAGACCATCAGTGTGGATTCAGAGTTCACGAAACGCGGGCGTGATTTTCACGATTTTCAAATCACAGATTTGTGCCTCACTGCTCTCCCCCCGTCCCGCTCCCGCGTGCATAGTCTCGGAGGCGGAGGGGCCAATTCGCTGCGTGGGCGAGGAAGTAAAGGGTAGGGGGGGGGGGGTGAGTGGGAGGAAGGTAAGGGGAACAGGGTATGGAAGTCCAACGCGCGAATGTGAGAACATGGGAGACGTGTCGCGCGTCGCTGCT
>NW_026267168.1:1649705-1651551 GCF_000697945.3 Frankliniella occidentalis | reverse complement strand
TCAGAATCGAAATAAAGAGTCACAATTCAAATTTGCGTAATTTTTTAGCGCACTGTAAAAAAAATCTATAGTAGATTTCCTAAAAACGTCTATAACGCCATTAACATGTACGTGTATGAATTTTCCCGCGGGAATCGCAATTAAATATATTTAAATGCAGGCTTTGCAAACTAAGAAGCTTCACTCCCGGACCTGGAATCCCGGTTTAGAAACAAAGCCAAGTGCGCCACTGCCCCGATAAGCACAATAATGTTAGACCATCAGAGTGGATTCAGAGTTCACGAAACGCAAGCAAGCAGCGTGATTTTCACGCGCCGTAGGCTTCGCGCAGCCAATGACAGGCCGACTTTCGTCACGCTGGGTGTGACACCCACGCCTGGCGTGATAGTAGTTGCGCTCGCGTTTTGGGGCCCTGAATCCCACTTCACAAAGCAAATACTACGCCGGTAACCTCCATTTATTGCATAACGCACGAGGATTTATGCGCGATACAACGTTCATGGTGTTCGCACGCCAGGCGCCAGGCGTGGCCGGGAGGTGGCAGGTCGGCAGGGTTGCACACGGCTGCAGCACTTAGTTCAATCCAGGCGTCTGCAAAATTTGCCGTATCTCTCTGTCTCTCCTCGCCTCTCTGCTTGCTCTCTTAGCATTCTGGTGATCCATGATGTAAAGCAAGGGGTGTGTCCGACGTGCGGCCGGGACCGGTACTGCCACCTTGACTACCACCTTCACCCCTTGTACTGGCAGTGCTTAGGCTTAGGCTAGCATACAACCTTACTATGATAAATAAAAAGCGATTGTGGCACTTTGAGCTCTTGCCATTTGGAGGACTACCCATGTATAAATATCATGTTTATGAACATGTTGGCCGGAGGAGCACTTTTGATTCGGAAGAGTCTGCTAGGAAGGGCAGGAAGGGTTCGCATGAAATAGCCGTGATAGAGAGCTCAGGGACGTTAATTTGGAGAGCAGAGATACCCGGTCGGCAAACACTGGGCCGGAAACCGCTCTCGCGTGCCGGACTGTATTGTATCGTGATACAACAGTGTCGTGGTGTTTGCACGGCAGCAGTTAGCCGGGAGGCGGCAGGTCGCACACCGTCGCCCACTGCCGCAGCACACATAGCCCAATCATAGCGGGGCCAAGTGGGAGGCCGTAGACCGCGTCCACCACCACCTCTGGGCGTTCAAAGTATCCCCTAGTGCAGCCTAATTCTGCGATTCTGGTGATCCGAGATGTCATGCAAACTTGTGGTGGTTTTCGCACTCCTTTGCCAGGCGGGCATTCACGGCAAAAGTATCAACTCTATCGCGGTCAGTATGAAGCCACCATTATGGAATGCCCACTTGACATTTGGACTGTAGCCAGTTGAATTGGTGTCCGAATATAGCTTACTTAGCGGCCATAAGTTGCGGGATGGTGGTCAGTCCACAGGTAAAAAGAACTGAGTTGAAACTCAGCAGTGCAGCTGAATAAGTGGGATTTATTGTGACGGACAGACTTCAATAGCTGAACCATGATTGTATAGTGAACATTACCAACAAAAACAACATAGCATCTATAATATTTTTTCACGTTCCTAACTCCTTTTCGGTGTAGGGCCCTTATATATCTTACGCCGAACGCTTTTACATGTGTGAACTACAAAATCACACGCCTACGTGGAAATGGAATATCCGTACTACTCGCTTCAATCCATATAAACCAAGAGAAATTCAGCTGCTAAGCGGGAACGTGACAAGTGTAAATGATTCTCTTGATGACAACTGCTGGGTAAGACACTGCTGTTACCAAGCGAAGTGGAGGATTGTAAAATGATTTCAAGTATACATCTCTATTTAAACAG
>NW_026267168.1:1644555-1647748 GCF_000697945.3 Frankliniella occidentalis | reverse complement strand
GCGTGCCGGACTGTATTGTATCGTGATACAACAGTGTCATGGTGTTTGCACGGCAGCAGTTAGCCGGGAGGCGGCAGGTCGCAGGTTGGCAGGTCGCACTGAAGCAGCACACAGTGCCATCCATATCTCTGCAAAATTGCCGTCTCCCTGTCTCTCTCCTTGCCTCTCTGCGGCATGGTCGGAGCCAAATAGGAGGCCGCGGACCTCACCCACCATACCATACCTCGACTAAGCCTGTGGGCGTTTAAACTTTCCTTTCTAGTGCCGCCTAACAGCAATAGCATTTCAGTGATCCATGATGTCGTACATTCTTGTGACGCTTTTAGCACTCCTTTGCCAGACGGGCATTCACTGCAAAAGTATCAACTCTTTCGCGGTAAGTATAGTTACGATCAACAGTGCTCCCGCCGGAGGATGCGTAACTCGCCGCGAACCAACGAGTTTAAGACCCCTGACGTAGCCTCTACTCTACATTTGTTGACAGTAACATCTCTTTTCCGTGTAGGGCCCTTTCATAGTTTACAACGAACCAGGGGCGGACTGGGGGGTCAAGTGCCTGACCGTGTAAATTCAGCGTGGGGCCCCCGGTGTAATGCGGGTTGCCTACCTCGTAGGGGCAACAGTCAGCTAAATGGCATTTAGTCTATGTACCTTTGGTTGGAGTGGTTGAAATGCAAACCGTTTAAAATCTATCAAATAAGTTCGACTCAAGTTAATGTTTAATGGCGCGCTGGACCTCAATAGTAGATGCAATAAATGAAATAATTCGCGAGCGAAGCGAGCAAGATTTTTTTAAGTCATATACCCTGAATTTTTGGCTATTTAATGCGAGAAACACAATAAGGAATAGGTAACTTTCCCCTTTCCTAGAATACTACTTGTAAGTCCGTCTAAGCCCAAAGGAAATTTGCACTTCTGAGCGAAGCGAGGTGGAAGCTAGAACGAAACCCGTGTATTTTACACCATTTTCTTCTAATTTTACAAGGTAAATACGAAGTATTATTGTTCTTAGACCGCAGATAATATTGAGAATAGACCGAGGAATAGACAAAATCATGGTTAGGAGGGAGCAAAGACGCTATTGTTTTGAGTGAGTTTGGTAAGAAAGCGACCTGCAGCCCTGTCGGACAAGTACGTGTTTAAAAGCGAAATAAGTGCGTGGCCCTACGAGCCTCGGAGGGGCCCCTCCGGGCCCCAAGGGGCCCCCGAGGGTGGGGGGCCCACCCGTGTTTCGCGGTCTACACGGGCGGGCCAGTCCGCCCCTGCAACGAACGCTTCTACATGTGTGAACTACAAAATCGCACGTGTGCGTGGAAATGGAATTTACGAGCCACTCGCTTCAATCCATATAAACCAAGAGATATTCAACTACTCACCGGGAACGTGACGGGTGTAAATGTGACTTTTGATGCCAACTGCTGGGTAAGGCACCGCCGTTACAAAATGAGATTGAGGATTGGCAAAGCACTCCAGGTACAAATGTGTAATTTTCCTAGCTTTTATGAACATATATTTCAGAAGAGAGAAACTAAAGGCCCGTGCCGCGGCCCGTGCATACTGAAACCTGTAAGTACCCTAACTCCAAGTTTGCTCCTATAAGTGGTCCTTCCTTTCTACTAATTACTGTCAAAGAGGGAAGACTTGCGTCTTTTGACACAGGAGAATTAAAATATTGAATGCTAAGAATACTTACTTCTATTCACAGGGAGTTTACGAACTGAATAACGCACCAGTTATTCTGGGGTTTCCAAATATTCCAATCATGCCTTACGGCCGATATAGGTTCAAACTGACCGCCGGAAGGACTGAATCACAAACATGCATGGGATCAGTATTTACGATAATTCCTAAAACCACACACTAAAATTAATGCACTACAAACTGTATCCATTGATAAAAATTTCTTGGGATTTCCCGAAGATTCACTTTCCATCCATATTATAAATTCCAAGAGGACTCCGTTCTTTGTTTTTGTGTACCAAACCGATGCTGAAGGTGGAAGTTTTCATTCGATTATATGTTTCAAAGCTAAACTCGACACGTGATATCTACAGAGTTCTTTGGGAAATCCCAAAGGACAATACTTTTCACGAGTGTTCCTCAGTGAAATCCCAGGCTTTTTCTAACAGTTTTTTGTGCATAATTATTGTGGACATGACATACACTGGAAACGCAAGTGTGTGAATGTCACACACTTATAGGTGTGAATATCAATTCGTACACTTAAGGGGGGGGGGGCTAAACGTGTGAATTTTTCCAACAAAATTCACACGTTTAACCCCGTAAGTGTACGAATGGATATTCACACACCTGCAAGTGTGCGACATTCACACACTTGAGTTTCCAGTGTACAGGATGGGTGATCCGCGCCGTGTTTTTTTCTGCTTATACTGAACTGCATTCATGCGTGCGGACGGGTTGCATAATCACACGGGGTGGTAAGGCGCCCTGGCGAGCGACGATAGGCAAGACCGCCCGCACGCATGAATCCGGTACAGCATAAGCAGAAAAAAACCACGGCGCGGATCACCCACCCTGTATCTGCGCGTACAAAATTAGGCACAAATTACTGTACTAAAAAGAGATCTGTAGAAAATTGTGCATTATTATGGACGAATTTGTACAATGCCAGACGGGCATTCACTGCAAGAGTGCAACAGTGCTTGGCGGGCAGGCGCATCGCTCCGGCACATACGCGAGCACAGGCTCCTGGGTCAACATAAAAACAAACTATGTACACTCTGTACGCAGTCGCCGGTCCTCCGCGTCAGTTTGCTAGAGTGAAGCGTGCTAAATGTGTCGCGGCTCACCTGCCCCTCCCCATCCCCCTCCTCCACTTGGCGCAGCCGCTGCGGCCGTCGCGCGGTGACGCGAACTCTTCGGACGCAGTAGCACCGCTTCCGAATCGTTTTCTCTTTTCATAACAAACGTTGCGCCTGCCTCAGCGACACTCACTGCAGGCCGCCACAGTGAATTTGTACTGTGCGGGGTACTGAGTGTGCTCTTGGTGCTCTGCTTTCCTTTCGCGAGCAGTGAGCCATTAGTCTGTGTCGCGCTGTGTGGCACCTGCGTATTGTCCACTTGCCAAACCCCCGCCACCCGCTGCCAGCGGCGCACGGTGGAGCGGGGAGGACAGGGTAAGCAGGGCGTGCAGGACCAGCAGGGCCAGCAGGGCCAGCAGGGCCAGCAGGGC
>NW_026267168.1:1642290-1643940 GCF_000697945.3 Frankliniella occidentalis | reverse complement strand
AGCAGGGTGAGCACGACGTGCAGGGCGAGCAGGACGTGCAGGGGAAGCGGGAGGCGGTGAGTGCAGGGCGAAATAATAGGACGGGCAGGGCAAATCAAGATGAACAGGAAGAACGCCTCTGAGAAAATGCAGACCGTCTACCGAGGGGGCCACAACTTCGATTTAGGATGTACACAAGGATTACGTGATTAGGGATTACACTTGAATTTTGAGGGATCGCACGTGAATGTTGTTGAGTATCTGGGGCGAAAACCATTCAATTTGGTTAATTAGGAGAAGTTGAGTGGTTATGTTTCAACATTTAGATAAGTATTACACCGATGACATAGCGATTACACATCTCAGGACCGTGGTAGTGGTGGCCCCTCGTGTTATACGGTTTCCCGTCGCCGCGGCGGATGCAGATTTCATACAGAAACACCAGGAACATATATTTCCTCCATTGGCTCTACATTGTGGCGCGAAGCTCCGATTCACTGTACAGTCATTGTCCCTAAATTCGGACGGTTTTTGAGGAAAAACGCCTGTGATATCTAGAATTTTTGAAATATGAAAAATCGCTGGGGATTCTAGAATCCTCACGTCGAGACGCACCTACCACTCTCCGAAAATATTTTTTCGCGCTAACGGTATAGGGGTGAGGGCTGTTTGAATCGTGTCCGTATTTAGGAACCAATGCGTCCTAAATTCGGACAGCTTTGAAAAATTATGAAAAGTGAAATTTTTTGGGGGGGTATAGAAACTTCATGAAAAAATTTGACCTTACCCTACCGTCCAAATTTTCGTATCTGGTATAGTCTAGTCGCCAGAACTGCTCAAAGATCGCTTTTAATGTGCCCTAAATTCGGACAGTTGTCCCTTTTGCATGTAAAAGCCTATGTCCGAATTTAGGGCGCATTGCAAAAACGATTCCCAAAACTAAACCGTGCGACGAAAAATCAAAAACTTGGTGTCATATTGTAGATAAAAGTACCAAGTTTCACATATGTTGTGATCAGAATAACCCGGGCTCACACTGTTCGGAGCCCCACATTCTTGCAAGACACATTTAAAAACGCCTGTTTTTGGGGGCTAAAAATACAAATTTCAGGAATTTCTGGAGGAAGCAATATTACTTACACATTAATTTTTTTGGCAGAAATGGAAACTTGGTGGTCTTACCTTCCCATCAAACCCATAGAAGTTAAATTTTGTCAACGCATAATGGATTTGGAGGCGACAATGGTGAAATACGGCAAAATGTCCGAATTTAGGGCGCAAGTCCGAATTTAGGAACAATGACTGTAGGCATTGTGTCTGCGGTTTGCTTTCTTTGCCCATAGCGCTCTCCCGTAGCAAACCCGACTAGACTGCTTTCCCAGTCTTCCGGATAATTGCCCTGTGCTCCGGATACACCGATGGCGGGCGAGTGCCAAACTGAGTAGGAAAAACACGAGCCAGGAATTCCAGTAGGAAACTTGCAAACTTTTCGCGTGCGTGTGTGCGTGTGATGCGGTGGACAAGACGAGCCACCACTCCCCCCCCCCCCCCCCCAGATGCCATATTCCAGCTCACGCCTTCACGCGGCGTTGTGTCGTTAGCGGACATGACCTGGGCGCCGAGGGTCAGGATGGACGTTAGCGGACATGCGGTACCTGGACGGTCGGTTCG
>NW_026267168.1:1638865-1641170 GCF_000697945.3 Frankliniella occidentalis | reverse complement strand
GGGGGGGGGTACTGGGGCAAGAGGAGAAAAAGGGTTTGGAGGAAAGAGGGGAAGGGGTTGATGCGCGCTGTCTCTGCTGCCGCTGCAGGCAGCACACCGGAAGGGGGTACCAGAGTGGAAAAAAACTCAACAATTATTTCATTGTTTTTGCTTTTGGTGTAATTTCGAGTTGGTTGATGTACAAACCCTCAATCGAAAAGTCCATATGTGCCTCATTATCGCGGCGCGAGCTTTATCGCCCGCCGCGGGCAGAGAGAGAGAGAGAGAGAGAGAGAGAGAGAGAGAGAGATGCCGGGATGGGTAGTCTCTTTAGCAAGTGAATTATTGCGCTGGTCCAGAGCGGTGCGAAATAGCGCACCTGTCTAGTACACTTTCCATTTCATGCTGCATCCCGAGCTCCCAGGAGCAGCAGCAACCCCTCGTCCGTCACGAGGAGGTAGCAGGAGGGGGGAGGGGGGAGCGTACTACCGCAACACCTATTTATACCTCATCTAACACTGATGAGGCCCGAAAGAGAGAGAGAAAGAGAGACGCCCCCGCTCACCGCAGCCCTCTCTGCGCACCCCCCTCCCCTTCCCGTGGGCGTCCGCCCGTCGATATGGACCCAAAACGCGCGAGGACGGAAAGTCGGCATAACGTTAGCATGTCTTTAGAATCGCGTTAGCAGAGAGGCGCGGTCGTTGAAGCGGCGCTGTGCGGACATGCTCGGAGGTGATTGTGGTGGGGGGGGGAGCAATCGTTTCGCAGTCGCGAACAGAGAGGACGAGCGCAGACGAGTTTGATGAGAAGAGGATGAGATGGAGGGGGTGGGTGGGGTCCGTGACACGCCCGCCCCTTACTCGACGTGGTCGGGCGTGGCGCGGCGGCGCAGCGGTCAAGGCGGAACTCCTTTCTACAGCTTATCGCGCGAGTGAGCTCGCGTGGCAAGGCAAGGCGGAGTGCCCGAGGCCTGCGAGCGGCGGGAAAGGACGCGCTTCTGCTGCTGCTGCGCGGCAACGGTACAATCGGGTCCAAAAAAAGCGTCCTCGCCGAGCAGCATCAATAAGCGAAACAGTTACTGTTTAAAATTGTGAAAAAGAAATGAAAAATAAAGCTTTGTTTGTCATGGATCACTGTTCGTTTTGTTTTCAGCAGGATGATACATTTAAAACATTTTAATATATACTAATCTATACTGAGAATGCATGCACTGTCGTGTAACGAGTAGGGAGGCATAGGGCAGAAGTCATTAATTATTTTCAATACAAAATATATGCATTTCTTTTTTTTTTATATTGAGGAAAGCTGTTATTGCATTCCGAACAAAAAGCCACATTATTTGCATCGGCTTTTAGTTTCGTTTGACCCCTATCCCGTCGTCTCCGACGCTATATTATACCACTTGCTCCGTGCGCGCATTGTGCAGAGACCGCGGTAGTGTTGAGAAGAAACAGAGGCGTAATGCGGTCTGGGATGCACACCGTGTTATTATCGATTGGCTTTTGTTTCGCCACGACTGGCGGCCGGCTCGGGGCACGGCACGCGCGGGGGACACGCCGCAGGTGCCAAATGACGACACGGGGATAAAAAAGAAAAACAACAACAACATCACACAGATGAGGATAAGCAGATAGTTAGCAAGGGAACGGGTGGGGGGAGGGAGGGAGGTTGTAATCGAGCGGGAGCAGGGAATAGACCATTCCGCTCGTAGCTCTCGAAAAACAAATGCACCAGAAGTCGGCTTTTTTAAATCAAAATTTAGCTTACAGAGAGCCCTCAAAGCTGTTCGAAATTGACAAATTGTTTCTCCTGCTAATTCATTCATTACTACGTTTGTACTACATTTTGTCGTAATAAAGCCCCTGGAGCTGATTTCAGATGACTTCCGGTGCATTTGTATTTCGAGAGTATCGCGATTAAGCGGGTCGAGCGGAATGGTCTATAAGAAAAGGCAGTTAATGGAAGAGCAAAGGCAGAAACGTCCCCACTGATCTGATGCGCACTCATGCGTCCCAATGGTGCAACATGACAATGGACGACAAGAGCGTCGAACAGTCTCACAACTTCCGCAGAGCAGACTACCATTATATGCCCTCGTTGGTGTTTGGATTTTGCGATGAAAAGCCCATGAGGTGTGCATGTGCACCTCAATAACACGCGATCTGGGAATACTATAAAAGTGCACAGCTGTAGCTGTACGGATAGCACGGCACAACCGGAACAGACCGAAATGGCGCGCAGAAGGCGCGGGGGAGTTTCGTCGCTTTAATCACACGGAAGATTAGAGTGTTGTGTAGGTCCCAATACGGCCTGGGTGAGGGGGTGG
>NW_026267168.1:1633268-1637290 GCF_000697945.3 Frankliniella occidentalis | reverse complement strand
GGGGGTTGTAGGGGGCGGGGGGAGAGTGTGTGCGCTCGAATTATTATCGCACAGTGCCCGGCCGCTGAGAGAGAAAGGTGTAAACTTTACGCCCCACCCCCACCCTCGTTCTACCTCCTCGCTCGTAAATGCTGCCACCTTCCACAACTGGGCGACGCAAAGACGCGTGAAAAGAGATGGGGAGAAGAAAGGGGCGAAAAGCAACCCCCCCCCCCCCCTTCGTGTTCTCATACGTGCAGAAGGATAAAATGAAATAAATTCAAAATGTTGTAAACTTAGCGAGTAAAGTGGCAAATCGGCCTCACTTCCTTTATTTGCCCTGCCAGTAGTAGTATACAAGGTGGAGATGACCTGCATCTGATCTTTCTTTCGTTTGCAAACGGACCCGTTCTGTTCGTTTGTACCAGACAGTCACAGGCGCGTGGGGCAGAGCGTCTCACGTCGCCGCGACCACCTGTTGCATTTCGACAGATACTCCAATAAAAATCAGCCGAGGAATCAGCAGTGTACTGGAGGCGCCGCCTATCGCTTCTTTGTTGAGCAAAACAGAGAAACATCGTTCACAATCTCAGATACATGCAACAACTTTATTTCTCTAAACTTCGGTTTGTTTCGCAGTTGACAAAGAAGAACTCTGTTAAACTTTTTCTTGGTATACTGTACCGGATTCAGGCGTGCGGGGAGAAGGGGGGGAGGCTTGCCTACTGTCATGGCGTCTTACCAGGTCTTACGGCCCGACCGGGTGTGCAACCCGGCCGCACACCTGAATCCAGTAGTCACAGCACTAATCCTGCATAGCAGTGATCTGCATTTTTAATGAATTTTTGAAGCCCCCTAAGGCAGCCGCCCGGCTAGTTCCCGGCCCGAAGCGGCTAAGGACCCGCAGTTGTTGATGCGAAAGTAGTATTCGCATTCCTCACGAACATATCGGAGGGGCCGTTGAGGGCCTTATCGCGACAACCCAACTTCGCACGAGATACCTGCGTCAGCAGTCAGGAGATTAGCCGAACCACTCCATGTGCGAGCAGACATGTCGAGAGCAGAGAAACGTTCGCCAAACATTTTCCTTCTCTCCCCCCTGCCCTTTTTTTTTTTTTGGTCGTTTCAATAAAGAAGACACGAACCACTCGTCAATAACTACAGATACGGTGGCGCGGGAGACAAAGTCCTTTTGCAAACTCATTGCTTGCGACACTCACTGTTTGGTATTCCGCGTTGGTGCTGGTCTAGTCGAGTAATCCAAAAGTGTGTGCAGTATGCAGTTGGCTTGCAGCACTTACTCACTTACACACTGGCGGACTAACAACAAGTGAGCACGTCCGCATGAAAACTATTCTCTTTATCGCACGATTCACGGTGTCTCACTGAATCTTCCTTTTTTGCTTTACATCCACATTGATTGCACTCTGGTAGTGCTATCACTAACTCATCATCACTTTTTCACTATCACAAAACACGAACTTCACACCCTCAGGCCGAACCGCGACCGGCTGCTCGGCCGTGAGGGACCTCGTCGGAGGAGCGGCGGGCCGCGGACACGCGCGCGACGCGGGGACGACGACGGATGGGCCTCCGCCGCCAGGGCCTGACTGACGGGAGACGACGCGCAGCTCGAGCGGCACGTCGCCGTCGATGATGTGCTCGCGGGGGCAGAGAGCGGGCGACCGGTCACGACGGCGACTTCGACGGCGACGGTGACGTCACGCCCGGCTGCAGCAGACACCTCGCACCGAACATACGGCGGCCGCGGGGCACGCGCGCGCGAGAGAGAGAGCGAGAAAGAGAGAGAGAGAGGTTGCGCGAGTGACTCGGGGCCGCGAGGCGCGCGACTCTCGCGACTCTGGCGGCTGTCGTGGTCCCCGCCGGCCGGCCCCTAGTCGCTCGTGCACCTCGCTGCCGGCGGGCCCAACAGCAGCCGGCGCCCCCTCCCCCCTCCCCCCTTTCCTAGGCCGCTGATACCGCGAACACCGGTACACCTGAACAAACCGAGACCCTCTGCGCGCTGCTCTTTGTTTTATTTTCGGACGTGCCCGCCGCGCTCAACTATCAGACGACCTTAACATTCGAGTGAGTGTACACACAACACCTTTGCGATCATTCGAGAGCGTCATTCCATCATCGTTATTCGTTCTTGCGATTTTCCCCTTGTGTTGCTCGGAGAGGATAAATTCGGTTCCCTTCGTTTTGGCGCGGCCGCTGGTCGTATGGGTTGTAATGGTTCATGTCACACACCGTGCGTCCGTCCGTGCAGCGCGGGAGATTCAAAAAACGCGTTCGTCGCAGAGTACGTAACCCCGGGGCCGCGCGCACGCGCGCTCCCAAGGGCGCGACGGCTTACAACAGCTGGGCGTGAAATGGCACCCGGCAAAGCGGCGGGCGGCGGCGGCGGCATCCGATACGGGATGCAAAAATCACCATCAGCTAAATGGTGAAACGCACTATCCGCGGCTGATACGCCCCGTGGATACTAATGATGCTTTCACATGCTTCGCTTTTATTCAGCTAATTACTTTTTTTTCCTCTCTTTTTTTAAAGTTTCTTTTTTTCCCCCCCTTTTTTTTGGAGGGGGGCGTTGCTATAGATTCATCGCATCAGTATACCCGCCGCGTCAGCCGCAGTCGGCACGAGGCGGATTTTTACGATCTATTCGGCAGTATAGCCGCCGCTGCCGCCGCTGCCACTGGCTCTACGCGACGACCCGCGAATCACTTAACGGAAAAATATTTCCGACGCCGGCCCGCCTCCTGCAACTCTCTCTCTCTCTCTCTCTCTCCCTCGTCAGGTTCGCTATAACGAGAAAGCGTGTAATTGGGAGAGGATTGTTATCACTCTGATTCTGATTTAAGTGTTTTGCTTTTCACAACTCCATACCGCACCCTGAAGGAAGAATGCTGCCGGCTCTGCGGCATTCCGGAAAAAGGGTCTATTTAGAGAGGACCGACGATGAGCACGATTCGCGTCAAACGGTGTGATGCACAAGAAGACGAGATCAGGAAAAGAGTGAATTTGAATTACGTGAAGTTTTTATAAGTTGTTTTTTTTAATATTTGACTATGTACTCTTGTCTTTTTTTTTCATGCGTGGACACTTTGTACTTTCCTTCCAATGCGATGATGGATCTCTTTTGACGTGATCAACGTATTCCAGGACACAATGAGCCCAAGGGAGGGACAGTCAAAACTGCAGGGCCTCCGTTTGCGTCTCATGTGTCCCAGAGGAGGTGCCGGCGACTGGCCCTGTCTGGACCGGCGGTGGGCAGGGTAGGGGTAGGGCAGGGCAGGGCACGCGGCACGCGCACGGACTAGGCACGGCAGGGTGTGAGCTTCGGGCCACCAACACTTACTAGACACAGTGTCAAGGTTGGGAAGAGAGCTATTAGGCGCCAGCAGCAGCAGCGGAGAGTGAGGGGAGGGAAAGAGGAGAGAGGGGGGGGGATGAGACTCTGGCAGCGCGAGCGACTGTGATGGTATAATAGCCGTACTCAATCAGAAAGGGTTGGTGATAAAACGGCAATGCCCGCACATTTAACGCCAATGACCGCCTCGTTCATATCAAACGTCGTCCGTCTGGCGAGGCGCATAGTCGTGTGGGCTTCTGCCTCCCCACGACTGGCAAATTAATAAACCATCGATGTAATAAACGGGATTCGCCGACTCATGCGTGAACCGTTTAGTATGGTGTGATAATACCCTCTCCATTTCGGGGCCGAACCAATACATTTGCAAACGTCTGACTCCTGCACTTCCCCCAGTTTACAATGTTGCCCGGCTAATTTAAAAGCGGCTCGCTCCTATACGTGACCGGCTGGACCCCTGCTGGCCTCGGGGTGGGTAGGCCACCCGCTCGTCTGCGATGAGATGCAAGCCAATGTGTTGCCTACCTCCCAGGCGCGCTCTCTTCAAAACATGCCCATATGTGACACAAATCACAATTTGTATCGCCATATCCCAAACACATAACATTCAATAGTTAAGGTAAAAAGGCCTAACTCGGTCTCGCTTCCTCGGTCCCCCCCCCTCCCT
>NW_026267168.1:1632335-1633209 GCF_000697945.3 Frankliniella occidentalis | reverse complement strand
CCCCCCTTCCTCCCTCCCTCACCCCTGATCCAGGAAAAGCCGGAGTTGTCGTCTAGACGTGGTCGTGGAGGCTGCGCGTAGATCCAGAGGGAAGTACGTCTATCCTTCCTCCCGCCTCGCCACACCAGATTGCCGCCATCTTTTGTTCCTCGCGCGATACATCGGCCTTTGTGCGTGCAGTGCCGGCCGGGCGAGCACAATGCTCCAGACAATCTCCTCTCTCTCGCAAGGGCCTAGGCCTAAGCACGCCAAGACCACAAGGGGGCAAGTTTTCCCTTATTTTAGCAGCGCCTTTATTTCTTTTTCCCTTCTCCCTGCTGCTCTTGAGCGGTAACGAAGGTGAAAGTTTCAGGCCCTGGTATCATAGTATCATGGTGACCTGCGGCCGAGTGGAAGGCGTCATCATCCATTACATTTGTATTTAAAAAAAATTATAAAATGAATATAAAATTTTGAACTTAACCCAAAATTTTGTATTGTATACGAATTTTAATAAACTATTGTAAGATTTTTTAATTTCGTGTCACTGGCGAAAATTGCAGAGTGTCCGAATACAGAAAACTATATCAAATTTGATACAAAAAACTACAAGTTATCTTTGAGTGTTGCCAACATATGTTGCCTCGCGGAGTCACTTATATGAGGCGAGCGTCCCGACCACAACTAGACGCATCACTGACAGATGCAGTTGATGCAGTTTTGAAGCGCGAAGCAAACGCATCGTATGCGTGTGGTTTGGAGGGTTCCATTGTTTATTTGGACCTCATCCGACTTTAAAGTTTTCTGATCAAATTTATTTTAAACGTTACGAGGACCCACTGAGTTTTGTTAGTAGTTAGTAGCGGGAGCCTCTCGCCTCTGACCCACGTCACGC
>NW_026267168.1:1620965-1624563 GCF_000697945.3 Frankliniella occidentalis | reverse complement strand
TGATATCCGGACGCCCCGAGTCCGCCCACTCCCGCGCTCGGCTCGGCTCGGCTCGGCCCCGGGGGCCGAGGTTCTCAAAACAATCAGGCCGAGCCATGCGCAGCCAGCGCCAGCAGCAGCAGAGTATCTCGGCTCGGCTCGGCTCGGCCTCCTCCAGCGCGCGCTGCGTCGACGCAATGCCGCCGAGCGGACCGCTGGGGCCTAAGTAGGCGGAAGCGAAACGGATGGCTGGGCCGGGCGGGGGTCGTGATTGGATTCGTGTTTCGATGATTGACTTCGATTTGTAAGGGATAGATGGACCTGAACGAGGAGCAACATCTTCAGAGCAGCTCATCTTCCGTACAAATGGTCGGGGGGGACGCGAGAGTCTCGGGATTCTCGTCTTGAACTCGGTCCAATTCGTTACTTTCGTAAAAATATGCGTAGGGGCAGTAGCAGTGTCGACAGTAAATATGGACGTTTAAGAGAAAAATAATCGGCCGTTTGGGTGACAATCATCGCAACTACGTTGCAGCCACACTGAGGAGGAGGCGACTCTCTTGCCAACGCCGCCGGCGGGTAGGCAGCCCATCCTACGCCCGTCCCGCGGCTCGCCGCACTAAAGAGCCGCTCGCTCGGGCGTGGGTCTGCGGCGGGCCACTTTGGGCTGCGCGATTAGCGAAGCGACCTGGGAAAGCCATCATCGCGCCAGAATGCCATGATTACCAGCGAGTGGATAGATACAACTATCGAGCGCGGGGACCGGGGAGGGACGGAGGCGGGGGCAGGCTACCAGTGCATCGTGGTATATGGCCACGCGCGCGCGGGCCGTCACCGAAAAAAGAACTGTGGCAAAGAATTAAATAGCCCCGCTCACCAACCACCGTCGTGTTTCTCCTTTCCCCATCCCCATGCGCCCCTCGCCACGCTCACACGCGCCCAACGCCACCGTTGCTGCTCCCATAACGCCGTTCGAGGGCGTCCAAACTTGGAGCATAACACATCAGCGGCGTAAGCCCCCCCAAACAACGCCCGAGTGGCACAGCCGCGGGCCCCACGGCGCACAGCTGCGACGGCGCGATAATTATTTCAGATGGGAGCGGATTATGTTGCACCGCCTCAAGGGCGTGATGCGATAATTATGATGGGGCGTCTCCAGTTCACGTTGAACAAACCCGGCCGTGGTGGTGTGGTAACCCTCGTTGAAGTTGAGAGGTTGGCGAGTTAGAGGGTAGCGCGACGTCGGGAGCGCAGGAATTAAAATTTTGACCATGTATTGGAAAAAAAAAATCAAGATTTTTTTCTAGAAACTTTGTTTTTATGGAAATAAATTTTTCCTTTTTTTCGGGAGAGTTTGTTTCCAGTTGTTTTTTGTTTTTGTTTTCGGAAAAAGTGCGGACTTCAAAATCCGACTGCCGACGTTTAGCTGTTCGCAGCTGTGCGAAGTGATTCATCCCTTCTGCGAGCAACCCGCCGGCTAACAGGGCGCCCCGATCGGGGCGAAAGTCGTGTAGATTTTAAGTATATTTTTTTTATGTTGCAATTTCTGGAGAAAGGGTTCTTATCCAAGCTCCGACCGGACCATAGCTTTTGTCTTCGCAAAATCGAGTGTGAAGGCAGCAGCACAGGAGCAAGAAGGGTGAGAAAAGAGGGGGAGGGACGGGATGATCAACGTATATAAGTCTGAGCTGGATTAAGGCCGTGGTGTTGTTTCAGGGCAGCAGCGGGCGCGTGGCGCTGCGTTCGGCGCGGTGTTGGCGGGGCGGGCGGAGCGGGGCGCCTGGCGTTTGGGATTCTGACAGCACGGTCGGCTTGTACTTAACTACGTTCCGTCACGCAGTCGCACACGCAACCAAGAAAGGATTGAGGTGAGAGTAAAGGGATGGGGCGGTGGTGGTTGGGTAAGAAAGGGAGAAGGGGGAGGGGGCGACAAGCACGGGCGCAAGTGGATCCCCTCACGCCCGCAATCCCTCAGCCCTCTCCCTCTCGTCCCCAGGGAGGGGCTTTTCCTGCGCCCGTCAAGGCCCGACCCGGCCCGGCCCCGGCGCCGTGCTCACAGCGACAAGCACTCGCTGACATGGAATAACAACGGAACAGTCCACGTGGCGCGCCCCAGGGGGGAACGACGGGAGACAAGGCACACAGCAAGCAGGTAAAATTTGTGGTCTTTAATTGATATCGATAAAATTACTCTATGGCACAAAGTATCAAATTAAAATGTAGGAATTAGTAGCGATACAATGATGTTGATTATAATTTAAGCTCTAGTCCTGTTGGTCCACTGTAGGCGGTACAGCCTAACCATAAAACTAAGTTGTTGTACATTTTTAAAACTCCCTCCCAGCTGATAGAAAATAATGTGCGATATTGACATGACTGGCTTAGCTGCTAAGACGTCATGTATCACTGGGGCACTATCAACCATGAGAAAGAAACATTTTGTTAAAGCTAGTTATATCAATCATAGACAAGTTATTAAAAAATTGAGCCCATTAAATTGTCATTCCAAAATAGACTGAAGCGTTAAAATACTACAAGACTAGAAAATCATCTAAATAAAAGCAAAAAAGTGATCAGCTTCTACATCTAGCTGCATATGAAAATGAGGCACAGTTAAGCATTTCTTATGAAACAATGTAATACTGATATTGTATCCACGGCCTGATGAGCTAATTATTCTATTGAAAAAGAATGAACGGTTTACGGAGCACACGAATTTCATTAGAAAACATAAGTTCATTTTCTGAAAAAACGTACCTAATTTAAAATATAAATAGTTTCCTCAAAACAAGTGGGATCAACCGCGCGGGAATTCTATCATAACGAATCTTAAACTAAGACAGTCCAGCTGTTTACGACACACAAATGAAAACATGAAAAATTTGATTTAAAAAGTTAAAAATTTGAAACACAGCCATCTTTACAGGAGTCATGTAAAAACCTTTATCACGTCGAGGGCAGTAAAACTTGAACCTTGCACAGTTTTAAGTTCCTTGAAAGGAAATTACTTAGTGCAGTCCAGTACCCAGTTTTAACCTGCCTGTTACCAGTAAAATATTAAAATAACTTTTCTAGACAAAGTACTGTGTTAGCTATAAACACATTATTACAGTAATGCAGTTTTCTACGAAAAGCCGAATTTCAAAGCAGCGGCCCCGACTCTCGTCTCTAGCTTCCGCTAACGAGCTTTAGTTTGAAATCTCCCCACAGCTGATTCTGTTACATCCAAAAAGGTACACGAGTGACAAGTTTCTACCTCAAAAGTGTTTTAGTACGGTGAAACTATGATGAGCGTCCAGGCAGGCCTCGGAGCGGCGGAGCGCCCCATCCTCCGGCCTCCTCAGCGCGCGGCGGCCGCGGGTGACTGGGGAGCCGTCAGACCGTTCGTCAACCTGCTGCCCTGCTTCTCGTCCTCCATGTTGAGGGCCACGTTGATGACCCCCTCCGACACGACGATCCTGGACGGTTTGCGCTCCTTGGGCGTCTTGTCCTGCAAACAGCGGCGGACAGCGGGATCAGACGAGCACGGCGTGAGGGGTCGAAAACTCGAAACAGGGAGCACACCAAAGGAGCACACCAAAGGAGCACACCAAAGGAGCACACCAAAGGAGCACACCAA
>NW_026267168.1:1619655-1620915 GCF_000697945.3 Frankliniella occidentalis | reverse complement strand
AAAAGAGGGTTGAATCCTTTCGACGTACCGGCATGTTCTTGCCGATCTTTCTTCATATACCAGTTCCAATGAAAGTCTTCATATGCGATGTACTGTACAAGACACGTATCGCAGACCCCCCGTCTCGAACAAGAAACTTTGTGAAATTTGTGGAACCCTTTAACCTTTTAATCTTGCACTGCGACGCGCCTGTTTTTATCCACTCATTACAGTCAGAAAAGCGTCGAAACGATATCGAAACGACATCATTCGGCGCGGTTCGGCGTTACTTTGAACGTGCCGATATCGTTTCGAAGTGTCATTTTGTGTTTGTTTTTTTACAGGGACAATGCCTGCGACCGATATTTTTCAAGGCGACGTACCCTGCTGCTCAACACGTCAAACAGCAATCGCTGCAGTGGTCCTGTTTCAAGGCTGAGCCAGGACATCCATTCGCTGAGCCGCATCCCCGAAGGCGAAAAGAGAGAACAGCTTCGGCGCGGTGATGCCGATGTACTAAACGCCCTTGCCGTGTCCAGCGCGCAGTAATGCATTCACGTCGACCGCAGATGTGTGCTTTCCCAAACGAATCGAAGACAAGAGTAAAAATATAATTCCGTGTCGCAAGGGCATCATGTGCACACGTGGGAGAAAACTGTCAAAAAACAAAAAAGTCTTGTCTTTGGAGGAAGGAACTAATTTGTTCTTTTTTTTTTTTTATTTGAATGTAATACCTTTTAAATTGTACAGGCACTAACGAGTCCCAAATACATTGTGGGTGTTTAGAAACTATCTTTACTTGCAAAGATAAAACGAAAATGTCACAAAAAACGTTTGTTTTCCAACGACAATTTTCGCAATGCAAGGCTCGTATCGCGTGTGTATGGATGTATGAGATTGGGGGTTGGGTTGTATGTAGGAAAATAATAGAGGATTTCAGTCCAAACTTGACCACAAAGGGGAAATGCATTCGTGCACCGCGGGGAGTGCGGGGGGCACGGTTCGCTTTACAAAGTGGCTATGCTTGCCAGCCGCTGCCGGTGTAGGAGCGCACGAGCGCGCGGGCGGGCGTGAAAGCAAGCCGCAAAACGGAAGCGTCGGCAGCGTCGACATCACCTGCAGGAATAAACCTGGCGGTGCCATTTTTCCGACGCCAGACGCCCCCCACCCCATCGGGTCTGCTCTGCAGCACACGCGGGGCTTATCGGAAGCGTTTATCGCAGGAGAGAGAGAGAAAGAGAAAGAGAGAGAGAGAGAGAGAGAGAGAGAGAGAGAGAGAGA
>NW_026267168.1:1616983-1618881 GCF_000697945.3 Frankliniella occidentalis | reverse complement strand
AAGTTAAATATTTAAACTCAAACCGTTACGAACGAAAAGCTCCCACTTGTTTTTCCTTGAATTATAGATGTTTAGTCAAACTCACATTCCGTCCATGGACAAGCCGTTTTCCAGAAAAAGTGGAACGTAAACACAGACAGACAGACAGACAGACTCACGACGGAGACATCGCCTGACCCCTCATTGACTTGGACTGAGCTTCGCTCAGCGATTATAAGTCTCACCTTGCCGCGAGTGACATGGCCATCGGGAAGGTGCCCATGGACGAGCCGCCCAGCAGGAAGTCCTCCGCGGTCTTTGGGTCACCGCTGAAGAACCCGTAGAACATGCCGATGCCCACGGAGATGATGAGCATGGAGGCGAGGACGGAGTAGTCCTCCCAGCTGAAGCGGTTCAGCATGGCGTGCCCGGCGTCGCACGCCGTGGGCGCGGCCAACAGCAGGGCGTCATCGCGGCGCTCAGCGTCGACGAGGTCGTCGACGGCCGTCGTCGGGGCCAGGGTGGCGTCGGTGGCGTCCGTCACTCCTTCGCCCGGGGCGGCGGCCGCGGGGCCGGCCGCCGCCAGGGCGAGGAGCAGGGCGCACGCCAAGACCCCCCACACAGTGGACAGCCTCACATCCGCGACCAACTTCATAACGGCGCGACGTGGAGAGGGCAGGCGAAGCGGAAACAGTCTTTTGGAGGCGGCAGCGCCTACGCGTGGGGCGACAGAGGGCTCTGCAGGGGGTCCTCCTGTAGGTCCTGTAGGTCCCGCAGGTCCTGGTGCGGCGGCTCCGGGGGCAGCGGGATCAGTCGCCGGGGCGGCGGCAGCGAGGGCCTACTGCTCGCGCTGGACTGCGCCGCGGACGGGGCTCCGGGACGAGATCGGGTCCTTGCTGTTCTTCTGCAAACACGCAAACAAACAAAAAATGTGACGGTCAGCTGGAGTTTTTGGGGAGGTACCACCATAGAACGGCCGGAAAAGACGACGTCTCATTCGTGCTTATTAGTTTTATACCCGTCCACGCAGAGCAATAAACATTCCTCCAAACATCCAAATACCCACTCGACATGGTAGGCGTATCATACGTGCCCGTCACCGAGCACGAAGGCCTCGTGAAAAATCGTACAGTGCCCAGCCAGCACCACCTGGAAGCGTGGGGGAGTGGGGAAGAAGTGGAGAAGAGGCGCAGCAACGATGCAGGCGAGATATCTACCACCTCGAGACCGCGCACATCATCCTACTTCGTATAGGTCCGCTATTTTTCCCCCACTGATAAAAAAGGAAAGGCCGGCGGAGTGAGCGAAGGAAACTATAGTGAGATGTCCCGCCCTAACCGAGCATCGTGCTGCCAGAGATCCCGCACCGCGCGAGCGAGCGACGATCAGCCGTCACCTCCCGCGCACACGTGTCCGTCACAGTGATCGCGCGGCCGCGCGCGCAGCGCATGGCTTTCGGTTATTTGGCGCGCGAATCTCTCTCTGTCTGTCCCCGCAGACGCGCGCGCGGGCGCGGGTTGTTTGTGTGTGCATCCGGCCGGGAGCAGCCGCTGTATACGCGTCCACATGGCGGGCGGTCGTTGTTGAGCAGGCGCCACCGGAAATGAGCTTCCATACTCCTGACGTCCGCCGCGGCCCCCCATGCCCGGTGGACACGCGCGCGCTGCCGCCGGCGGCCCAGTAGAAGCGCGCCCACACCGCCGCCGCCGCGGTGCGCGGAGCGCCGAGCGGAGCGCGCGAAGCAGCGGGGTGATATCAAAGCACGATTACGCAGAGATAGTGGTCATGAATGCGCCGCCCGTCTTGGCCCGCCGCAGCCGCAGCGTGAATAATTCTACCTATCTTCCTTAAAGAGAAGAAGCAGAAGAAGTCTCAGTACCATGGGTGGGTAGAAATCCTAATTTTCCAGGAAAGAAAAT
>NW_026267168.1:1614718-1616098 GCF_000697945.3 Frankliniella occidentalis | reverse complement strand
GGGTGGGGCGAGGGCAGCTCCGTAGAGACGACGGTGAATAATCGTGATCCTTTACAAATCGGTTTAGCCGGGGAAGAAAGTCAAAGTCTTTCGAGTGGGCGATCCGTCGTCCGTCCTCGCAATGCACCGGTGGCTCGACCCGGCCGGGCCCCGCGACCCTGCCGCGGAACTCCAACTGACTTGGATTGGGGTAGAGGGGAATATAAAAAGGAAAAAATAAAAAAGACGAAACCGAGGAAATCGGCGGTCTTGAGGGCAGCACGGGTCCCGAGGGACCGGGGCCAAGAGGCGATGTACCCGAGTTCGGGGCCCTGTGCCGGCCGACGGCCGACAGCGGTGGCAAGACGCACCCCTTTCCCTTCACCCCCATCTCGCATATACCCCGGCAACATAGTAGCCCAGACCCTTCTAGACCTTTTGGACCTCCCACTGACCTGGCCCGGCCGGCCGCGACCCTGCACGTCTAGCGAGCAAACGGGCGGGGCGGGGCGGGGCGGGGGGTGTACCGGGGCGTACGTGCTATCAATGCCTCCTCCCCCATCGCGGCCACCGCTAATGCCCTGACTGGTCGTTTCCACGCATCAGGTCTCTGGGCTGGGCGTGGCCGTCTGTCGCTCATCCCGCGCTCACTTGGCGGCGCCAGTCCTTGGATGCGCCACGAACCAAACGGCAAGGCGGCGGTGTCACTCCATGCTTCATCATACCGAGCAAACGGCACCGCCGCCGCCGCCGCCGGTTGCATCCGGTTCCAAATGCAACGCAGAGGCGCCGGCGCCGGCAGCTTCCCAAGCAGACGCGGGGCGGGGCGGGGCGGGGCGGGGCGGGGCGGGGCGGGGCGGGGCGGGGCGGGGCGGGGCGGGGCGGGGCGGGGCGGGGCGGGGCGGGGCGGGGCGGGGCGGGGCGGGGCGGGGCGGGGCGGGGCGGGGCGGGGCGGGGCGGGGCGGGGCGGGGCGGGGCGGGGCGGGGCGGGGCGGGGCGGGGCGGGGCGGGGCGGGGCGGGGCGGGGCGGGGCGGGGCGGGGCGGGGCGGGGCGGGGCGGGGCGGGGCGGGGCGGGGCGGGGCGGGGCGGGGCGCACCTCGCTCGGCCCGCGACGCACCCGTGGCCGCCGCGTGGACACAGTTCTCTCTAACAGCACACAATGGTCGCCGCTCCTCCTCCTCACTGGGCCGACCGCAATTAGTGAGAGCAGCAGCGGCAGCCGGCCGGCTCGCGTGGACGAGGAGAGTAGTACAGAGCCATTGATAGGGGAACAGCAAGACGACATGCTCGTGGCGGAGAGGCCGCCCCTCTCTGTCGCCTCAGTTTCTCCGTACCCCCGCAGAGGAATCTTCCAGCCATCCACGCAAACAGGGCTGACGCGAGACCCCCTCCCCCCCCCC
>NW_026267168.1:1609191-1609743 GCF_000697945.3 Frankliniella occidentalis | reverse complement strand
GTTCCCCTCCCCTACGGCCCCACCTGCCGCTACTACCGCTCCCAGCTGCTGCTGCTGCGGCGGCGGTGGCCACCGCCGTCATGGACCTTGTTCCTCGGCTCGTGTGGAGCCCGTCCTGGACCCGCCCGCCGCTGGAAGGGATGCCCCGCCCGCGAAGGGCAGAGTCAACGACCGCCCAGCCATCTGGCTACGCCATGATGAAGACCCCGACACTGGAGGCATGCTGGAGCGGGAGTCGCCGCGAGACGCGACACTCACATTGTTGTGCCTTTGATTAATCAGCAGCAAAGCCTCAAGCAAAGCTCATGTATTTCTGTGCACATGCTGCTGTTATTGTCAAATTTTATAGTGCGCAATATGTCATTTTTAATTTGCAATCATAATCATGAACAACATTAATTGTTTAAAAAAAGTGTCTGTGATTGCGTCTATTTTAAAAAGAGCAAAGATGCAAGATGAGCTTGTACACAGAAACAGACGTCACAAGTAAAGGGTTTACATAAATTACGTGTGCCAAGTATTGCATCGCCCCAAGATTTAAAAAGTACTGAA
>NW_026267168.1:1607187-1607976 GCF_000697945.3 Frankliniella occidentalis | reverse complement strand
CAAATTATTACGGCTCGCGACCTTCTACCCTCAAAAAGCGACCTCAAAAGAGAGTTGAAGGCCCGTTCAGACAGACGGGCGAACCCGGCCCGAGCCGCCCAACTCCGGTGCAAACCGCCCGCCAAGCCACCGAAACCGCCGCGAACCGCCCAGAGCCGGCGCAAGCCAGCGGCGCCTAGCCGGCAGCAGCCGCCCCGAACCAGTTTGCGTGGCCTGGCGGGGCGGGGCGTGGCGTGGCGTGGCGTGGCGTGGCCAGACTACCAGACTTGGGCCCGTCGTTGCCTGCCGCCGGCGCTCGACCCCCGGACCCCGGCCCCGCGCACTGTAGGACGGCGACAGTCAGGCCAGGCCAGGAGAGGAGCCACGGTCACGACATGGTCCTCCGCAGCTACAGAGGCACGCGCATCCGACCAGAGCGCAGTGCCCCCTGCAGTGAAAACAGCAGCCTGACCCCAGCACGGCCGCGAGTCCCCTGGCAGATCACACGCACACACACACACTCACACGGTTGTGTCCGTGATGTAACAAGTGGACGAGATGGGATGCAGCATCTCCAGCAGCAGCAGCAGCTCATAAAAAGTCATCCGATGGCGGTGACGCCAGAGACACGCCTCGCCACGGGGAATGCCCCCAGAGCCGCAGACAAGCTCGCGGAGAGATATACCTGCTCGTCGTGGCGGCTCAAAGTCATGTCCGCGGGCCAAATGGGCACCGCGCAGTGTGGGCATAAGAAAACAATATCCAGTTCAGTCCAGTATTGGCCGGGCAACAAACACACACACATACCTC
>NW_026267168.1:1603876-1605526 GCF_000697945.3 Frankliniella occidentalis | reverse complement strand
AACGGGAAACTTACGAAGTCTAGGAAATTTTCCGGAAATTTTCCGGAAACTTTCCAGGGCTTCCAACCCTATGCCCAACCCCGGGGCGCCAAATGGAGGCAGAAAGTCCGCGACATCAACATCGCGCCTTATGATAAATCAGTTCCAATTTAAAGCAAGTGGCGCGGCGCGGCTCTGCAGAAGGCGCCAGCGGCGGCGGCACGAGGCACCGCGGGGCGGCGCTGCGGGGGGCGCGGGGGGCACGGCGCGGAAGAGCCATAGCTCCGCAGGCGCAGCTTCGCGGACCCAAGCGTCTTGCCCTGCCCCACTGCGTCGCGACGGCGGCCGGCGGCGGCTGCTGCTGCTGCTGCTGCTGCTGCTGGGCCGGACCACGGCCGCCGCGGGCGAGGCAGGGCAGGGCAGGGCAGGATGAAGAGCCCCGCGCGCCAATGAATGGAAACTTTTGGTCAACGATGAATAGAAGACCTCCCCCCCCCCACCAACAAAAAAACCTTTTAAAACGTCCGCAAGTTTAACGTCCAAAAAGATGATCAGTCGCAGAAAAAAAAAAAAAAGAAAAAAAACAACACACATACCAAATAAAAAATATTATGCTTGTGTGACGGAGGCAGACAATGTGGCAAATCACGAGGGCAAAAAAATAAAATAAACATCGACCAATAGGTGACAACGGCGTGACATATTTCGTGTCACAGTAGAGTGACGACAGATTGACCTCAGGGTAACAGAACACAGCACAGCGAGGACGTCATCAACACCATGACAACTGCCACAGGTATGTGACGGTGGTGTGACACACGGGTGACTAGCCACCGCGGCTAGCCTCAGTAGCACTCACACACACGCTCGCAGGCTTTCCATTCATCTGCAACAGCCGACCGACCGAGACCCGACACCCAAACAACATGCCGCCAGTGCTGATTACTGGGCAACGAGCTGGGAGCCGAGCGACAGCCAACGCCTAACCTAGCTCATTTCTACACCAACAAGAAGTACCTTTTCCTTTTGTTTTCAAAAGAAATCACTGCTGAAAATTGAAAAGGGCGCAAGTCGAATGCAGCCTTTTCCACTCACTTCATGTTCACTTTTTACCAGAGGAACGCCGCACGCACTCTCGGTCGTACTCACCTCCGGCGAAAGCTCCAAGGGTGGCAGGTACGCGTGTAGGCGCCCCATTCACCGGAGAGCTGGCCCTCGGATTGGAACGGGCGGCGCCCTCTCTCGGCAGAGTCGACGGCGAGCAGACGACGACGCAGCCCGGCCGGACGCGTTCTCGGGGCGGGCGGGCACACCTGGGGAGCGCGCTTTTTGAACCGCGGCGGCGGCTCTGGACGTGACTGACGGGCTGCTCCGGCGGGTCGGCTGTGCAAGTCTTCCTCTCGTCACGCGGTGGCTGCGGCGGGCGGGAGGCCGCGGCGGGCACGGCTCTCTCACGGTGACGGCCCGGTGACGGCCGGGGGCTGCATGTGGTCCTGGTGGCGGCGGAGCGAGCACGGCGTCGTGCGGCGGGGAGTCGTCGACTAGTCTGTCGGTGGGGCGGGGAACGGGATCCTGGATGACATCGCCTGGCGAACTGCTGGCCGCGACTCTCTGGCGGCGTGCCGGCGGGGCGGGCAGTCCGAGCTTGGCAGGGCGGGACTGGACGGCGGG
>NW_026267168.1:1586357-1602701 GCF_000697945.3 Frankliniella occidentalis | reverse complement strand
ATTCCAATTATTATACAGTTCGATTATTGTTGTTTTCCCCCTTTTTTCTTTGTTTGGTGTGTGGTGTGTGCAGTGCCGTGGTATCGTTTATTCAGTGTGGTGGGCCGCCGGGGCCAGTGCGAGCAGGCACGTGTTCCCCCCAACGGCAGCGCAAACCAATAGTCAAGGAGAAGTAACGCAGACAAATGACGAGAATCATGCACACCCGGACCGGAGAGATTGATCGGCTGTTTGGCGCTCGCTATGCCCCGCTCTCCAAGAGAACAGATCTCTGGCCGCTGCAATATGAATAATATCGCCCACCCCTTTTTTGGCACCGAGGAGGAATAAGCTGTTCTGCTGGTGAGTCGTAGCGGCACTGAAAATCCCAAGCGATGCAAAAGCCACGCATCTTCAAAGGTTTCCGAAAAAATTCACACAGTTGTAAGTGTCACTCTATTATTACAGGTGAGCGAGTGGCCATTTTACACTCTTGTGAAGGTGGACAAATGGTCATCTTATTCAACTGTCCGATTCATTTTGCCCACCTGTAAAGGTACGAATAAGATGTCGCACACATCTACAACAGCGTGAATTTATTCGCTCACTTGCAGGTGTACGAACTTTCGTACACTTGGATATCATGGTCTCTGGACTGCTGTCTGGTGAAGTGTGTGGGGGCAGGGGGATTCAAGTAGTGGGGTAGAGGACGGTACCGTAACCACAGGTAACCAGCAGGTGACAAAAACACCTCCCTATGTGAGCCTGCGAGCAGCACACAAGCTGATCAATGATAAATCAGTCAGCTCTCCAACGGTCAGTTGAGGGTCGCTGCTGACGTCATTCGCACAGCGTTCAAGGAAAATAAACAGGTTTTTTATTTCTTTCTGTAACTCGAAATTTTGCAGATCGAAGGACTGCTGACATCGCCATAAACTTGCACCTCATGACGTCGACGTCTGGTATGAATTTTGATTTGACTCTTTTGGAAAAAAAAGGGGGGGGGGAATCATTGACAGCTAAAATTTTACAGGGTTTTTTTTCGGTTGCAAAGGATAGTAGTTCCGAGTCGTTACTTACTTGCTCCCCTTGCCAATGTCATTGCTGTATACGTAATCAGTTTGCAGTTCTGTCCACTATGTCTGCTGCGGTAGAGTAAGTGTCACTAATTGACGGTCAGTGTATCGCGTGAGCTGCTCTGTCACAGTTGGGGGAACGGACTTTCCGTGTGCTAAATCGAAATCAAACCGCCGTCACGCTTGCGATTTGCATATTCGGTCCACATTTGCATACAGTCGAGGTATCGCAAAACGAAAATAATCCCCCTCCCCGTCAGCAGGAATCAGTCGAAAAAAAGCGCCAATTTTGACGGAAGCACCCCTTGACTTGATGATAATTCCTCGAATATTTCGTCAGATTGACGTCGTTTTGATCAACTTTTCGGCGCGCGAAGGCGTGCGCGTGGCGCGAGCAGGGCGAGGCGCACAAGAAGAGAAGGCCGAGGCCGGCATGTGTCATTGCTAGAGAGATGACGAATTCATTTACAGAATGTTGAGGCCCGGCCCGCCCCGCCCCCCCTAAGGCTGCTCGCTGCTCGTCGCCTAGCCTTCTGGACGGCAATAAAGACTCGTTTGGGCTCCGCTAAGCTGGCGGGGTCAGGGGGCACCGGAGGTCTGTACGTAGTGTACGAGGGCCGCACCACATGTGCCTTGGCTTGGCGCTAAACCTCCATATTATGTAGACCTTAGCAGTTTGGAATCTCTTCAAGTTGGTATAATTCAGACTCCGTGGTGTTTTGAAAGAAGAGGAGGGATGTACTTATGCATTACAACCCGGCGTTTTTACCGTGGGGAACATTTAGCTACTGCTGGGGCGTTGTGTATTGTTTCGGCTGCTTCGATAGTGTTTTGTATACCACCATAGCGCTAAAAAATTGGCTGTTCCGGAAAATCATCGGAGTATGCCCGACCGAAAATGATTGTTCGCTAAACGTTTGCTGTTTATTCGCTATCGGTACGCGGAGGGTCGCGGAAGGGACGCTAACGGGTCGTCAGGGATCGTCACTGTCCTCGTGGAGGACTGAGCTCGGGTCGCCATCGGGTCGCGGTGTTCGCTCTGGAGCGACTTCAGTTCGCATTTTGGTCGTCATATTCGCTTTGAAAGCGACTCGAGTACGCCCTTTGTTTGCCCGGTTCGCCCGAAAGGGGCCGTGGTCATCGGGTTATTTTCCTTCCTAGGAAACCCCGGCCGGGCGCTGGCGCTAATCCCCAGACCGGCGCACTTGCGAGCACGATGGGGCGGCCCCGGGACCCCCGGAGTACCTGACGGCTCCTCCGCACTGCACATTGCACACTTTGGCAGCTGGACACAGCGATGACGCCAGTCTACGAGTCACGGTGCTACGAGTGCAAGTCGCAGAGAGGACGCACTCGTAGAGAGAGGACGTATGCTTTCGTACAACTATGCACATATGTAACGTACGCTTACGCACAATTTTAAGCGATATTATGCATAATTACGTACAATATTGTTCGCAAAGTTACGTACATATGTTGTACGTCGGTTATGTATATTGACAGTTGTACGTGCCTACGCACAGAACAGGACATAATCAGTCAGTGCCCGACGCAAAATGATTTTGTTCGCGCTTTCTGATCGCGAACAAGGGGACTTCAGTACGCTTTTAGGTCGCTCGCGATTCGTCGGCAATAATCTTTTGGCCCGTAAAGCCCCGAGGCTGGCCGAGGAGGGACCCCGGTATCGGACACGATCCCCTTACCGGTGAACTCGTGGTCTAGTGGTCAAGGCGACGGGTTCCTAACTCGGAGGACCGAGGTTCGAGTCCCAGCAAAGGTAAAGTACTTTCCAATTAAATAAAATTACTACGGTGAAATAGAGGATGAGGGAGGGGGCAGGGAAAGGTAACAATCGGTAAAAACTACACAGAAAATAATTTCCTTTTTGGCTATCGGAATGCCGCTGCCTACCCGCCCCGTACATCTCCTACCCCCGGGTACTGCCCTACCCACGCCCCCTACCCCTGGCGTCGTCCCCTGTAAACCAAACCCCCAGCTGCGGCTCCTGCCCCCCCCCCCTCCCCTTTTGCACTCGCCCCCATGACGAACGTTAGGCGCATCTTCAGCGACCTTATTAGCGCACTGAAAGCGAACCTGTGGCGATCAAGGGGCGACCTGAGCGGGCCTCCAACTGGAGTTCGCTTTTAGTACGCCAAGTACGTCGGGCGAACTCCAAAGGTCGCGTAGTGGGACTCACGCGACGTAAGCGCGAACTCGGGCGGCGACCAACAGCGAACTCTTAGCGACCTCGGCAGAGGGTCGCGCTTGACTCGTCAGGACGAACTTATCGCGCACCTTTAGCGTACAGAACATTTTGGGTCGGGTGGGGAAATGAGACTATGACTTTGCTCGTTGTTCATCAACGGTGCACTGGAAAAACAAAGTTGCGAATCCCTACCTTTAAAAGGCACCAAATGTGACCGTTCACACCTTTAGCTGGCTAGCATCATATGAGTTCCACACAAGTTTTGTACCTTTGGAAAGGCACAAAACTTTAGTGCCACAGGGAAGGCACCTAAACTGCGCCCTTGACTTTAGTGCTCCAGAAAAGGTGTTGTTTATTGCCTTTGTTTTTCCAGTGTCGCAGTGTGGAGGAGTGGGTGGAATTCCCTATTGGAAGCACTGTCGTCGCTGGGAGCGTCGGCCAGCTCCACGGCGCGGCGGTCGCCTCGAAAGGGCGACGTTCTGCATGCCCACAGTCCGCCACAGCAGTATCCATACCCTCCTCCCCGCTGACGCATAATTTTCGCCATCCATGCGACTTTCGCCCGCCGTTTACTGTATGATGGAGCCCCGCAGCGCACTATAAACCCCGGGGTGTCAATTCGGCGCGGACTGTAAACAAACACACACACACACACACACACACACACACACACACACATCTCTCTCATTATTCGCAGTTAGCGCGCCTTCCTTTGAGCGGACGCGCGCGCCGTGCCACTGCGTGCCACACGACCCTGCTCGCCGAATCGGATTGCGCGTCATGTCATATAGCACAGAAAGCTTCGATAAGCTCGGAGCGCGCCGCGCGCCGGCTGTACGGCGCATGGATAAAAATTTCAATATTCCAGAAAAATATTGGGATTTAAAAAAAAATTAATGTATTATTTTTTTGTGAATATATTTTCTCAATTTTTTTCTGGAAATGTTTTCAATTTCGCAAAAACAAATTCTCATCCTCTCATTCTGAAAAATTTTGGACTCTAAAATCAATAGTAGTGCGGCGTCCGGCCCGGCACATCCACACCTTATAAGCATGCCTTTCTTTCTCGCCGTAAGGCCTCGATTGAACTGCGCGTCTGCCTTATTGTTTGGTGGAGACCTCTCTCTCTCTCTCCTCCCCGGGCCGGCTCGGCTCGGCCCTTCTTGGCCCGACTCGGCTCACAGTCAGCAGCTCACACCACCACACAGCGTGGCCTCTGCTCATTGACTGCAATTAGGGGGCGGCCTTCGAATTGAACTTGGCGCGACGTGCGCACCGCCCGGCCCGGACCATAGCTCTCTTATGGCCGCGAAAACACAATAATATCAACACGAGGGCCCGCGTGCCGCCCCGGCCGGGCCGCCCCAGCGCCACGCCCATACTATAGAGCAGCATCTATCTCGTCGTTATTCGCTAAAAATAATCGCCCCCCAAATGGTGCCGATCTGCAGACTCGCAAAAAAGGGCACTACGACGGCGGCGGCGGCGGCGCTACTGCCCCATCTGTCTTCGGTTTGGGTTATTCCGCTAACTGCTTGCTGCTGCTGTGTGTGCAACTCGAAACGGAAATGGGAAGAAACCGGGAATAACCGCGCAAAGATTGACGACGCGCGAGCGGAACACGGTGCGGGGGGCGGCGCGGCCGGCGCCCCTGATGCTCCGGGGTGGGCTCGCGCGGGCGAGGGCGGGCGGGGGCGAGCCTCGGGGGAAGGCGCCGCGCCAAGTGCCGGGAGGGCGCCGCGCAGCCACCTCGCCTCCCCCGCGGCCGCGGGCCAGGGGCCGGAGCCTCCCTCACCTGCGCGAGGGTGCGCGCGCGCGCGCGCGCCCAGTCCGAGCAAAGCAGGGCATCGCCCTGCCGGAGCCCTACCAGACCACCACACCGCGCCACGACGCCGCACCCGCAGAGGTCGATATCTGCCATCTGCCGGTGTGCTTTGACCGCGGAGGAGGACAAGAGGAGGAAAGGGGTGAAAAGGGAGGGCAAGAGGGGAAAGCGCGCAGGCAGTAAAGTCGGGCTCGGTTGTACTCCTACCCACGACACGGCAACGAAAGAAGGCCGGGCACCAAAATGCTTGTGCCTAGGAATTTTATTTTAGAATTTTCGAGATTAGTATTTTTGGGGGGGAAAATCAAGATTTATTTTGTTTTAAATCTGATTTTCGCCCCTAGTTTTTCCGAGGAGATTTCAGGTTTTAAAATCCCTAGTTTTTGCCATCGGCAGCAAAGGTTCGCAACGTTACAAATTAAGAATAAATAAATCGCTAAAAAGAAAGACCAATTACACTTAGTGTTTGTTGCAGGTCGATACAGAACGGACAGAACCTTGTTATGGAGTTTCCCGCTGGAGGGCGGCGGAATGATTGCGTGGGAACCGGAGAGGGCGCGCGGAGGAGGGGGAGAGGGGGCTACCGACCGGCCGGACGCCCGGAGCTGCCGTGAGTTGTGCGCCACTATAGGTACTGCCCGGTGCACCGCACAAGTGTGCACCGTACCGTCCCCGCGGGGGCGGTGGTTGGGTACCGACTACACCGACCGGCTATACGTATGGGCCGGGTTCTTGTGGGAATACGCCAGTTCTGGTTCTGGTTCGGTCTGGGTCCCCAGAGGACGCACCATAGAGTTGCACTCCAATCAAGTCGAAGGTAAGGGAAGGGGTGGTGGTGGTATGGCGGGTGGAGTTGGGCGTCGTTGGGGGATGGTGGGGGGGATAAAGGCAATCACTGCTGGCGCTGCTGGTACGTATGTACCTCTGGCCTCGGTTACTTGAGACCGCCGGTCCTCTTGAACATCGACGACCCTACATTCGAGATGATGACGCAGAGGGTTGGCGTTGGCGTTGTGGGTGTTGTGGGCCAGCGCAGCATTCGCAGCGCCTCCCGTGCCTCCCGTGCATGATGGGTTGCAGGCCGGCAGGGCGGCGGCCCAGCTGCAGCTGAGCTGCCCCGCGCTCAATGGGCTGCCTACCGGCCGGGCGGGGGGGCAGCAACCCGGCAACGTCACTCCGTCACTCTCAAACGAAACACCCGGTCTCGCGCTGCCGCAGGACTGAATTCTGGGGTGGAGAAAAAAAAAGAGGATGGGTGTGGATAGCTAGAGAAAGTTTGCAGCGCGTTCGAAAGCGAGCAGGAGAGCGGCAACTTTGCTAAAGTCACGACACCTTCACGGCGGGGGAAGTTTGCGGGGCTGCTGCTGCTCTGCCCGCTCTCTGCCAGGCGCTGCTTTTGGAGGGAATCACACCAATTGCGCCCACCGTTTAACGGAGGCGAGGGCGACGGCAAATTAATTAAACGGGAGGGAGCCGGGACACAGTGAGGAATGCCGACATCGATACAATATCGTTTCGATGTCACTTGTATCGTTAGAGGTGCCACTTTCGTCACGTTAACGATACCTCAAACGACAAGTGGCATCGAAACAATTTCGTATCGATATCGACAAAAAAAATCATTCCTCACAGTGGGAACAGACAGGGAAGTACTCAGCGAAAAAAGTGCGACGTACTGCGCTGATTGGGGCCTGATGAAAGGTTACAAGAAATTGTAAAAATGAGAACGTGATGAAACACTCTCGCAATGTACGGACGCAATCTTTCTGTTTTTATGCGGAACGTCCACATGTGAGACGACAGGAACATACTACCACCCACGGGTCGCCCCAGCTACACGGAGAAAAATACTTTGTTTGCTTTAACTAAACTGGTGTTTAATCTGCCCCGTCATAATCATAGAACGATCAATCGTGCTGGATCTATCGTTTGGTTAGAGCGTCTGAACGCTTAGCCAGCACGATAGAACGTTCTAGGGTTATGACCTCGGTTATGACTCAAGAGGCAGATTGAACACCATTTTAGTGACGACAACCAAATTTTTCGGCCGTGGTGACCAAACATTTTTTTCAGTGTTGAGGTCTGATGGGCCTGTAGCGATATCTCGACATTTGTAAGTTGGCGCCACTGACCAAAACTGCGAATAAGTTGTCTGTCAGATAGGTACAGAAAATTCGAAGAGCGCTAACTACCACCGGCAATTCCTTGCCTGTGGGAGGTCTTAAATGAAAGATTCTTCGACAGATCCAGACCAATAAAGCGAATAATATTAAACATGAAAAGTGGAAAGTCAAAAGTTACTTTTACCTGACTACGATGGGCTACAACATGGGCCACCTACGTGACAGTGTTCGGGAGCACTTTGAAAAATAGCCGCGAGAACGTTCACTGTTCTGATTGGTCCACGACACTGCACGTCACGAAAACAAAAGGCGGAAGGCGGGAGAACGTGGTGGGGGAACTGTTGTTTTGTTTTGGAGGCTCACCTCTGAGCAGTGCAAGCTTGAGTAGTGCAAGTTTTCATTGCAACTGTGTGTACTTTCGTCACTCGCCTATTGCATCAGAAGAAGTGTCAACTTTTAGAATGAAGATGTCCAAGCTGTTTATTCTTGTTTTTACCATTTTGGTTTTTGCTCAGACTGATTGGGTAAAGGCTTCGAAGCCGGGTAAGCCTCTACCAAACAAATCCTCAAGGGATACGGTTAGAAACTCATCAGACTTTAAGGTCTTGTTTGTCAAGCATCAATTTTTGGAAATTTTTCTTTACTACTTTATTGTTTTGTTTATTTGACACGCGTGCTCTGAGATTAATAGTTTATTATGATTGTAGCTTGACCACTTATCTTGAAATGGTTGCTTGCAAAGTAGGGCAAATTTTTATATTTAGAAGTTTTTAAGTTGAGTATTTTAATTTTTGCAGATAGAATTCTGTACAAAAACCTAGGAACTCTTTACTTTTACCCTGGAGAGATAACTAGATCTCGTCGAACACTCGCTGTACCTCAACTTGTGTGTCTGAAGGGATGTCAATACCCTCAACCAATATCGGTTAAATGTGAAAATGTTGGTTGGGATGGAAGCTCCAATCTGGTATGTATTTTTATTTTGTGGTAGCAACTTAGTGTGAAGTTACCACTAATATTATCTTACATTTCATTATTTTCAGTGGCGATGTACAGCAGAATTAGATTCAGAGTATGCTCTTGATAAACCTGAAGTTGTTTGTGAGGGCTATAGCAGCCCTGATGATTCCTATGTAACAGCTGGGTCCTGCTCTGTAAGGTTTTTTACACTCTTTTGGGGTTTTAATTTACTTCACACATGAAATTGTTAAATCTCATTCTTTTACCATCCACAGTTGGAGTATTCTATAAAAAGAAAAGGGAGCAGTAAAAGCTCTTTTACCTCTCCTATAGAGCCTCCCGGGCTGTCCGGAGTCCTCTTTATTTTGTTTTGTATGTTTTTACTGTATGTGTTGTATATAACATGTGTTAAACCTGATACTGAAGCTCAACAAAACAGAAGGTAATGTACTTTGTTTGAATGCTCTTTACAAGAGATCCATTTATCATGTAATTTCCTTTTTGAACCTACAAAGTATTAGTTCATTACATGTCATTATGTTGTGAATTACAGTTACACAAACAACGATGGTCCTGATGATGGTCGGGGGCCTCAGATGGGCTGGAATATCCCTGGTAGTAATCCGCGTAATCGAAGGAATTCCCCAGGTTTTGGGTTTGGTAATCAACCAAGGTGTGTATTGAATGATGAAGATAGTTATTTTATTTAAATTTGGAATTCAGACAGACACATGTGTGTTGGTCAGGGTGCTCCCAAAATTAAAACTGCTCTGTGCACACCCGCTTGTATGGAATTTCACAATAAAGCGGCAGTAAATCAAGGGCACTTAAATGCCCTTTACCCATCTTTTCATCTTATTTGAAATGACACACATTGTTGTGCCATAGTGATGTGATAGTGAATATTTTGTCATCTTAATGGCGCCTAGTTATTTTTAACCTTGCATTGCTTGCAATATTTTTCTACACAATGGCTATAGATTAAGCGTGTTTAAATGTGCCATGTGCCAACCTTTTGTTGTTCTTTGAGAGGACACACTTTTGTGCCTAACCAACAAATATTCAAGCCTTCTGATGACCCTGCCGCTCTTTTTAGTACTGGCTTAACTTGATATTTACCTACATAATGGTAGGAATTTAAGCGCATTTAAATGAGCCATGCCAGCCTTTTGTTCTTCTTTAAAGAACCACATTCCTGTGCTCTATCAAATATTATAGCTTTTCCATGAACCCAAGCCCAGCTTTGCGCACCTCACAGCCAAACACTTTCTAAGCCTCTGAATTTAGATTGTTTTGTAATACCTGAATTTTGCTAACTCTATTTCCATTACATTTATATTTCAAGGGATGACACCTGTGGTGGCAATAATTATCCCGCTGGTGGTAGTGGAGGAGGAGGTCCTGGATTTTGGACTGGACTAGCTGCAGGGGGAATTCTCGGCTCCATGTTTGGTGGGGGTGCCAGCAGTGGCAGTGGCTACAGAAAGTATGTCACATGAATATAAACAGGGATGAAATGTGAAATGAGTTATATATGAAGTTTTATATGATCATATCTGATCTGATATGGTACGCTTTATATAATAAGACATGATCACATAGCTGATGTATAACCCATTTCATCCCGGAAAATATGTTAAGTTATGTTTTACCAAATGCAACAAAAAAATTGACTTGCATTATTCTTTTCCAGCACCCAGTCCTCTTCCCCAAGAAGGACATCTAGTGGATTTTCTGCGCCATCTAGCGGATTTTCTGCGCCATCTGCGCCATCTAGCGGATGGGGTGAATCTGGCTCAGGCAGTGGTTCCACATCACAATCAGAAGCAACAGCTCGATACCGGCAACGATAACTTACTATCATATGTACTAAATGTGAACATCATCCTACAGGCTAATTGTTGGAATGTTACAGTACCGACTTCTTTCATTGTATTTTGACTTCCATTATCTGTACCATCATGTTTTGGTATTTTGCTCTTGAGTTCTATCTTTCATTTTATTTATTATGACTTCCTCTATTCTATCTGCACCAATTTGTTTTATTTTGCTTTGAGTTGAAAAGGTGCAAACAACTAATTCTCATTATTTATTAAATCTATTTTTATTTTGAAATCTGGATTATGGTGAATTATTGCTCCTCAGCCATTTCTTTTTTCTTTTCATTTTTCTTTTTTGCTGCTTCTTGTCTACCTTTCTTAGTAAAGGAATATTTGATATCTTCCTCACTTATTTTAAGTCCTGGCACTGCCATAGATACCCTAGCAGCACGCTCTGTCATGCTTGTTGCTTTGCAATGAAGAACTGTTTTATTGTCTAGTATCTTCTTGACTTTCTCATGCTGTAAAGCGATTTCAATCATATGGTCTCCATTCAACGTTCGAAATTGTTCAAAGGGTATAGGTATTATACAGACTTCCTTATGATTAATCTGCAAAACAAAAATTCAGAGAGAATTATAGACCGTGATATTCATTAACACAATAACTTTGGTTTGGTTTACACTCACAATTACAGCAAGAGGGAGCTGAAATTTGCTATCTAAAGTAGGCCAGGGCTGTTCTAGAACTGGTTTATCCCATTTGATATCAGAGTTATCTATGTTAAGTCTTCCAGGAGCCGATAAGAAACCTTGCCAAAGTTCTGAAGAAAAATGAGGTGCCATTGGTGCTAAAGTAGAGATTAGGGTGGCAATAGCTAGTTCGTATTGTCTGCTAAATGCTACAACCTCAGGTGGTAATAACTGGAAAAAAAAATGTGGCTATATTAGTTTTTGTTTTAAAAACATAGCTTACTGGATGTAAGAGTGGACAACAAAATTACCTTTAACTGTTTGGTTAACTGCTGCATGCTTTTGATGGCAACCATGAATTGATGTGTATTTCTATAATTGTGAGTTATAGTACTCAAGTGCTTATTTCGCAAACTATAAGCTTCTTTCTCCCCCTCAGAAAAGCTGAGGGAGGACGGATTAGGTTTCAATATCCCTGTCTTTGCACTGTCACGTACAGAGAGAAAATGCGAAACTAGCATGTACATGTTATTTTGCCAGCTAAAAACTCCCTTTGAGCCTTAAAAAGATACATACATTACGTTACTAGTACATTTACTAAACAGTTTTGAAGAAATACGTACTTCTACTTCAATGCCTACCTTCTGGATTCCAATTTCGCTGAGAAAATGGAGCTGCATCGGCCAACATAAGAAGACGAGTGGTGTCCACACCAAAAGATTTAATAGCATCAATGGGGTCAACACCATTATGTTTTGACTTTGACATTTTTTCCCACTTTGAAATCACAGGTTTACCAGTAGCACGGCAGACAGCAAGATTATCTACAGAAATAAGTTTTGGTAAGACATCTACATCAACATTGTTACACTCTCACGTCATTGGCACATCCTTTTTTCAGAAAAATTAGACAGATATGGATACCTTTGATTTCTACTTTATCTCTAGTCAAATATCGTCCAGTCTCTTCTTCTTGGAAACTTTGCCCCATTACCATTCCCTGTACAAGCAGTCGCTTAAATGGTTCAGGACATGGAATTATACCCAACTGATGCAGAAAATGAGACACAATTCTTGCATAGTACAAATGTAAAGTGGCTGAAAGAAATAAGCCAGGAAATATAAAAATCTGGTAAAGCTAATATAAAAACAAGATTTCTGGTAGATATTTAGAAAGACTAAGACTAACCATGCTCTTTCCCTCCTATATACACATTAACTGGCAAATATTTTTTAGCTTCATCAAATGACACTAATTTTTTTTCATTGAAAGCATCTAAAAACCGGACATAGTACCATGATGAGTCAAAAAATGTGTCCATTGTATCTGTTTCCCGTGAAGCTGACCCTCCACATCTAAGAAGAAATTAAGTGATTTTGAAAAGAAAAGTTACATTTGCAAACAAACAGGAATAGGGAAATGGAGATTCTGTTAATACTTAGGGCATTTTGTGTTCACCCATTCCTTAGCCTGTGCCAGGGGTGAGGCAATTTTTGTCACACTCCCTTCATTTGATGGAAAAGGTGGCAACTGTACAGGAAGTTGATCTTCAGGAACCGGCACAGCACCACATGTTGAACAGTGTATGATAGGAATAGGAGTTCCCCAATACCTCTGTCTGGATATTAACCAATCTTTCAAGTTAGAGCTGACAGGGTACCCACCAATACCCATCTCCTGTGCCTTCAAACACAGAGTTTCTGCAGAGGTATCCTATAACAAATAATTATTAAAACCATAGAAATGTAAGGTAAAATATCTTAAATTTACAATGACCAACCTGCTCAAACTGCAATTTACATTGAAGGTTAACGGTCTTTGCAAACATACAATCCACTTCACTTTCTGAAGGCACTCCCATGTATGTGTCTGAACCAGGCGGAAAAGGCAAAACGCCATCTACAACATACACAGGTACCTTCTCTTTTGAAAATGGATTGCAAGCAACAACATTAAGGCGGAAAGCTTTAAATTTTGCTGTTTCACCATCTTTTGTGGTGTACTCATATTCTTTAATAGAATTATGTGCCTAGGCAAATAGAATCCAATCAAAATATAATTAAAATATAATATATTCATTTTTCAATGGAGAAAAACTATATGAAAGGGTTGTAACTGAGTACCTGAAGTACATCCAACATACTTCCTTGCTCAACTGCAATAAATTCAACTCTATTCACAAGTTTAGGTTTACTGGTCCAAACTGGGATGGATAAATCAGAGCTGAGCCCTTCTATTTTCCAATCAAATGCTACACCATCTGCTTCACCAATCCAAGACTTTTGTAGGTTTATAATATCAGCCCAGTCCTCCTTTTGGAGAGTTTCCAATTCTTTCAGAAGATTTCTGTTGAAAAAATTATTATTGATGAAATGGAAAAATTTGAAATCAAAATTACATGGTCAAAATAAAAACTTACTTTGAGAACTTTGTGGATTTCACAAACCATTGTGTTAATAAAATTTTTTCAGCTTTAGCACCTGATCGCCAGGAGTTCCCTTTCTCATCAATCTGTTCATCAGCTAAAACAGTCTTGTCAACTGGGTCCCAGTTCACAAGAGACTGAAAAATAATTTATAGTACTGAAAATGAGGCACATCAACAATTAAGTTAAGCAATGTCACTTACAGGTTTGCGATAGACTAGGCCAGCCTTATACATTTGGAGGAAAATATACTGTGTCCACTTGTAGTACGATGGATGGCATGTAGCAAATTCACGATCCCAGTCAAAGCTACATCCTAATTGTTTCATCTGGAATCTCATTTCATTAATATTTTTTTCAGTCCATGTTGAGGGGTCTTCATTATTTTGAATTGCTGCATTCTCTGCAGGAAGACCAAATGCATCCCATCCCATGGGATGAAGGACCTGTTTTGTAGGGTGAGAGCATTGCTATAGAAACATAGTTCAAACCATTTAATCACAATTGACTTTTTCTTTGCTCACATTGAATCCTTGCATACGATAAAATCGGGCCAATGTGTCACTGATAGTGTACACCCTAACATGCCCCATATGAAGTTTGCCTGAAGGGTATGGAAACATGGAAAGAATGTACGTATTTTGTCTATTCTCATGTTTTGTAAGGCCAAAGTCATCGACATGTTGCTTCCAGAGTTTCTCAAATTCCAGTTTCATGTCCAATGTCAAACAGGGTTGAGGTTCCTGTAATGTTTTCAAACTTCAGTTTGTATGCTACAACAATAAGCAGTAGAAATAAAAATAGTTGAAATAATGACAAGAGATACAGCAAAGGAAAAACAAATTCATACAACTTGAGTACAACTTGTTAATAACCTGTCAACGCTTACCCATGCTGGTCGGTTAGGTACTTGACTGTAGAATCGAGGCAATGACAGATACCCCAGTGAGGAATACCAATGACGCAAATGTAGTCTGCCAAATAGCGAACTCGCAGACATTGTTGAAGAATAAAGTATGTGTGCTTTTTCTGCTTTCTCAAGTGAAACAAGGGATGCATCGGTTGCAGCAGACGCCCAGCCGAGTTTATTGACGCTCCAAGCGTGTAACTGTAAGGTACATCTGAAGACTTGAAAAGTCTTTCATTACCTGTCGTCTCTTAAAATTGTAAAGAATTTTCAATAATTAGATTGTTTCAAATAACTATAAAAATTCAAATACTTCCTTGTCATAACTATTTGACGTGTTATCGTCTTTCCGCAGGAAGTTTCAAATGTTGGTGAACCTTTAGAGCAGAAAGGAAAGCGCTTGAAAACATTCCCCTTGCACCCCCGCTTTAACCCCTCCCCGCCCCGCGCCTTCCCGGTGTTTTCGTTGTGCGACTGATGGCGACTGTAATAGACTTAAGTTTTATTGTTATTGAACGTAATCTGTGAACAATACTGAATGTTTTAAGCAACTATGGACGTAGCCTCTGTGAGAAATGCATTCCTTAGCACTGACGTTGTCTGTGTTAAATGTTTTCGTTCCTTCGTTTTCTCTGGTAAGAACCTAACCTTCTAATGTTTTCAAAACTTAGTGCCAAATTAATTATAACGTGGAATCTGAACGTCTTCCTATTTTTCAGGCGTTGGGGGATACCTTAAAATTTTTGATTTGACTTCCACGAGATGTGTGAAAGAATTAGAAGTGTTCAGAGGCCATAAAATTTATGGAATCATACCTAATGAGGAAGATTACATTTTAATTTATGGGAGTAAATCTGTCAAAATATTTACATTTTCTTCTGTTCAGGATGAGTAGGTTCTTTAATTTATCACATATATGTTTACTTTCTTTTTAAAGTAATTTCAATTAATGATTGTTAATTTTCACAGTGTTTTATTGACATGTATTGCAAATATAACATTGGAGGACTGGATCCTCGCTGCACACTGGATCTCTTCTGCAACTCAAGTTGTTCTTGTTACTGCTCACAATGTTACCTGGCTCTGGTCTTGGAAAGTCATCGGAGGTTTGAATTTGAAACGTTCTGACTGCCATGAAAAGTGCATACTGTATCCTTTTCCATTGCCTCATATTTTATTTGTAGATTAACTGAAAATTATGTTTGTCCGGCAATTAAGTAGTATGTGTTCTTTGACCGCCTTTTAAAATCAGATATTCTGCTACTATTTGTGGTAATGACTGGTCTAGTTGTGTGGTGTTTGGAGGAACTGTATTCAGAGAAATTGTAATCTGGCTACCAGGAGACTGCATTGAGGGGGACCAACCAGTTTTACATAGACTTGAGGGTCATGATGTGAGTCTTTTCCTATCTTTAATTTTATCAAAGAACAGTGATTCTTATTATAAGTATAAGCATGTACATCATTATTTTTGTTTCCCCCCTTTTTTTAAGGGAGTAATATTTTCTCTAACTTGGGATTGGAGTAGTTCTTCTTTGTGTTCTACATCTGATGATAGAAGTATTCGTTTGTGGACTATTACCCTATCTGAAAAATATGACTGGAAATCTTCGAGTGTCACCTGTTCTCAAATATTTTATGGCCACTCAGCACGAGTTTGGCGGAGTATTATTATTCTGGACTACATAGTTAGTGTTGGAGAGGTAAGGATATGCCAACCAGTAAGTAGAAAGTATTATTACTGATTTTCCCCTAAAACTACATTTAATTTTCTAGGACTGTCAAGTATGTGTGTGGAGCAGGAAGGGGAAACTACTGCAAACCCTAGAGAGATCTTCTAGTGGTTGTCAGTGGAGTTTAGATTTCAGTACTGAACATCAACTTCTGGTAATTGTTATGACTGCAGTGTGCTTAAAAATATGTTTGTGATTTTACAATTATATTGGAATTGTTTTACATGTAGGTTACTGGAGCAGGAGATGGATCAATACAATTGCTTCCACTCTCTTTCAATTCAACTACACCAACCATTCTACCAGTCTGTTACCAGAATGGTCTTGTTGAAAGTATTAAATCACACCCTCGTAAATTGGTCCTATTGTCAATAGGACGTATTGTTACTGTTACTGAGGATGGAACAGTACTGAGTGGTTACCCAACTATTCCAAATTCATGGTCAATTCTCTGTAAAGATGAGAGATTTTCCAATTATTGTTTATTATCTGTAGCTCCAAATAGAAGAAAGTTTTCTCTGGCTTCCCTCAAAGGACTTATTCTTATAAAACAAGGTAAACCCTTGCATAAACCTTTTAGATTTTACAACATGCAAT
>NW_026267168.1:1580941-1586287 GCF_000697945.3 Frankliniella occidentalis | reverse complement strand
TTTTAAATATTGATGCCGAAACTAAATTCTTGTTGTAGGTTTCATAACTGATTTGGAGCATTGGACCTTAGAACAGCAAGTGGAAAATGGGAAAATTTGGTCGTTGTTATGGCTTTCTAATGACAAAATATTGGTGTGTGGTGACCAAGGTCGTTTAAGTATATGGCAGCTACCTGAAGAGCCAGGTCTGTTGTCATGAACTTGACTTACTTTTACTTTGATCTAATAATCTATCTCCCGAAATTTGATTTTTTTTTTGTATAACCATCTTTGAAGTAAATTTTGTGGTGATATTTTGGTGCACTGTTTTTAGGTCTGAATCTAATGTGTGTAGGAAGATTCTTACTGCCTCGATCTCGTGAGCGCTGGCCAACGTGTGCTACTGTAGTCTGTCGAGATGGCAAAACTTTTCTCTTGTGTGGAGACCGTTGTGGTTCATTGCATTTATTTCACCTCCAAATTCCTACTAGTAAAGAAGTAAGATTTTTAAAAAATTATCGCTTTCTCTCAAAAAAATTATATTTTACTAACATTGTTTAACAATTATTTTAGCATTTACCTGCAGATTATTCATTATCAAGATTACATGGAAAACTAGGATCAACTAGTATTTTAGAGGTTGGCTGTCTTATTCTTTCAACGGGACGAGATGGTGTAATTAGATCAATCAGCATAGATAGTAAGTTAGTACGAATGTCAGTAATGTCCAATGACAAAATGATATTGGATTGGGTCTGTGCTATTCTTCCCATATCTTCAAGTCTAGAACATCTTCTACTACTAGGATTTAAAGAGGTATGATCTCATTGTGGTAACATTGAAAAAGATTTCTTTTTCTTTTTCTTAAAGAATTTTAACTATTCTAGACAAATATGATTATTTGGAGCTTGAAAGAAAGAAGAACAATATTTCAGATTGATTGTGGAGGTGGTCATCGATCATGGGACTGTGTCATATCTAATTCAAACCAACTGGAAATTGTTTTTGTTAGGGAAAAGAACATATTTTATTCATTACAATCCTTGGATACGTTAATGAAGCCAACCTTACAGGTGTGCACAATGGGTTCTTGAATTTAATCTCCTCTTAGAAATAGATTCAAAACTTTGTTGTTGTTTTTTAGCATGGAATAAGTTCTAGAGAAATGAACTGTGCCTCTGTACTCTACAATCATTCAGCAAGTATTTTGTTGGGTGGTGAAGATGGCTCTGTATATCTCTGTGATTTTTTGGAGTATGTTGAACTTTTTTCTTTGTTTTCTGAAAATAAATTTCATTCATTCTCAAAATGAATGATGGAAGTACAGCTCAATTGATTTATTAATTTATGGTCTTTTCCAGTAATCTTTCAGGGTTGAAGAAAAAAATAACACTCACAAGTCACATATCAAGTGTTCGCTGTGTGTGTGTTCATAATAAGTTTTTTTTTACTGCTGGTGGCCGTGCTCAACTGAAAGCATGGTGTGTAGAAGAGGGTAAGTGTACATAGAAAGTGTTATTCTTCATTTATAACTTTTCCAAATCCAAAATTCTTTCAGTCTTACACCTTTTTTAATTTTTCATAATTGTAGGATTTGAAAAAGAAAATTCATGCGTGGAACTGGCGTCACATATGTTGAAAGGTGAACGAAGTTCTAGATCACCACCCTCTATCGACCCTGAGATGCGTTACATGACGCTATGTACTGTTCCAAGCTGTGATGATGATCCTGTGTTGTATATTGTGTCGGGTTGTTCAGATGGTGCTCTAAGGTACAGTTTCTGTTTTTCTTAACTTATGTTTACTTTTTTCACCCGCGGGATTTCTGTTCTAGCAGTGTTGCTCCCACCTACTTGGTTAATTATTATATTTTCCCATGTCTTAGATGGATGACTTTTGATTCCACTGAAAAGACTTTTAAAGTTCTTGGTGAATCAATGTTTCACAGTAAATGTGTGTTGAAAGTGCTCACTGTATCACTAGGAAAAAGATCAATTTTGATATCTACTGCTACAGATGGCAGAATCGCTCTGTGGAATGTTGCTCCTGAGATGTTTAACAGGCCTGATATGATGGAGGAGCCTATACTTAGTTATCAGTGTCATCAATCAGGAGTGAACAGCATCCAAGCAACAGTTCGTTCCCTTCGTGAGGAAACTATCCTTATTTTAGCAAGTGGTGGGGATGACAATTCGGTTGTGCTAAGTGCTTTGAATGTGAAACAAAACGATGCATTTGTCTTTTCAAAATGGTGTTCAAGTTCAGCACATGCTGCTCAAGTAACTGGTAGGTAACATATTTTAAGTTTAAGTGTATCATGTATGATGTTACAGTGGAGCATTTCGTAACATTTAGCTTTTACCATAGGTGTTTGGCTCTTTGGGCAGTTGCTGATTAGCACGTCAATAGATCAGAGATTGACATTTTGGTGTTGGTCTTTACATCAAACTGAAAGTTCTGAGTTGAAATGCAAATTTCTTTGCCAGACCATTAGTTCTGTGCCAGACATCCAGGACATCCAGGTCTGGAAAAAAGGGTATGTTTAAAAAATCTATCTTTCAATTATCCCTGGCTTTGATCATAATCTAATCTGTATTTTTATCTGTTTTATATTTCACCTATCTGCAGGAATCTGTTGTGCGTGTGTGTTGTGGGAAAAGGAGTTCAGATTTTTACCATCCCCATTGACAAAAATGATAATCCAGTAATGAGGACCCTATAATAATAAGCACTTGCTCAGATCTTTGAGCCGAATATGTACCATATAAATAAATACACTATAATGCAATTTTATAAGAAAGGTATTTTTCTGACTATTTTCTTGATAAGCTAGGCATTCATAATTCTATACCATTCAAATTACATCATTATTTCATTCAAACTTACGCAGACCCCCAACAGTCGACGGCGGCCCTGCTCAGCAGGAAGGCGACCCGTCCACTCTAGTCCTTGTGAAGGGTACCCGTTTGTCTGGCCACCCTAGCGCAGGAGGATCCCAAGGGTACCGGCCTGGAGTTGGAGAAAAGGTAAGGGGGGGGGGGGAGGGGGGCACCCTGCCCTGCTCCGCTCCACCGCGCCGCTGCCGCTGTTGGAACCCAAGGGGGGCCCAAGCAAGCATGGCCCAAGCCGGCCTAAGGAGAGGGGGGGGGGGGGAGTCCAAACGTCAGTCGGCCCCGGCTCCGGCCGGCTCGGCTGCTCGGCTCGCGCTCGCGCTCGCGCTCGCCAGTCCTCGACAGGTGCTCGGCGTCGCTAGTCCGCCCGTGTTAGCGCCGCCGCTCCGCTCGCTCCGACGCTCCGCGCACCGCCGCCGCCGCGGCCAGGTACGACGCCGCGCACCGGGGTGTGTGCCCTGACCACCACACCGCCGTCGTCGGCGTGCTCCGTCCCGGACGAGCTCTCACCACCGAGGACGCCGGCCCCTCGCCCCGAAGGAGCCACCTGTGCGCGTCCCTCCTCCTCCTCCTTTGTGCCGCTCGTGGTGTTGGGAACCAAATCGCCGGCGCGCCCCGCCGCGGCCGCCGCCTCCTCCACTTCCTCCTCCTCCACCGCCTCCTCCCCCTCCTCCCATCTCCTCCTCGTTCTCCAGCGGAGCGGCCGTCTGATTCCTCCCGGCTGGGATCCTTCCAACAGCAATAATAAAAGTCAGCGAATAATTGTAACAGCCGGCATGGCATTGTGATCGCGAGCAGCGTGCCGTGTGAGTGGTGTTGTTGCCTGTGTGATTGTGCGCCGACTGGATACTGGAGCCGAAGCAGCGCGCCGTTCAGCGAGCAGGTGAGCGTTCGCCGCATCCCAGCAGAGGACACGCAGTTTGCTGTGATGTACTTTCCGAGGGACGGGGTTCGGGGGGGAGGGGGGGGGGTATAATTAAGGGTGGAGCTGAGAGTTTGCGCTTATGAATATGTTTGCAGTCGGTCTTCCTTCAGTTGAGGACCCCCAGGGGGGCGGGCTGCCATACAACTCGGACGGGATACGGACGGGTCCGCAGGGGCGCGACTTGTGGCCCCCGCGGGGGGGGTAGCTGCACTCGGACGGGACGGGACGGTCTTAATCAGACTTAATGAAGGCACCTGCCCGGGCGCATGTCGGCCGCGCGCTCGACCGTGTCGCCCGGAGGTGGTGTGGTGGAGAGGATGGGGCCGGAGGGAGGAAGAGGCTCTCCCTCCGGCCGGACCCAGAGAGGGAAGACCGACCGGCTGCATACGCGGAAAGGACAAAGTCAAGTGGAGGCAATGGTTGTCTTTCTGTCGGGGAGACCTTTTACCCGTGTCCCCAGTAAGTTTGCCGGCTCTTATCGGGGTGACGCACCGGACCGGAGCAGCTGTCTCCTGCTCGCATATGATCTCCCCGGTGGTGGTCGCTGTCGCCCTGGGTGGCGTGGATCAAGCTGCAGTTCTGAAATGATGATGTAGTTATATTAAGTGGGATTGGGAGAGAGAGCGAGCGTGGGCCTAACTAGCCCAGCAGCGCCCAGCGCAGCCGACCAACGGCTCGACTCCAATCAGATGCAAGACGGCCCCGTGTACCAGCCTACTACGAACGGGGTGAAAATAACGTCTATCCTTGATCTGGCGGGGCGTGGCATTGGCGCCCGCCTCCCGCCTCCTCCCCGCCCCGCCCGGCCCCGCCGTGTCCACACCGCGCTCCTAATCACAGCCCTCCGTCTAATTGCCTAATTAATGCACCCTCGCCCGGTGGGCTGACAATGCCGCCGCCTCGCCGCCGCCGCTGTCGCGAGAGTGTCGCGCGCAGTCTAAAACCCTCATTATTGTTATTATTATTATTATTGCGCCTCGATAATCTTCACGCTCGGCCTTCTCGCGCGCCGTTTTCATCTTCTCTGTGGCCTGCTCTCTGCGTGTGGCGCAAGATGCAGCAGCAGCGGTGGGCTATAGCGGTGGCAATGGCACAGCTGGGGGACGACGGCCCCGCGGACCCCGCGGACAGCGGACGCCATGCTGGGCCCCGGGTGTCTGGGGCTCTTGTAAGCGTATTGTCCTGTCCGTGTCGGTATCACTGACTCACGCTGTGCTGTGCGGAGGGGCCTGCTCTCCCGCCGCGCCCCGCCCCGCACCCTGCGACCCGACGGACGGAGTGCCCCGGCTGACGGACGGGCTGCGCGGCCGCGGCGCCGAGCCCACTACTCCGCGGTGCCCCGGCGGTGCCCATTGAGGCGTGGCGCGCGGGGCGTGGGCGGGGAGCAGCAGGACTTTCTCCTGACCACAACGGCACAGCACTGCGGGCGCGCCCGGGTCGGCTGCCCCGCCGCCACCGCCGACCAATAACCTTTCATCTTCGCCCCTAACGCGGACCGCAGCCAGGAACAAAACGGTCGGGCAGATCGCGGGGTACGGCCCCGCGAGGGGG
>NW_026267168.1:1578183-1579641 GCF_000697945.3 Frankliniella occidentalis | reverse complement strand
CCCTCCCTCTGACGTTGCGGCCCGGCCGGCGCCGGAGAGAGGGAGAGAGATGGGACCATTAGCGGCTTGACCTTTTCACTTTGACAGCCCGCCCCGCCCTGCCCTGCTGCTGCTCGATAGTGGTCCGAATAGCAGCAGCCGCCCAGCTTCTGGCACCGATAGGATTTGTTGTTGTTCGCTTTCGGGTCTCACATCCCACAATCACTTAGATTTCCAATTTAGAAATTCCACGACCACGCCGCTGATGAACCAAGTGATGAGAGCAGTTTTCTCTCACTGCCATTATGGTTGGAGGTTGGACCGTGGCTGGCCTGGTGGTTGGCATCACCCGAGCGCCCCGCTTCCGTCGTTGGACTATCCCGCATCGCACGCGTGCGGGTGGGTTGCCTACTCGCTCGGGCGGTTTGAGGCGCCTCCACCACTGGCCGTCACAGACAAACTTGAATGCACGCGTGCAATGCGGTATATAACAGTTCGGCTACACGAAGGTGGACGGGGCGAATCAGCCAAAATTATTGGCAGTCGTTGGCGTGCGGCCGGCGGGGTGGCCGGGTCCGTCCGTCCGGGCTGCGTCCAGGAGGAGGTGGCCCAGTTGCAACCCCACCTCGCCCAGGTGTTGTTTACGTGCGAGGGGCGTGGCGCGGCGCGGCGGGGTGGGCCGGTGGTGCCGGGGTGGTGTCAGCGGGTGTCTGGCTCCGCGTCGCGTCCGCCCCCGCCGCCGGAGCCTAAGCGTGAGCCGCCGCGGTGGGGTGGCGGCGGTGCGGGAGGTGCTCCCCCTCCCCATCTAATCACAGCTGGGCCTGGGCCGCCACCACCCCTCCCCACTCGACTCCTGCAGCTGATTGCCACTCCCACCCACTCCATCCTCAGTTGAACCGTTGGCGGACACCATAGACAGAATTGGGGGGGGGGGGGGTTAATTTCATGTACCTTGACTTTTTAAAGAAAAAATGTTTCTTTTAATTTGAAACCACATTCAGCTAGACATTTCAAGATTGGAAAACTTTTACTATTTGACCCGTGCCGCGCCGCAGCCCCAGCAGTGTGCGTGTCGCCTCGTTTGGGGGGCGGGTCGCACAGCTGGGTCCGCGCTCGGCGCTCGGCGGGGCCGACCTGGCCCATCCATCCAGCTACTACTCCTTGCTGCCGGACAAGCCGCGCCGCGCAGAGGGGAAGGCGGGGAAGGACGACACGCACGGCCCTACGAGCCCGCCGTGGTGTACAGTCCACGCACCCCGGCCTTCTCTCTGTCTCTTTCTCTCTCGCACGCGACGCGGGGAGGGGAGGAGCAGGGGACTTCCCTTTGTCCTAGGGCGCTAGTAGCCACAACCGTGAGATCATACCGGCTTCCTTCCTTCTCAGGAGATGGGGGAAGGGGGGCGGAGATTGGATTTTGGTCGCCGTCCGGTCCGGTCGGTCCCTCCTTCCCGAACTCCCAGACGGCTAGCCTCCCCCCCC
>NW_026267168.1:1575504-1577758 GCF_000697945.3 Frankliniella occidentalis | reverse complement strand
GCCCCGCCACGCCCCGCCACGCCCCGCCACGCCCCGCCACGCCCCGCCTCGCCCCGCCACGACTGCTCCGCGCCACGTCAAGATCGGAACGAGCCGTTTATACCCGGGTTTTATGGTCCCTGCTGCCGGGCGCGATATCAACTGGACGGGTCCCCTCCTTGTGGTACCCCTCTGCGGCACCTGCCTCTCGCTCTGCTCCTGCTGACGGACCAACTGCTCAGCCTGCTCAGCTCAGCCTGCTCAGCTCAGCCCCGCCTGCTCAGCCCCGCCTGCTCAGCCCCACTCAGCGCCACGCGGAATGTCCTCCCAAGGTCCCGCCCCTCTTCGACGGGGGGGGGGGGGGGCAATTCTGTGTGGTGGTTGGGGTTGGGGTATATGGGGTGTATGACGAGTAGCCAAAACAAAGGCAGGAGAAAAGGGATCTTGAATTGAGACAGTATTGGCAAATCTGCGTTGAAAGTTTGAACTCCCTTGACGGCCTACAGGCGTATGGGTTCTGCGGGATTATTGTCAGAGGCTGCAAGTAGTAAAATTGACAACCACCCCACCCAACTTCAAAACTAAAACTCATCTACGTTAGCGTTAACGTTTCTTTTTCCCCTACTTCTTGCTGCTGCTACGATTCTTCTTCTCTCTCTCTCTCTCTCTCTTTTTTTGTCTCTGCTCCGCACGCTTTCGCTGCAGCCCTATCGCGCATGCGCAGCTGCACCCGCGGAGCACCCGCGGGTGGGAGCCGCGCAAGCCATTGGACGTGGACGCGTCGGGGCGTCGCGTCGGCTGCGTTTGTTAACATGGGAGCCGGGGGACGCGCGCGCAGGCCTCCTTACACCCTCCGGAAACAAAATAATTCATTCAAAAAATTACATCAATTCTTTAAAAAGTGTTTTTATATAGGCCTATCTGTTATTGTTTTTTGAAGTATATTTGTCGTTGTTGATGTTGAGAGATGGTTGAAATATGGACTCGCGTGGGGCAGAGCCCGCTGAGGGATGGCCTGGCTCACAAGGCAGTCGACACGACTGACGGGACCACACCCGGCGGCGAGGCGTGCCAGACGCGTCATCGCCCGCCGCCAGGACTGCCCCGCCCTGGTCGCCCCGCCCCGCCCTGCCCCGCCAGCCAGCTAGCTCTCTTTAATTTTGGGAAATAACAAAGTAAAAGAGGCTAAATTTGCGGGTTCGAGTCCCGCGAGCAGGTCGGGCCAGAGGGGGGACGACGGTGTAGCTTTCGCCCTGCTCCTGCGTGCAAGTCACCAGAGAGTGGTTCGCCGGATGGAAGAAGTGGGCAAGAACCGCGAGAGCGCGCAGCAAGAGCGTCGAAGAGCGGGAAGTATCGCCTCCTCGCCTACTAGGCAACATTCGCTGCGGCGGTTTTTCGCGCCGACTCTGTCCGCTCTTTGGCCCGCGGCTAACGCCGGACAGGACTCTTCCGCGGCGCGGGGCGTTGAGCGCAAGTTTCCCAGGCTGCAGCGGTCATCTCGAGCCGGACGACGCGACGCGCGGCGGCCGCGCGACTCGCAGCAGTCGGACTCTGTGCCGGTATAACGACCTTAAGGCCATCGCTATTGCTGCCCGCCGAGCAAAGTGGTCACTTAGCGTCAACAAGGCGTCAACCCCCGCCACGCTCCCGCACCGCCCACCCGCCGCAGAAATAAAAATGCCAAAACTCTACCAAAAAAAATAAGCCGCGGCTGGAAAGGATCTTGTTATAATTTTTTTTCATTTTTTTTTTTGCCGGGTTCGTGCGCGCGATGCACAGGCAGTGCACTGCATCAGGTGCGCCCGCCGCGCCTCCCGCCGCCGCTGCTCGAACCACACAGCGCGGCCCCCGTCGACCAGACTATCGATTAACTCGAGGGAAAATAAATAAAAATAGAGTGGAGGCGAACGGAGAGAGAGGGAGATGAGCCATGCCGCAGCAGCTCTCATTTCACCGCATCATCGTCGTGCACTGCTCGACTGAAAGCCGCCAGTGTTTCTATCGCGGCGAACGACACCTGCTGCAAGTCATGCTGATATTTTTCCCCTCGTGTTTTTCTGTGCGCGTGTGTGTGTGTGTGACGTCAAAAAATTCCTGCTTGGTCGAACGTTATGCCCCGCGATAACGTTTTATAACGTTTCTTTTTTTATTGGTCGAGCAATAAAAGTGCTTCGCGGGACCTTGCCGCTGCTTGTGCCCGGCGGCGCGACCGGCTGAGAGTGTGCGTGATATTAGGACCCGGGCAACCAGGACGGTCAGTGATTCGGAGGAAACG
>NW_026267168.1:1574231-1575454 GCF_000697945.3 Frankliniella occidentalis | reverse complement strand
TGATAGAGCCGTGTGTTTGAAACCGGCCTTAACCTCTCCGTGTGGTGCCCAACAGTGACTTCTCCCTCCCCCCCGCCCCAGCGCAGGAGCCGCGGGGTGGCCCGCTGCCAAATGGCCAAGACTGCCATAGCCGTGTCGATACATCGGAGTGACGTCGTCCGTGTCCGCGCCTATTAATTGAACGGCACGACTTCCGTTTTCTCTCTCTTCACGGCGACTTGGGCTGATCGGGAGGTGGTAAATCAGGCGCGATTATTCAAAGCCTTCCGTGGACAGCTCACAGTAAAAAGCTATGGACCCGCGCAACTCAATCCGCTTGAACTGGCTGAACAAACCGCTCGCTCCACGCGAAAGGTTTTTTTTCTTTCTTTTATTGCTGCGAAGGTCACAGATGTAGGAAAGGGGCAAAAGGGGAAAGGCTGCGAGAAAGAGGAGAGCAAAAGGGTAAAATAAGAAAAAAAGGTGAAATTGCGGGCGATTAGGAAGAGAAGCTAAAACCCAAGCAAAGGCGGTGCCGTGACAGACCGTATACCGTCGTAATTCGCAGGGGCGACCCGGCGAGTTACGGATGGACAGCCTGGCTCTGGTATGACGCGATGCGTCCCGTTCGTCAGAACAATGCGAAGGAAGAACGCTGCAGGAGCAAAGCGACCACGACGACGACGGCCCAACGGCTCCAGTTTTCGTCGAGATCTCTGGTCCTGCTGCGGGACTCCCTGCGGACACTGGACGAGCGAGGTCGTCGCATCAGGAGAACCGCTACATATACTTGGACCCGGACACACAGACACACACCACTCTCTTCTTCGGAGCGAGCATATTTTTTTTCTCAAGGAGATCTTATTTAGGTCTTTTGGAGCGCGGCGCTGCTGCCAAGTCCGATTCGGAGGGCGCTCGGGGCGTGGCGAGGCGTGGCGGGGCGTGGCGGGGCGTGGCGGGGCGTGGCGGGGCGTCCCTGATGATACCTGCACACTAGCATTAAACCGGTGCAGGAATGTAACTCGCTACACTCTGCCGCGCCACGCCACCGCCGCGCCGCGCCGGGCGCGCAGGGGCCGGCGCGGTTGCCCCAACGCCCGGCCGACCCCTCTTGCTTGTGCGAACAGCTCCCATGAGCAGGCGAGCGCCGAGGCGAGCGACGGCTGCGCTCACTTCATGACTCTAGCGGCCGCGCCGTCCCCTCGCCGGGGTGGTGCGCCCATCCCGTGCCCTCCCATGAGGCG
>NW_026267168.1:1572349-1574066 GCF_000697945.3 Frankliniella occidentalis | reverse complement strand
GAGGCGAGCGACGGCTGCGCTCACTTCATGACTCTAGCGGCCGCGCCGTCCCCTCGCCGGGGTGGTGCGCCCATCCCGTGCCCTCCCATGAGGCGTTCGACGACAGCGCTCTTTCCTACTGTAGCCGCGCCGTCGCCGTCTTTCGGCCTGCTGCTCCGAACTCCCCCACCCAGTGTTGCGATGAAAGGCAACATCTACACACGCGTGCTTAGGTGTTGCATAGTAGGCAAGCGTAGGCAAGCGTAGATGCAGCCCGCTCCACACAGGTGTACTCGTGTGAAATTTTGCCAACCTTTTATCGCAACACTGCCCGCACTATTAAACCATATAAACGCGAAACTCGACGCGAAATACTACTCAATGTGGCACAGTTTCGCCCACCAAGTGTAGTGCATGCGGGCTTGTGATGGACCCGGTGATGATGATGATGATGATGATGATGATTGATGTCGTTTGGACGGCGCCGAAAATGACGAGTTTGACGGCTCAATTTTGATACCGACCTGTTCCACCTTTGGGGCCACACGTGCTCGGCGCACGCGGGGCAGCCAGGGAGGGGCGGGCCATCGGGGCGTCGTGGCGGTCGGAGAGGAGGGAATGGAGGGAGGGGAGGGAGGGGAGGGCTCTGGGAGGTACGTTATTAAACTATTAGCCAGGCCGCGGCGCGGGCGGCAGGGCGGCGGGCAGAGCCGTACCGGGTGCTTCGGATTACTCTCCAGACGCTGCTCTGCTGCTGCTCTCGGACCAAACGTGAGCGGCATATAGCGGGACGATGCAACGATGCATCGCCCACTACTGCCGTGGTGCACAGAGTCACGCTTTGCAACCTCCACCACCACCGCTACACCCCTTACAACTAAAGCTATAGTTCATTTTTTCATATTTTTCTATTTTTTGTCTTGTTTTACGACTCTATGATGAACGAGCTCAGCTGGTGCTGAGTTGTGGTGGTGGCGGCGGGGTCGGCTTGAGCTTGAATGGGCGGCCACGCGTTACACACCGTAGGCTGCTCTCGATGTGCGGGCCTCCCCTGACCACCTGCACGGGGAGCAAGCAGTACAAGTAACGCGCACATAAATGCCTTGACGGTGACGTCATATGCTCGCGTACTATGTGGCGGGTTCAGATCAAACAAGTCAGAAATTTCGGCAAGACAATGTGTGTGCATTATAAATTCCATATAATGTCATTACGATTATAATAATTATATTTGTAATAGTGTACGTTGGGCACGAAGGGTACGTGGTAACTTGATGGTGGTCTTGGTCGTGGTAGAGACTCGTGCCCTGCCGACACTTACTGTGCGAAGAGAACACTCTCAGACCGGTGCCGCCGCCGGGCATCGTGGCTCTTTGGCACATCTCGCTCCTCTGCTGTTTGTGTTTGAGCTGGGGTGTAAGTGGGAGGAGGTGGGTGGACTCTTGCATATGCATTTCGTGATCCTCACCTCCATGCCACAATTTTCCCAAGAGTCTTATACCATACGCTACTACCGCCGTCCCGACGCGACCGGTATTGTCGGCTCGGTTCAGAGGATGCTCCCCCTTCTCTGAAAGAGCTAGGGCGCAGGGCGGCGGCCGGTGCCCCAAAGCGGCGTGTAGGTTATCGTTCTCGTGTCCAATAACGGCGCTTCAAATCAAAGAGAAGCAGAGAGCGGAGGGGGGGCAAGAAAAGAAAAATAAATAATAAGAAAGTCTTGCAAAAAAATATCGGGAGG
>NW_026267168.1:1571063-1571774 GCF_000697945.3 Frankliniella occidentalis | reverse complement strand
GAGGAGAAAGGGCGTAGGTTTTAGGAATCTCCCCTGATAAAATATTGGAAATATTTGAAATATTGAAGGAGAGATGCGGGGACCAATAGAAAGAAACAATCATGGTGTGAAACCGCTCTCAGCAGCTATGGCGCCCGTTGGGTAGGCAAAATCTTGGAGTGCAGTACAGCCGAGCTGAGCGGGTGGCCTACCCTTCGGCCGGCAGGCGTCCAGCTCGATTATGCCCAGTGGACGTTTTCTGTGTTTATTCATAAATGTAAAATTTTTACAATTAAAACGTGAGACAGGCGAAATGGTCTCTTCGCTAAATTTACAAAGGCCCACTTCTGTTCCAGTAAAACAACCATTTTGCGTGGATTTAGAATAAAACTTTGCGTTCAATAAGATTTGATCCGCCAGTAATCTCTTTATTTCCCTCGCACGTCACCTGAGCGGGTCGCCTTCATTGATGACCCACGACCGCTCTACTGTTGTTCACCCCTCCTCTGACGTCACTCGGCGCCGCTTACGGAACGAGGGCGCGCTCAAACATTTACCAACGCGGCGGAGAATAGGAAGGGCCGGGCCGCCCAAGTATGGTCTCTTCTTCTCCTTGACCTGCTGACCGAGGGGGCAGGGCGCTCTTCACGCGGCGACGGCGTTAGGGTTTTTAATTTTCCAGGAAAAATATTTATAGGAAGTTTTTCGAGAACTTTTTTTGTTTCATCTCAT
>NW_026267168.1:1555490-1560668 GCF_000697945.3 Frankliniella occidentalis | reverse complement strand
CTTGGTGGCCTATCCCACGGCCCGCAGGCGCTAGGACGGTACAGGCGCAGGGCGGGCCACCCGCCCAACACGCGTGTCGCACTTGGTGGCCTATCTATCCCACGGCCCGCAGGCGCTAGGACGGCACAGGCGCAGGGCGGGCCACCCGCCGGACACGCGTGTCGCACACTGCGCAGGGTTGCCTACCCCACGGATCGCAGGCGCTACGACAGTAGAGGTGGGCCGCCCACCCACGCCCGCATCGCGCCTGCTGCGGCCGCCGGTTGCCTAACCCGCTGGCGCCGATACTGGACGTGATGTGATGGGATGACGCGACCCTACATGGAGACTCAGGCCATTAACGCGCAGCCCGGAGGACGCGGCGGGGGCCGACGGGGACTGGCCGGACCCGCTCACAGGCGCACCCAGATGGGCCCTTCCCGTCCACCACTGTCAAGGCCTTTACTGTCACCGCCACGCCCCGCCACGCCCACCCGAGTCGGCCTGCCGGCCTCGCCCCGCGAGAGTCCAGTTAGGAGGTGTGGTCCCCGCCCGTCTCCCGGGTCCCAATGCTCCTCTCGTTTATTATTATTCTCTCTTCTCTCTTTTCTCGATGGTTTTCCTTCTCCGCGCTGCCGGCGCAATCGACTTTGCCGGCCGCTGGACTGCGCCGCGGAGCTGCAGTTCGAATGGCATTGACGTAGAGGAATGCCGCACCGCCTCAGCTGCCCGTGGCTGGCGCAGGCTGCGCAGGAGAAGGTGATTTCGCGGCAATTTTCCCCGCGCGGGTGCAGCGCACAGGCATCATCGGGCATCCACTGCTGCGGTGGAGGCGGTCCGACATACAGACAGACAGACAGACAGACAGACAGACAGACAGACAGACAGACAGACAGACAGGCAGACAGACAGACAGACAGACAGACAGACAGACAGACAGACAGACTGAGCGCGTCCTCCCCGCAGTGCATTAGCGCGTTTTGACCGGGCGACCCCACGCGGGGCTCCGCGGGGCGCCGCGTCATCGCCCCGGCCGTCGGGGCAGCAGCGTTTAATTTGTGGCCTGGCGGGGCGGGGCGGGGTGGGGCGGGGTGGCTGCCGAGGTGTGTCGCTCGCTGGTCCAGCAAGCCATTGCAGTGGTCGGCCGGGTCACGGACCAACAGTCCGCTTTCCAAGCGCAGCATGCGTTTTATGTTTTTCTTTCGCTATGGAGGAGCTTCTCTGCTGGTCGAGGATGAAGCGTCACTTGGCAGATGCCGTACGTGGCAGAGTTTTCGTAGTACTAAAAGTAATAATTTGAAACAACCGCTCGGTTCTTGCTGAGGGTCGCCTTGACGTGAAAGCCTGACTTGACCTTTTCGCCACTTTGCCCCGCCACGCCCTGCCGCCGTTGGGCGGTGTGGTTGTTGTCCATGCACACGCTTTGTGAGGTTAGTCGAGGTGTTCCGCGGTGAGCTGAGCCGAGGCGGGGCCGGCAGTCGTGACCGTCCTGCGCTGCGGGGCGGGGCAGGGCGGGTCGGGCGCAGCTGGGCCTGAGCGCCCGGGGCGCCGGGAAAACGTGCGGCACCGCGCACCATAGCTGCGGTGGTTGTGAACCCGCAAAGAAAAATGATGAAAAATGAAGAGTTATGTCATGCAACTTGTTAAATGTTATTTATGCTTTTTGTGTCCGCATGTTATAAGCTAAAACGTGAATTTTATAAAATGTCTGCACGTGCATATACGTTAAAAACTACAAGGACACAAGGCCGGATAACACGAGGGATATTACCTTCGCAGCTTTAGGACATATGAGAGGTCTTAGAGCACTAAAAGTGTCTCAACGCACATACTCGAGCACTCAAGTACACACATACACTGTAAAAAGCTTACGAACTAAATACTTTGCAACGTTACGAACAATTTTCGTTCTTTGTATTGCAAAGAAATAGTTCGTATTGCAAAGCGATTGTTTGTAAGGCTAGACGGGTCTTACGAACAATCGGTTTGCATTACAAACTATTTGTTCGTAAGCTTACGAACAATTAGGTCGTAATACAACGCTTCAAAGCTACGAACGTTTTGGTTTGCATTACGAACCTATAGCTCGTAAGCAATTTACAGTGTAGTAGAGACGTTAAGTAAACTGAATCGTAACCACCACCTGAAAAGGTCACACATACCTCCTGACTTTTTCCAGAGTAAGATTTATGTAGTTCATACTGACGAGGTATTTGCATTAAGTCAGGGCACACCGCGCGCACGGTTGACCGTTGCGGCACCGGCACCGGCACCGGCGCCGGCCGACGACCGACGACGACACGGCATACAGATGGAGACGTCGGCCTGGCCGGCGCGCTGTCCTATTTGTTGTGGCTCTGTCGTGCGGCTAAGCGTAACTGTCGCATATCGCGGCAGCGCCACGCCACACCGCGCCACGCCACACCGCGCCACGCCGCTCCACGCCTCGCCTCGCCACGCCGCGCCACGCCAGGCCGCGTCGCCCCATTACCGCGAGCGGGCACGACGGCCGTCGCGCAGTCTTGTAATTGCCACGTGACGAGCCTCGTGTGACGAGACGTGACGCCGGCCGCAGGTGACGAAACGTGACTCGCGAGTAGTTGTACTTACTAGCAGCGCGCGTCGCTGCTCCAAGCAGGCACCACCACCGGCAGTGCAAGACGCACTTTTTCTTCTCCTTTCCGTTTTCACGCCGTTCTGCCCAAAATTGCCCAAAACGATCGGGTGGTGGCCCGGCCCACCGTACATATAAATCCAAAGTTAACACAATCTACCATTTCGCCTAGTTTAAATTTTTTCTTTCATTTTCCTACATCGTTAAAAGAAGCGGTGCGACAATTTGACGTGCACTTATAGCGCAGGCCTACGTGAGGCGCTACCTAATGGAATGTCATTTGGCGCCACCTTCGCCAGCGCCGCCGCCGCCGCTCGCCCCGCGCACCAGGGGGGCCGCCGGGTCCCCGGGTCCCACCGCGGGGCCGCGCCGCGCTCAGCTGCGAGGGAGAAAGTCATGCGCCCCGGTCGTGGCGTTCGTAGAGCAAGTAACCCTGGGTAATTCGAACACTGAAGAGTCCGCCCCCCCCCCCTCCTTGCTCTGCACTCGCTGGGAGTCTAATATGTCGTGTTGTTGTTGCTGTCCGACTGACACCACATATACACTTCGCCACGCGATACGCCGTCAAAGAAGAGAGCACTTCTTACTTTCCGCCACTTTTTCTTCCCCTCACCTTTTCAAAGGCGCCATCAATTACGTCGTATCCTACCATTTTACTGCAGGATTTACGCTACATATACCCTTTTAATGTTCGTTTGTTCGTCAGACTTTTTTTTACCACCCATTTTTAAGCGAAAGGATCTCGCCGCGTGCCAGCGGCCGCCGCGGTCAAAGAGTGTCAAATTCCGGTGTGCCTTATGAGCATGATGATAATGACGACGCTAAATGATGACGATAATTATGATGATTCCGATGACGATAATGATGATGATGATTCTGATGCCGATATGGTTGTAATGAAGATGGGATGGGTGTTCGGTGTGGGCACCACTTATTTTGGAGAACGGTCCCGTTTCACTCGCTCCCCGCGCGGCGGCACGGAGTCACGCAATGTATCAGCGACCGCCAAATTGTGTGTGTGTGTGCATGTGTGTGTGTGTGAGAGAGTACGGCGAGTATGAGCCGAGCAGCCATCATCTAAAAACCCCGTGATGATTATGGCATATCTGCTGCTCCCATGCACTGATGGCTGATGGCTGATGCCCGGCTGAGCCTCTTGGAGTGGCGGCTGATGAGAGCCGGCGGTGGCCGGGGCCGGGCGGCGCATTCCCCTCGTCCGCGCCGGAGAGGAGCAGCGGGGCCCAAACGGTAATTGTTATCACCTGCTGAGAGCAGTCGAGTAAGTGCGGTGGTGGTGGCGGGGCGGGGGGGAGGAGGGAGGAGCTGGCTGCTGCGCATGGCGCGGAGCGCATCCCGCGTCTCTTCTTGCACTACTAGGCGTGCGAAGACCCATTGAGCCACGTCCGCGCGAAACACCGTTTGGCGAAATGGCGTCGCGCCGACGCGACGTCACGCCGCTCGGCCGTGCCAATGAGTCTAAGTCTACCGGGCCGGGGCTGGGCCGGGCGCTCTCCTCAAAGCCGCCAGGAGAAAAAAGGAGGGTAATAGAAAGTGGATACGGTGTGGAAATATAAAAAGTTGCACCGCCTTCCATCTCCGTGTCACCCTCCTCGTCCTCCTCTGGTCGCGCCTCCCTCCACCGCCGCATCATCGGAAAGAGCTGCATCGCAGCCAGTCTCTTCCTAATCTATAAAATACTCATTTTCATAAGATGGGCGCTCGCTCAGTGGCCCCGTCCTGTTCCCGTAGAGGCGCGGCCTTATAGGCTGCCCCTCCGCGGGTGGTCCTGCTACCGGGCTTTGCGCCGGCGTGTGTGTGTGTAAGTGTGTGTGTGTGTGTGTGTGTGTGTGTGTGTGTGTGTGTGTGAGTGCTTTGTGACGCTGCGGGCTGGGGGACGTCAGCGCGCGCCCCGCCGCTGCCGCCGTGCGGGCAGGCCGAACACAACACAGCACGCAGCACGCCTCTCTGAACTGACTTGACCTCTATCATGACGCTATTCTTCTCGTTAATGTTGCAGGATATTCCCCGCCCGAGGAGCAGCGGCGGTGACCCAGGCCGCCCTCCCCCCAGGTCGCCGTCGAGGGATGGCAGCACCAGCAAGTGACGCCGCCCCGAGGAGACAGAGGTGAGCGCTTATGGCTGTGGCTGTGGCAGAACGACCCGAAGCGAAGCGCTGTAACGTTGGAGATGGAGATCTTCCAGTCAGATACTGGTATTGTTTGTTTGCCATTTAACTATTCCGTCGGTAGATTCCACATTTTGGGGGAGAAATGAATGACTGGCTGGAAGTTGCTCTTTAGTCTAGACTACACTGTTAAACAAAGTGTTCAACCGTTCAACAGTATTCAAGTATTCAACTTGCAGTTGCACACTTACAAGTGTTGAGCAGTTGAACACTTAGTTTATCAGTGTAAAAGCTTCTGGAAAAAAATATTCAAGAACGGCTGCTTTGGTGCGGGTCCCCTGCTGTACCATATGTGCTGCGCTGCGAGGGCGAGGGGTGCCTAAGCGACTACAGTTGGCGCTGGTCAGGGAAATAAAAGTGCGGCGGGTATGTTGACCGCGGCACGGCGCCCCCCCCCCTC
>NW_026267168.1:1548267-1554590 GCF_000697945.3 Frankliniella occidentalis | reverse complement strand
GGGGCACCCACCGAGGGGCACCCACCGAGGGGCACTGACAGAGGAGAACCCACAGAGGGGCACCCAAGGGGCACCCGAGGGGGCACTTCACTTAAAAAAGTTAGTAAACTCAGTGAAAAACTCAGTTATAAAAGCCAATGAAAAATCCTAGTAAAAATCAATAAAAACTCAGAAAAAAAAACAGAAAAAAGATCAGAAAAAACAAGAAAATGATCTGAAAAATCGGAATCAAGAAAAAGCAAACAAATCTGTGTTTGCTTGTTTTTCTTGTGAGGGACTCCTCGGCGGCACCGCTGGGTGGCGCGGCATCGCCCGGCATGCGCTGCCCGGCGGGGCCCCCGATGCAGCCACAAGTAGGGCGCCGCCGCTCGCACCGCGCGGCCGACCTGGAGGACCGCACCGTCTCGCCCTGCCAGACCCGGCCCAGCCGTGTCATATAAAATCGACACAGCCGATTCGAGCGAGAAAGTCGATCCCCCGACTGGGCGGCGGCGACGACCACTCGTGACGGATCGGCTGGAGTGAACTGGACAACGAGACCGCTGCAGCTGGTGGACGAGCGGTATGGACATCTGGAGGCGACGGTGCCCGCGGAGGTATGCTCCTGCAATGTATCGGCAGCAGCAGCAACAACTATAGTTGTGGGCAGCTGAGCAGTTGACGTGGTGGGGCGGGGCGAGACGGGACGGGGCGAGGCGCAGGATGCTGCAATGGCTTTGGCGAAGGCTGCCGATGAGACGGGCAGCAGACGCGCGCGCACTCCGTCGCCCCGCAGCGGCGCACAATAGAACGAATCTAAAATAATAATCACTACCCTCTCTGCTGTGGTTAGGCCCGCCGCCCTGCCCCGCTCGCCTCTCGCACCACCACACGCTGCCGGGGCTGGCCGCAGGCAGGGGACGAGACAGAACGCGCGGTTTTCTATCTCTCTCTCTCTCTCCTCTTCTCTCTACTGTATATATATTTTATTGTTACGACTGTTGGTTGTTCTCGCGGGGTTGGTTTGCGGGCGTTATTGGTCTCGCCCGAGTAGCGCGAGGAGTAGTGCGCCCCGAGGGCTTTCAGAAAGCCCTGCTGTTGCAAGGCGTGGTTTGTCAGCAAAGCCCCTCGCCCAAACATTAAGACCGGACGCAGCAGAAGCCTTTGGCGATGAAAGCTGATTTATACTTTTGCATCATAACAACAACTCCCTGCAAAGGTACAGAAAACCACGCAGCAAAGCTCGAAGCCTCCCAGAAAGCTCTCAGTTTGGGAATCGTTGGCATGCCCGGCAGCAGCTGCATCACTTCAGAAAGCCTCCGCAAGCCTCCGCAAGCCTCCGCAAGCCCCCGCAAGCCCCCCTCTCGCCGGCCCCCATGCAGAGACACACACAATGCCCAGCACTGCAGGCGGCGTTGCAGGTCTGCGATGGGAAGATGCTCAGGTTCTTTTTCCGCACCGCGCGCGCGCGCGTCGCTTCGCGGGCGGCGCGTATTTTTTTCTCCTCCTTCTCCTTCTTCTCTCATCTGGAGAAAGAGAAAACTTGTGTAAATTTTGCTGTGGGTTAATGACTCGTTTGGGGGTATCCGTCGCCACATCTCTGGGACCCCGGCCGGCAGCCGGTCGGCAGCTTTTTGCCGCGCTGATGTATCGACTCGGTGGCCACCACGGCCCGTGAAAGTGCCCGGCCAGCGTGGCGCACATACATTACCCGCGCATGTTTCCTCGACCCTCACCGGGCAAAAGGCTGCAAAAACATAAAAAAAAAAAGCTTCTCTCCAAACGGATCGGACATTCTTTTTTTTTTACGGCCAATAAGTAGTGACAATGTTACGCACGGATACAACACCGCGTGCAAAAAAAAAAGGAAAAAGAAAGCTTCACTAACCTGCTTGTGTCTTGTGTCCGCACTAATTGCCCGGGGGTTGCGGTAAAGAGGGGGAAATCACATCGACGTGAGGCGGTCCACCAATGACCGCTGCGACGTGATGTCCACGCGGACCGGTTCGGCATAGCTGTGCTCGGTGCTATCTTTCAAAAAATAAAATAAACGTTGCTTGTTTATATTTCTTTTCTTAAAATCTTATTATACTCAACTACTAGAGGCCCTTATTGACGACGAACGAATGACGGTGAATTATTGCGCTCCGTTCGGTGCTGCGATACCGTGAAGCTGTTGGGCCCCCGCGGGGTCGTGTCACACACACACACTCACACACTGACACAGACACACCTACACTCACACACACACACCTTTGGGATATGATTAGTGGGCGGCGCCACGCCACGCTCGAATGCGATACGTCGTGTCGGACGCAAAGTTACAAATAACAACAACAAGAACAAACCGGACCACGGTGATAATCTTGGTCGCGCGGGGCTGCGATCGGTGTTTCGGCGCGGGCCACGGCGCATTAATCAAGTTTGGTCCAGAGAGTGTGTGTGTGTCTGTGTGTGTGTCTGTGTGTGTGTCTGTGTGTGAGTGTTAACCTAACCTAACCAGTGTGTCACGGTCAGGTTGTGCATTTGGACTGGTTGCTCCCCCGCTTCATTCTGGAGAGGTACACTACAGTACGTGCATTTTATATCGATCTATCTAAAGCTGTTTATGCTGCTTTACTGGAGAAAGAGTATTATATGAGCTTGTCGGCTAGAATGTCCCTAGAGTTGCATTTTGAGAAAGAGAGAGAGTTTGTGTGTGGAGTGGTAGTGTGTATTGTGAGTTCGCTCTCGTCAGTCAGGCCCCGTCAGGCCTCTGCTAGGCAAGCTCTTCCGCCCCGATAATGGCCTGACCACAGGCAACCCGCTGGGGTTCGGGACGGTCGAGACGGGCCTCCTGGAGGAGGGCCTCTCCAGCGCGGCTCTGTAACCTACCTTCCTACCCAACCCATCCCCGGCTGGCAATGAATTCATTTGCATGATCACAGGGCCTGGGCAGGACAGCCTCACAGCCTCAGCCAGCGGGCCGCTGACGAGGAGGAGCAGGGCTCGCGGGCCCCGCCGGGCGCGCAGGCACGCGCACGCGGCACGCCGGCCCGTCCTCGGCAACAGCGCCGCGACGGCGACGCCTTGGTGCGCGCCGGCAACAGCGGCCGCGCCCCGCCCCGCCACGCCCCGGGGCCCCGGCTCCGGCCGGGCACACCGCGGCGCCCGCCCGGAGCCAGCGACCGAAATCATTTTCGGGTTTCCGCCGGAGCCGCGACGGGCGGCGCAGGTGAGCTCCTGGGAGTCCACCGCGCTACGGCTGCAGGGTATTCGACTATGGAGCTCGAGCCCACTGGATGCTGCGCTAGTGCTAAATCTCTTATGCTCGAGGATGGGTACCTATCATAGGATGCCGAAGGAGCCTTGTCTGCTAAAGTACCCTGCTAACCCAACCCTCTCGATGATACCCCCACCCCGCCCCAAGTGGTCCCCGCTGTGTGCTACCCCAGTGGAAGCTACCCTGCTGGAGGCTACCACACTGGAGGCTACTCCGCTGGAGGCTACTTGGCCCGCTGCCGCTCCACGCGCCTGTTCCACATCCTGTCCAGCAGTGGGCCTGGCCCGCCTTTTTTCTCTCCGCGCCTCGTTTTACTTCTCGTCCCTCCTAAATTTTGGTCGGATGTGCGTCCGTGTGTGTCGGGCCTAACTAGCTTGGCTGACCCGACCCCGCCTTGGACCGGGCCTGCCCGCAGCAGCGGCGCCGCGCCTCGCCATCCGGCGCAGAGAGCGAGAAGAGATCTCGCGCACTAAATTTTATGGAGTCGTCCTTCTCCCTCCGCCGGGAGGAACGTCGCGTCTCCTTTCGCGCCCCGCTGCGAGTCGCGCCGCCGCCGTCGTCGCAGGGTCGCTGGCATTTTAGGACCCGCCGTTAACATTGTAAAGTACGCGTCGCCGAGATCGAGCGAGCTACGAGCTGCTATGCAGATCGCCGGGGGAAGACGTGACGAAAATTCGAAACGTGACCAGCTGTGGCGTTGGCCTCGCGCGATCCGATCGCTATATGCCTTCCAGTCCAAGGCCGGGGCCGTTGGCTGACAGGGGCCATAGCAGTGGGGTCACTCCTCTCCACGAGCTCTGACCGCCGGCCCTCCAGACCAGACCTCCCCAATCAGGCCTCGTGGCGGGGCGTGGCCGAGCCCCCCTGTGGGGCACAATGCCTACGCTGAGGCCAAGGTGGAGGGGCGGGGCGCCAGCGGCCGGCGGCGGCCTACTCCCTCCCCCCACTCTCTTCTCCTCCTCCTCATCCATTGAATTGTAAATGTATGCAAGAAAATGCGGATCGATAGTGTGGATGCCGCAGTGCCCGCGACTGCGAGCCCGGCAGGATCGCCCCGATGGCCTCCACGACGGCCCCCACGAACGACCTTAACGACGGCCTCCACAACGGCCTCTACGAACGACCTCAACAACTGACTCCATGACGGTCTCCAGAACAACCTCCATGACGGCCCCCACGGCCGCCTCTACAATGTCCTCGACGAAGGCTTCCACGCCGGTGGCTGCTGCCGCCACTACCCAGTAACCCCCGGCCTCAACGGCCTCCTTGACCTCTCTACGGCCTGCACGTCCTCGACGGCCGCCCTCGCTGATGGCCCGGGTGCCGGCTGGGGTTGGGTGCCGTGCCGGCCCGCCGCTTCCGGGCCCGGTCGGTACCCCACACCGCAAGAGTGTTCTCTCCCTCATGACGCACGGCCCATTGGTCAGAACGGAACGCACTGTCCGGAGCTTCCTGGGGCCGAAGACCGCGGCGGTGTGCGTGCGCCTAACCGATACTCTTACCTCGCCGCCGCACACTCGGTGGCAGCGCTCCTCCGTATGCTCTACCCTGTACCAGTGCCGGTGAGCTACGGCGGGGGAACTGACTGCAGCGCCCTTTCGTATGCTCTACTCTATCCCCGTGAGTGTGCCAGTAAGCTACGCCGCGGCGCCCGCACTAGCGCATCTCTCCCAGACAGCCACGAGGCAAGATTAAGCGCGTATTTATGACCCGAGCCTCGTTCTCCTCGTGCTCGTCCTCGTCCTTCCTTCTCCCCCCGGGGCGGTCTCTGTGGCCGCGCTCTGTGATTTACTATAGTTGAACTAGTCTACCGCGCGCCTCGCTCGCGTGGCCAGGACACACACTGCTGGGCCAGTTTTGGAACGCTCTGAATTTGAATTTGCCCGCTCAGATGTAAAAGGAACGTGATACCCTGCGCGCTGCGCAGTGAATATGACTTCTTGCCCCGCCAGGGCGTCCGCCGCGTCGTGGCCGGGCGTGGCAGAGCCAAAGGCAGAGCGCGAGCGCGGCGAGCACGACGGCGCATATTTTTAATTCCATATTTAATGAAGGACGACTTCCCGGCGGGCGCTCTGGCGGAGTGGAAGGAGGGGGGAGGGGCTAAGACCGGATCATACAGGGCGGTCACTCAACCTGGCGGGGTGGCGGACCGAAAACATGGAGCAGAGCGGGGCGGGGCTGGGCGGGCGCCTAGCGGGCTGTGAGCCGTGACGCTAGACCGGCGGGCCGCCGGCCGCTGTAGGTGTGGTGGTCGTGGTCAAGTTAGCCCGGCAGACTCTCTACACCTCCTCCATCTTTACTCGTTTTCGTGAAAGAAAAGCTGTCCGGAGTTGTTAGTAGTTGTTGTTGTTGTGGCGCGAACAATGTGGCCGGTGTAACGCACACGTTGTGCTTACTGCACTTAACCGGGAGCAGCGGCGAGCAGCAACAAGGCATACGCGGGAGAGATAGATGGGAGGGCGCGGGCGCGTGTTTCTTTTAAAGTATATATGGGTGGTGAGGAAGCACGAGAGCGACGCTTTTATCATAATTATAACAGTCGAAGTGCCCTGAGAAAAGACGATTAAAGTCGATTAGCGGCGCCCAACGGCCCCATTAGACACCCGTAGTGCTTTTTAATGTATTCACATACATGTGTCTGGTGTTCTTGATGGCCGGTCCAGGTCCAGGTCCAGGTCGAGGCCTGAGTAAAGTAGCGATACCAAAACTTCTAGGCGGCCTGTGCTGCAGGGCACTTCCCTTTTTTGGGGGGATATAAAATTTTTGTAATGTCTCTAACGTTATTAAATTTTGAAATAGCCTAGGAGCAATAAAATGTGATTTGACCAGTACGGTTTTGCGCGGAGGAACATGAAAGAAAGGAAGAGAAAATACCAAGTTTGCTGGCTGTACAAGAAATTGTGAGGAAATTAAAGTGCCAGCTGGCGCCCGTGGCGCCGCAAAGTCGCTGGCTGCGGTTGGCGCATCTCCACGCCACGCGGCTCGCGGTCAGCAGCGGCAGCGCGGACAGCTGGACCTGGACCGGGCGCCGCCGGGGCATGGCGGGCAGGGTGGGGCGGGGCGGGGTGGCCTAACCTCGTCA
>NW_026267168.1:1538085-1539697 GCF_000697945.3 Frankliniella occidentalis | reverse complement strand
ATTCTGGGGCGGGGCGGGGTGTTCTTGTGGAGCCGACACATGTACTGCACCTTTTTGAAAGGACCCTATGCAGACACGCCTTGGAACCGCAGAGTGCGCACCCCCCAAAAGTTTGTGAGTATACGACCTTCCCGGTGCCAGGGTTCGTGGTATAGAACGTCACTCGCCCCTTCACTCCCGGGACATACTTCTCGAGACTCCGCATGGGCTGCAACCGTGCTGGTCAACTCTCGGGACGCCCATTTGACCGCTCTTCATCTCCCCTTGCCCCCTCCTCCCTCCCCCGTCCCGCCGTCCACAGCTGCATTCCAAGTGGCGCTCTGCGCGACACACCGGCTATCCTACCTTTCTGCCGTGCCGTAGCCCGGGCTCGACTGACCTCACGGGCACTCACTCGTGTGACTACACTGCATAAGAGAAAACAAAAATTTGTTTATGACACAACAAGAAGCCGCCATAATGATAGAGGAAGATAAGAAATAGCATTTTATTGTGCCGCTGGTGTACTCTGTACACGCCCCAGAGAACTGTATGGTCTTCGCTCAAACATGTATATCAATACTGTGCTCATTCCAAGATAAAATTATTTACTTCAACACCATAGTCGTCTTTAATCAAGTGCCATGGTACGGCACGAGAGAAGGAGCAGGAGTGGGAGCGGGCTCAACAGCGGGAGAGGAGCAGGAGCGGGAGAGGAGCAGGAGCGGGAGCAGGAGCGTAAGCAGCAGCGTGAGCAGGAGCGGGCGCAAAAAGCAGGAGCAGGAACGGGAGCAGGAGTGTGAGCATGAACGAGAGTCGGTGTGGGAGCATGACCGAGAACAGGAGCGTGAGCAGGAGCGGGAGCAGGAGCGGGAGCAGGAGCGTGAGCAGGAGCGGGCGCAAAAAGCAGGAGCAGGAACGGGAGCAGGAGTGTGAGCATGAACGAGAGTCGGTGTGGGAGCATGACCGAGAACAGGAGCGTGAGCAGGAGCGGGAGCAGGAGCGGGAGCAGGAGCAGGAGCGGGAGCTCGTGTATCCCGTCTCAGATGCTCCGCTGCTCCGCTGCTCCGACATGTCACCTCGCTGTTTATGCTGCCGGTCGCGCTGCCAAGCGACGCCGGCTAATTAATGCTCATGAGACGCAAACCGCTGCGCTTGATCGTGCAAAAAGAAACGGCCAGCAACACATTCGCAAATAGCGAAACCGCCGCCGCCACCGCCGCAACAGCAGCAGCAGCAGCAGTAAATAGTTGGAAACTGTTTCCTTTTATAACCTGCGTGCCCGGACCGACCGAACGCTACCGCTTCTTGCGGCGTGGCGGGCGGCGGCCGGTATCGTACTGTAATGAAGAACTCCTCCTCCAGTTACCGCCGCCCGATTTTACCGCCCAGAACACCGGCAAGCTGCTGCGGGTGCGGTGGCGGCAGCGGCGCGCTCAGGCAGCGAGACGAACGAGAGGCGCGCGCGCGATGCCGGGCCGAGCAGGGCGGGGCGGCTGCGGCGGGGCAGGAGGGACTCGCAGCGCGCCTGTCGGTGTCGGGGTAGGCCACCGGCTCGGGTGCAGCGCGCGGGTGTTGGGCGGGCTGCCTACCCCCACCCCTCCCTCCGCGTGCTGCTGCGCTCGGCTCGGCC
>NW_026267168.1:1534242-1537605 GCF_000697945.3 Frankliniella occidentalis | reverse complement strand
GGGGCAGGGTGGGGCGCCGGCCGAGCGTGGGGTGCGGCGGGGTGGAGCGGGGCAGCAGTAAAGTGCACCACGGCGGCGCGGCCCATCAAAGACTCGCCGAGGAAGTATGGAGCGAGGAGCGTTAAATATGGATTTCAAAGGAATGGCAAAAAAAAAAAAAAAACGTAATATGCATATGAGTAAGTGATACAATTATTGAGGTATTTCTTTTTTGTTATAATGAGCTGTGTGTGGTTAAAGAAATTGTTGAGCGAGCCCTTCTCTCATGATGCCACTCTGCTCACCGGGTGGGCGAAAGCCTAATGCCGTTCAGCAGGCATAGGTAGTTCAAAAAAACAACAAACGATATAGTTATTCACTGTTTTACAATTTTATTTGAACCCAGCACAAAAGCTGATGGCCGCTATTTTAAACTGTTACGGCCATACTAACGATACACGTAGCAGTGGATTAATCGGTTTTAGGGTTACCAGCTGGCCGGCCAGTTTTGGTTGTTTTTACACTTAAACATCAATTGACGTACTGGAAACGCAAGTGTGCGAATGTCGCACACTTGCGTTTCCAGTGCAACAAAACACCTGTTTTACCAGTGCAGAGCTGGCGATAATTGCAATTCCCGCTTTAAAAAATCACGTCTTTATTTTTGCTGGAGGAGCTGTTGCTCTGACATTGCAATTTTTTTAAATGTTTTTTATTCAAGCCCCGTTTTGCCCCCCCCCCCCTTTTTGTATGTGTTTTGTTTTAACGTCTGCTTCCTTTTTTCTGAGGCGACTCCGCGGGGATCGTCACGAACAGTATCATATACCGGGACGTGCCGATGGGGTGAGAGATTGAGATGCTCCAAAAGAACAAACGAGCAGGAGGACGTAAAGAAGTAAATAAAAAACACCCACGATATAAATTGGTGGCAGGCGTCGCGACGCCACGCCGCCGCGTGTCTTCTTATCTCCATCAGCAGCTGCTGTGCTGAGGGGGTATCTCGGGTATCTCTTTGAGCCGCATGGCCCCCCTGCGGCTTCCTGCGGGGCAAACCTGAGGAGCGCGCGAAAACAGCAGAAACAGAAACACAAAAACATACGGACGTTTGGAGACGTGGCAAACCACGTGCGTGATTTTTTTCCTTTTTAATTTTGTGAGAGAGAGAGTCGCGGGGAAGATGCAAAGGGATCGGCGGTGCCTTTACGCGGAGGGCGAGTTCGACTTTTTGCACTTTGCAGTATGGGTTGTGTCGCCAACGCCGACCTGGCCGGACCTCTCTTTGGCCACCTGGAATGGGAGACGCGCGTGGCGCGGCGGGGCCAAACCAGATCTCGTTAGTGCGAGCGGCCCCGGGCCGGCTAGACCCGGCTAGACCAGACGCGGAGAAAAGAAAAAGGATAGCGAGAACGCGTCGTTCCTCTCAGGAAGAGGAAAGAAAAAAAACCTAAAAACTATGATGATGTTCCTCGTTTTGGAGATTGCCGTCCGCTTCAGGCCTCAAAAAGCGCGAGGAGGTAGGAAGAGAAGAGGGAGAGAGAGAGAAAGAGAGAAAGGCATGTACCATCCCCTTTACATCTCCGGTAGGCCGACACTCTCAATAATGGGGAAGGACAATTTTTTATCCATCGGAGATGTGATCTTCATCGCACATCTCTCCATACTTGGATGCAAATTTGAAAGTTACAAGTTGTGCGTCGCAAACGCGTACAGATTTTTTCATTTGATGTGTGTTGTGTCCAGTTTAGAGACAAATTTGCATCCGACTTAGATGTGCCTCAGAACACAGCCCCATTGGACACAAAATAACTGTCCTTTCCTATTTCGAGTGTACTCGCCGTCTCTCTCGCTCTGCAGGCGGGTCACGCGTCGCGTCCGAGCCAATCTGTCACCCTGCCTGTCCGGTCGCATCGCCTCCCCTATGATGGCCGGCGGCGGCGTCATCCGCGGATCAGCGGTCGCTGCTTTTTATTTATCTCTTACTCGACCTTCTTTATTCTTTTTCTATTACTGAGCGTGTAGTTTATGGCGTCTATATAGCCGTTGTTCTTTTCTTTTTGTGTGTGCGCGTGCGTACAGTGTACTCGAGCCTGGTACTCTTGTTGTTGCGCCCGGTGCGCGGCGCGCGCGCGCGCTCCGGGTCTTAGATTCATTATTACTGGAGATGCGCTTGTCCGGTGGGGGGGGGGGGTCGAGGTGGACGTTCAGGCCTTGTATGACGTGTTGAATAATTCACGAATGTGTTTCACAGTCGGCTGCTATGGCGAATACAGCACGGGCGGGCCTCCATAGCGGGGGGGAGGGGGAGGGGGGTTCGCGTGCCGGTTCCGGAGATTTCAGAGAGGGCTTCTCGAGTTTGAGCGAGTTCTGTGGAACCCGAGTACGTAGTTTAAAGTAATTGCGGCTAGGGATCTACGCGGGCGGAGTACCATAGGAGGCGCGCACCCCTGCGCTGCGGCAGTCCGACGCGGAGGTCCGTGCTGTTCGTTGTCATCCGCCAGAGGGAGCAGCGGATTCCCCACCATCCTCGGACGGAACCTGTTGTCCTGTTGGACTCGGCCGTCCTGCTGCACATCCTGTATGGCCCTCATTACCATGGTGCCGGGCTCCAGTGGGTCCCCGGCCTCCGGCCCGGGGAGCGGCCGGCGGCGGCCGGGGCCAAGGACGGAGACCCCCGCGGCGCTCTGACCTGACGCGCCGCCCGGCCGGAGAGCTGGAGAGTGTCGTGGCTGGAGAGCTTGCTGGAGCTGGAGAGCAGTGGGGCTGGAGAGCAGAAGCTGGTGAGCAGGAAAGCACGAGCTAGAGAACTGGAGGGCGGGGGTTGGCGAGCAGGAAAGCAGGAGCTGGAGAGCTTGCTGGAGCTGGAGAGCTGGGGCTGGAGCTATGGGGAGCTGTAGCTGGAGAGCTGTAGCCGGAGAGCAGGAGCTAGAGAGCAAGGTGCTGGCATTGGCGCCTCCTGACGCCTCCCTTGCCCCGCGCCAGTGAGCCTCGCGCCCCGCCCCGCCTCGCCCGGCTTCGCCTTTGCTGCGGCGAATCGATCCCGTGATTGCGGTGGTGGAGGGTGTCGCTTCGCCGTCGCGGTGCGTCGGGCGTGTCGGGCTCGCCACGCGCCGCCTGCCTGGTCAGCGCGGTACCGCCCGCGGAGCGCCGCAGTCCCAACGACCCAACTCGCCGGCAGGATGAAAGTGGTCGTCGGTGGGCGGCCGGTGAGCTCGGTGACGACCCTCTAGTGGGGCTGGGGGGCGGCGATGCTTGGCGGGGAGCTCGGTGACGACCCTCCAGTAGGGCTGCGGGGGCGGCGATGCTTGGCGGGGAGCTCGGTGACGACCCTCCAGTAGCCTCCAGTAGGGCTGCGGGGCGGCGATGCTTGGCGGGGAGCTCGGTGAC
>NW_026267168.1:1527741-1529712 GCF_000697945.3 Frankliniella occidentalis | reverse complement strand
CCCCCCCGTGCCGTATCCTTATTTGCTAGTACATAATGGCCTGCTTTGCCTTCATCCTGACTGCGTTCTGCCGGAGTGTGTGTGTGCTTGTGTGCGCAAGCGGCTGTCCTGCCCTGGGCTGGGCAATCACCTTTGGACCGGAAGTACCCCCCCCCCCTCCTCCTTTTCCCCGCCTTTTACTCGGACTCCTGCGCCGGAGATGCACACTCGGACTTGTCTTCACGGTCGGTGCATCGCTGGACTGGACGGGTCGCTGGACGGACTGCGCGAGCTCAGCTCTCTACCAGCATGCTGAGCACCTGTGCAGCCCACCTGCGCGATGAGGATGAGGAGTTTCTCGAGGGTCGCCGGGCTGCCTCACATTAAAAGGCTTTCCAATCGAAAGAGTTATCGCGGGCGTATCATCTTTCCGTTTTCGGGTTTCCGCGGAGATGGTCCAGCTGCCGGGCCGAATGCGATCTGCCGCCGGGGCCCCGCCCCGCCAAACCAGTCTGGTTTAATGGCGCCAAAGTGGGACTAGGGCTGCCCGCGATGGGTTCCCGATCGGGTGAGCAGGGTCCCCCTCCGCGCGAGATGGCGTGAAGCTGAGTCGCGCGTCATGGAAACCCGTTTTGTCCTAATGTATCGAACAAGTGGGAGAGAGAGAGACGAAGAGAGCGTAGGATTCGCGCGAGAGTAAAGAGTTAGGGGGGGGGGAGAAAGAGGATCCGCGGTGCGGGCGCGCGTCGGGTCGGACCCCGCGGGGTCAGCGCGCGATCCGCGCGATGCGATACCCTTATCTCCCGGAGATCGCCGACGGTGATCACCGCGACGGTAAAAGTAAAGAGAAAAAAAAAAAAGAAAACACTTTTAAAAAAATAATCAAAACTGAAATGCCCCCCCCCTTTTTCCCCCAGCAAATCACTCTTATCCCCACTGTCCGCCATATCGCTTGAGCTCTAATCGTTGTTCTGCCTTGCCCTGCAGGTGGTGATCGTGGGGAACGGCGCGGTCGGCAAGTCCAGCATGATCCAGCGCTACTGCAAAGGCACCTTCACCAAGGACTACAAGAAGACCATCGGCGTGGACTTCCTCGAGCGCCAGATAGAGTGCGTATACTGTATATCATAGTGTGCTGTGCGCGACTCTTTTGTGTTTATGACTGGGCGCGGGCGGCGAGTGTTCGTTTATGGGCCCCGTAAAAAAAAAACGACACGCTCTGGGTGTTGTGCGGGACCGCCTGTGAGGTAGGCCCGCCCGCCCAGCCCCCGTGCTCGACGGCGCTGCCTACACCCCGGGCGCCTCACCTCCATCCACCTCTCCTCGCAGGGTCCGCGTCCGCCGCCGCCCGCGGTCAGGTCGTCAACCTCTGGTGGCGACACAATCGTCGACATCGATGTGCCGTCCGTGCACTTCGGCTCGGACCGGGCCCACGCAACCCCGCCGCCCCGCCCGGCCCCGCCCCGCCCGCACGAAATGTGCAACATTATGTCGCGGCCTGTCCCCGCCCGCCTTCCCCCCCTCCCCGCCTCCAGCTCAATGACAAGGTTTATGTTCCTTCGCGGCGTTTGAACGCGGCTATGTTACGTTAGAGCGCCGTACATAAAAGTGGAGCTGCGTTACGTGGAGGACGATGTGCCACGCGCCGGCCCGCTCTCCTCCTCCTCCTCCCGTTCCCGGGCCTCGTGTGCTCGTGGTCGCCCATTCGCCGCGTCGCGATAGAGGATGAGCCCGTCACCTCCCTTCTCCCCGGGGGCGGCGGCGGCGTGCTCGCTGTGGAACTTCCCCTTAGCGGTCACTTCCGGGGTCGCGGTCGATGAGGTCAGTGTCCCGGACAAGGTCACTGCGGTGGCGCTTGCGCGCCCGACCCACGCTGCCAACCCCCCAACCCCCGCCGCGGCTGACCAACCTCGCCCTCTGCTGGCTGCCGCGCCGATATTCGTCATGAACTTCCCCATGACCCTCGAGTTCAAGTTGGTGGTAGGGCGAACA
>NW_026267168.1:1521168-1527691 GCF_000697945.3 Frankliniella occidentalis | reverse complement strand
GGGGGGCTCCTCCCTGAGGCCCGAGGCCCTCGTCGAAGGAATTCCCTCCTCGCAATTAGCCGAGTGGTGGTCGAAGTGGGGCGTCGCGCGGCTGGCTGGGCCGCGGGCTGGGCTGATGACTCGTGTGAAAGTCCGTCAATACTCTGCGGCGGGACCCTCCGGGGCCCACCGGGACCCACCGAGGCCCACCGGGACCCACGGCCCGTTGGGCTCAGGATGGATTACCTCGTTAAGGCCGTATGGACGCACGCCATGTCCTAGTACCCGAAGGGTACTTCACTTTCAATTCAAAGCGTACGCAATCTTTCTGCTTTTTCTTGATTTCTCTGAATTTTAGTGATTATTAATTTTGTCAGATTTTCCCTGATTTTTTTTTGGAGGGGGGGGGGGCGGATGTTCTCTAATTCTTTTTTAGTGAAGTACCCTTTGCTAGGACCCCCTAAGCGGCCCCATGACTCACAGCGGTCTCGTATCCTTGTTGCAGGCTGGACGGAGAGGAGGTGCGCCTCATGCTCTGGGACACGGCGGGCCAGGAGGAGTTCGACGCCATCACCAAGGCCTACTACCGGGGCGCGCAGGCGTGCGTCCTGGCCTTCTCCACCGTGGACCGCGACTCGTTCGAGGCGGCCACGTCCTGGAAGATGAAGGTGGAGGACGAGTGCGGGGACATCCCCACCGTGCTGGTGCAGAACAAGATTGACCTGCTGGACCAGAGCGTCGTCGACCCGTACGTTGTTGTCGACTGGGTATAGTGTGGGTTCTGTGAATCTTGGCCCCGGATTTCCAAACGCCCTCTTTTGCCCCGCCACAGGGAGGAGGCGGACCTGCTGTCCAGGGCGCTGGGCTGTCGGCTCATCCGGACCTCCGTCAAGGAGGACGTCAACGTCAACGCCGTGTTTCGGCACCTGGCCGCGTGCTGTCTCCAGGAGATGCGGCAGCAGGACGACGACTACGCCATGAACGGGAACGGGCTGCACCCGCTCACCATCAGTACGTCCATCGTATCCATACTCCACATTTACCCGGCTATCTCTCCCGTGACGTTTCATGCCCCCCCCCCCCCCCTGCAGGAACGTGACTAACGGCGACCATTGTCTGTTGCAGGTGCCTTCGGACCAACCAATCAAAACGGAAAGTCTCATCAGAATGGGACGATAATCCTACGTTCCGGGAAGCCCAGAAGACATCGCAAGAGAAATGTTCTAAAGAACGCTTGCCGAATTTTATGATGATGGTGCTCATTTTCAGTGCTCAGTGTGTATGCGTAGTTGTGAGTGTGAGAGAGTGTGTGCATGTGTGTGTGCGTCCTGTGTTAACTTCATAGGTTCACATGATGGGCCAAACGTCATGTAGTGTCATGCATGAATTGTGGTCCATTCCTCATTGTGATTGCTCTGGATATTTTTAAGCATGTTGTACATTGTCTGTTTCTTTGATACATATCTGGATATAAATGATTATTGGTAAAGTTGTCATTGATTTGTTACTCTTATATACGTACCTGACTCGACTCAAGCCTCCAGAAGTATAGATTAGTTATATGACTTCTAATTAAAATTCCATCTACTTAACTTTTAATTGGTGTAGACAGTCTCTTCAGCTCTCCCGAGCCTATACACCTCCTTGCCCTAAACCCAGTTGCATCCAGCGTGCCCCCTATGGCGTGTAAAATTAGGCATGTGTAAGATTATATCAACAATCTCACTGCCTGCCACAGTTCTTGTGAGATTTTTCAATGTAAGAGTTACCACAAACTAAATTCAATAAAGTTTCATATTTTTATTTTTATGAATTAAATATGAACATAAAAGAGAAAAGTTAAGATTAATGCAAATTCAGTTAAGAAGGGCAACATTGAGTCCTAATCTTATAGAAACAAAGGCCATACAAATTGAATTCAACCATGTTCAAAAACAGAACAGCATCATGGTCGATGGTCAGCATAATAAACGAGAGAGGTAGATGAAATAGATATGTAATACATACAGCCTCTTGTGAAATGCATCATCTAGATAAATAAGTGGGCGAACGGAACATATTGCAAACGCTATTAAACACAACTTAATCAGAGAAGGAACTTATTCCTGAGCTGTGTATAAAAAGACTAGGACCACCAAACTATACTACTTCTACATGAACACAAAAATTGAGTTGCTCTAGAACCAACACCCTCCTACTTGACGGCCACGGCCAATTCTTCATGGTCATTTTAACTAACTTCCACAGGTATCACAGAACAAAAATCTTCAAAATTACACTCACAATGAAAGAGAAAGATACCTAGATAAATCACATATTAACACAGTTATTGAGAAAATCTCCCAGTTATATTAGAGAATATAAATCGCTAGTAAGAGGAGTTAAATTTAATCCCTTCACAATCAGAGAGCAAACAAATTCTTATTTCCATTTGCTGACCAATTATAAATACCATATTTATCAGTCTGTGCTTCCTGAAACAGAACAAAATAAGTGCTTTAGTTGAAAGCTTACAGGTTTTTTTTATTCATAGAGCAAGAGAGAAAACAAGATCTCTTTTTGCCTTCAAAGAGAGTTTTGGACCCATTGAAATTTTAAACTGGTCTGCAATACCATTCAACACCAATACCAACACTAACATTACCAAATGATTTGGGTATTGACCTAGTTTTACTTAACTTAACAAAAAATTAAAGAAACAGAACACTCAAACAATGAAAATTAAGAGGGTGAACTATCTTAACATAGTGGCTAAAGATCACACGAGTCATTGATATTTATCACTCAAAATTATTAATAAGTTAGATATGTAGTAATGGAATTATTTCTTTAGCAATACAATGATTAGCCCTTTTAACACAACCCTACAAAATATGAGAACAAGGCTGGTGTAAATTAATTCTCACAATATTTAAGAAATTGGAAAATAAAAGCAAAGCACTTTTTGTGAGCTTAGAGAACTAAAACAATGGAAGAAAACAGCTCAGCTGAATTTTCAGCATTTCAAATGCAATTGAAAAGCAGTTACATGTCCAGCACTCACAAAGAAGGAGATAGCTGATCATGATATTCCAAATGCAATGGATTAAGAAAATCTATCAATTTTAGGTATTCTTGTCTATGTAGTTCAGTAGACCTTGCAACCGTTTTTGAATATGTTTCTGATCATCAACAGAACATGCCAGTACAGTAGCTTCAAAGGTTTTATCAGTAACATCCTGCTCCACAGAGGAAGAACAAGCATTCAAATATGTGAGGCACTGTTGTCGAGAACCACCAGGGTCTGCTCGAAGCTGTACCACCAATGCATCTATCATGCTGTTTACCTGTAGGAAAACAAATAGTCATTTTATTATTATGAATATTTATTTGATGGAAAAGGAATGTGTTTCAATCAAATAGAAAACTAACCACATGTAGAGACTCCTCCTGAGCTTCATCCCTTTCAATTTTCATGGGCACCTCAACAGTCAGGCATCTAGAAGTAACTCGATCAGCGTAACGGAGGACATCTTCACGCTCTCCTGCAATTAGAAAACAAAGAACGGTACAGTACTGAACTTTCTGACTTTAGAAAGACACATGTATATTGTAGTATTAGCCTCATAAAAAGGTGAAATGTAAATTGGCTAAAATTTAGATAATATCAAAGTGTTCATTGCGCATAAAGAATTTACTATTATAAATGACTTACCAGCACCTAGATTTTGAAGCATGTCAGAATTGCGTAGGGCAACAAGAGTAGTCAGAACCTTATCCTTCTCTTCCTCCAGGCGACAGGCTTCTTGTCGAAGACGCTCGACCCGCAGTTCAATCTTGTCCAAAATGTCCAGCATACGCTCTTTAGAAGATTTATCTGGGCTCCCCGGAGCCGACTCGACCAAAACCCTGGGGCTCGAATCCTGACAATCTACCTCCATTTCCATGGCGATAATTGGACCAGCACGTGAGCAAAGGGACTCTCTGCAGCAGCCAAGAAACCTGTAAATGTTCCTGACGGTTCGCAAGGACTGTCAAATGTCTGCGTGCTCCCCGCAACAAAATAAACAAGTTTCTGTCCAATCGAAGGGAGGAGCGAGGTTAAATATGGGAAGGGAGGAAAGGGAAGGGGGAGGGGGGAATTACAGTAAAAGTTTTGAAATAGCCTCGACTGACCTGCAGCGAGGCTATAGGGAAGTATATGACAAATTTACGTTCACAGTTTCCAGTAAGACTCGACGACAGGCTACCTTTTCCAATACACACCATCAGAACAGTGTGCTTGGTTGAATTTTACATGTAATATATCAGCTGCCGAGGAAAATATCCGCAGAAATTTCCAATCGGTTATCTTCAGATAGCAGTTGTTCCGATGTCCGCCACGCCAGGGGGGTCGGAGGCTAGCTCCGGCTGACTGGAGGTGGAAGGGGGCGGAGTGGGGGAAGGGGGAGTGGGGGGCTGAATCAGCCCATCTTCCGTCAAGTTGTAACAAGAACAAGGAGTGAGTCGAGTAACTGCGGTTCCTGGAAGCTGGTGTTTTCGGCTCGTCCCAGTCTGCCTGTACATTTATCCTCTCAAATTTGCATGACAGTGATTGTTCGTCAGGTAAGTCAAGTCTCTAGTTTTCAGCCCATGCACTCTCCTGGAACCTGGAGGTCTTTGTGTTGTCAGAACCCACCTATCGTTCGGTTACATAATAAGTACTTCTTATCAATTTCCTGGAGAATGACATCAGTATGCAGGGATAGTAGTCAAACCATCTTTTTACAGTTGTCCTGGATTTTCTCTTTGATGGTATTTATTTATTGCTAATCTGACACTTAACCCATCCTTTCTGTTACCCAAATAGTACTAAATATAATGTTACACTAATGAGTATGGTCATCATGCATTACGTTTCATTCTTTTATAATAGTAATCATACACTTACATATAAATCATAAATATTTTTTGTTAGAATTTTACATATTGCTGGAACTTGTATTCACTAGCTTTCAGTCTTAGTTCCAAGTTATTGTAATTTTAAAAGTCATTCCTTGTCTTGTTTGTTTACAGGGCCAAGAAAATGGATCAAGGCTTAGCAGGGAGTGGTAATCAGCGACGTTATGGAGCAACAGACGGAGTACCGGCTGTTTCCTTTGCTGGGGGACTTGCTCAGAGTGGACTGGCTGGAGGGGGTCTTGCAGGTGGTGGTCTAGCAGGTGACAGTAATGTATCTCAGTTCAGTCCAACTGAGTTGTTTAATCTCTGTGAAAACATAACAACAAATATTTACAAAATTAATAATGGGCGGAAAGAAGTAGAACGGGAGTTGCGCTCCATTGGTACTTTTAAAGATACTCAAGGCCTGCGAGATCAGATGTATGTATTGTATTAATTTACTATCTAAAGTATTTAGAAAAAAGTTAGGATTGAGCCCTTTATTACCGTTTTCCTTACAGACATAATACTCATGTTAGTTGCAATGAGTTAATTAAGCAAACAACACATGAGTTAGCACGTCACACTGAAGTTGTCAGGCGAGGAAACAGACAGCAGAAATTGCAAGCAGAGCGTCTTAGGGAAGAATTCTCCCAGGCTGTCACGAACTACTGCAGTGCTCAAAAGGTATAGATTGTCCTCCTATAATTTTTATCTTGTGAAAGGGAAACTTTTTCAATGAAAGTAAGAAGTCAAACTTGAGGTTTTCAAACATTTTTTTCTGTTTTTAGCAAATATCTGAGAAAATGAAGCTACACATACCAGCAATTGTTCCTGGAAGCCCTGATGTTGATGCTACTGAGGATGAATCAGAGCGACTACTAGCGATGGAAAGAAGGCAACAAGAACAAAAGCTAAAGCAGCGAGAGCTTGAATTTGAATCTGGTTTGATGGAAGAGCGAGTGCAACGAATTCAAGCAATTGAGAATGATATTATCGATGTCAATCAAATTATGAGGGAATTAAGTGCTATGGTGCATCAGCAGGGTGAAACTGTTGGTAAGTGAAAAAGTGCACGAATTTTTGTTTTCACTTTGAAAAATTGTTATTTAATATTAACTAATCATGATTGTAAATACAGGTTCCATTGAAGATAACATTGAAAATGTTCATGGTAATGTTGAATTAGGAAGACAAGAACTTCAGAAAGCAGCTGGATATCAAGTAAGTCAAATTTGTTTGTTCTCCTTCCAAGAGGAGTTTTCATTTGTGCCATTCTCTTAATTTATAAACACAGTCTAATATGACCCCTTTATTTTCAGAACAAGTACAGACGAAAAATACTTTGCCTCTTGGTCACTGCAATTATTATTGCCACGGTTCTGGGAATCATTATCTACGTATCAGTGAAAAGATAAATTAAGTTTTTAATTATTCTCCCCAGCTCTTCATGTTTGTGAAGAGAAGGGTTGTCCTGGAGAAAGAAGCAGGAATGGTGCCTATTACTAAATTTAAACGTGATCAGTGTAGATCAGAATATACCTAGTTATATCTTTATTTACCTAATAATCAGAATTTGAATTGACTGGAAATGCAATGATCTGTGCCTCACAATTTTGGTTGAGCTCATATTTTATGAAAGTAA
>NW_026267168.1:1507326-1511838 GCF_000697945.3 Frankliniella occidentalis | reverse complement strand
GGAGGGGGCGGGCCGGCGGGCCCGTGTTTGGCGAGGCGTTGCCGTGGAAACAGACCAAATAACCCGCTGGCTGACCCGCCCCGCCCCTCCCTTCCCCGGCCGGCACGCAAACGGGACATCAGGGGGCGGGTCCAGAAGGGGGCGAGGAGGACAACGCCGGGTGCCATACGGAGCGCCCGCGGCGGCGCTGTGAGCAAGGTGTCTTTGAGCCCGGTGTGCATGTGTGTCCGCTTCTGCCCTGGCGGGCACCAGGAGGGGGTGTCTGTTGGGTGGCGAAGACCGTTGGAGTCGAACGGTTGGACAACACCCTGTGTTGTGGTTTTGTACTTTATGAAGCCCGTGTTTTATGGCTTGCGCTTCTCATAGACTCCCCTTGCGCTTAGTTTCAACAGTTCCAAACAGTTTTATCGAAAACTTGAGCTGATTAGACTGACAGCTATTTTTGCATAGAATCAATCAATCAAATGTAACACTGGTGTTACCTGTTGTTTTCCCTTATGTTTTTGGACGACTAGCCTTTACAGCAACGTCGCGCCCTAGCGGCGGTTGACTGATTTTTTTTTTTGGGAATGCGGTTTGGTTCCGTGACCCTTTTCTCCCGCAGATCTCCCCCCACGCGAATATCGAGGAAACTACATGTACAATATGGGCATTGGGTCCGTTTCCCAGGCGCGCGTCTCTCTCTACGCCCTCGATAGCCCCCACCCCACTCTGGGTCTTCTTTTATTGGCCCCCGCTTGTCCACCACCCTGCCGACGCTCCCATGCCCTCCTATTTGCGCTTATTTTATGCGTGTCTTCCACGGAAGGAAAAAAAGCTAGAAAGCTAAACCAATAGCCAAATCATACGGGATAACCGGATAACTAAATACGTATTCAGCTGTATAGCTAAAATTTAAGCTACGTATTTTTTTTGCAACTTGCTAAATTTTTAGCTTCTTGGCATATTCCTTTCTTTTGGTGCTTTTCTGCTGCGCCTCAGCGACTATCGTCGTGATGGTCGTGGGACAGTTTTACATTTATTGGCCTCTTCTTTCTCTAGTAAACTCTTGTCGGTGCATCAATAATGCAGCTAATGACGGGGAGGGCCGCCCCCTGTCGGCTCGCGCGGCGACGGTGCGCCGAGGACTCGGCCGAGGAGGTGCCGCGCTGGTTTATGCATCGCGCCCTCTTTGCTGGACTCCGCTGCTGCTACATCGTCGTGCCTCTGCTGCACTTGGTTGCCGCGGCCGCCCCGCGCGTCCCCTCCAGCCCGCGTCGGCTTGCTGTGGTGGCCTCCCCGCGGGGCGCGGGCCGCCGGTCAGTTTGAAAGAAAATTGCCGTGTTTATTGATTGCGTAATCGAATTTGCTGATTTGACGATTAGTCCCTTATTCGTCAGAGCTGTTATCAGCCCAACAGGAGGGGTTGGCTCGTGTAATCAATTCCGGCATCGCGCCCTTTTTATTTAAAATCTATTTTCGTGCGTAATTGTCTAATAGGGTGTAAACCCAAACAAAAGATGTCGTGACGTGCGCACGCGCCCTTTTTATCATTTTTTACCCCTCCAATTTATCGCTCCATCACGGCGCGGCTTTTTTTGGTGAGAACGCGGGGCCTGGGAAAGGGAGTGGGCGCGGTTGTCACACCATGGGGCGTCTCTCGCGTCTGGCGGACGTCCGGGTGATGTCGCACGCGTCCAACCCTGTCCTGTTTGGCGAAAGGGGGGGGAGAAGAACGGACGGGACGGACGCCCCCGTTCGGGCTGACACGGTCGAGGTTGGGTTGCCTTTTGCACCCCCCGGGTCCGCCGGGTCCCCTCGGGTGGTGGATGTGTGGGTATCAGGTGTCGCGCGCCGGGCCGCCGGCCGTCGTGTGGCGCCGTGCCGGCAAGGCGTCGCGGCGGGACCCGTCGTAGAGTAGTCGCCCGGGCGGCGACGGCGGCGGGGCGTGGCGGGGCGTGGCGCAGGCGCGTCAAGGACGTTTTGATAATCGTCCCTCACCACGCTCGCTCGCTCGCTAGCTCGCTCTCTAGCTCGCTCTCTTCGCACTCGGCATGGAAACCAACCGCGTGTCTATATGTACCGGGCTACTTTGTATGGTGTGGTGACCGCACAAACCATCGTTTTTTTTGGACAGTCGCGTTTGTATTTTGTTTTTTTGGCGCACCATTTTGCCCCCTTCCGCCCCTCGTTGAGGAGAGGTGGCGCGCCGCCCGGCGTGTCGATGGGGGCGATCAATACCTTCGAGTACAGCCCGTCAAGTATAGTGGCGGCCTCCTCGCGGCGCTGCTGGCCTCTCATGATTCGCTGATCGCGGTGGTGTCTCCGCCGCCCTCGTCGTCGTTTCCTCGTCGCCGAGCCGATCGTGCCCCGTGTCTCCTGCTGTTGGGCCCACACACACACACGACGCGCGGATGATTAGAAATGTGTGTCTTTATGAAAATTTGAGGGCCCTTTCTGCGCCGCGTTGGGCCCGAGTTATGGGCCTGCTGCGAGCGGGCGTGTGACTTTCGGCAAACACAGTCTCGTGTTCGTGTTCCACGTGCCATCAATTTGCAATCGCAGTGCGAGCGATTTTATTAAGCATCCCGAGTGTTTTGGGGATTTTGTTGTGTGACGCCTTCCAGTTGTTCGAAATAAATCCTAACAGATACCTTAATAACGATTTTCACAATTCAGATTTACGATATTACACAGGATCACGTTTCTTAATGGTTCTGGGGCTATATCAATTCGACATTGTCCATTTAGACAGTCCCTCAGTTCCCCATTCTGATACAGATTTTCGATTGCCCAAGTTTCCTGTTTAGATAATAAAGATAGCCGGTTGCCCCGCGGAGTCAGACATCTGACATCATCGCATTGGTTCTAGGACAAGAGACCTTCAAAAGTTGATGCCTTTGGGTCGTTCAGGAAAATTTCCTTAACTAGACGCGTGTAGGGTCGCCCTCTTGGAAGTGGAAATATCGACCATTTATTCAGCGTAAGGTCTCCCCCGAGCCTAAACCTTAAAAACGAGCTTTCATCGAAATTTTAATGGTTGTTTTAGCTTAGCGAGTTTTCCGGAGTTTTCCATTTTCTTAAAGATTGCCGATCAATTTACAAACGAAAGTATGTTGCAATGCTTGAGTGCCAAGAAAAACTTTATCCAATATCCGATATGCTCCTCGACTCCCGTCGAACCGCTTGGCCTGCCGCGTCTTCACGTTTCTCCGGCTCGTGCATAATTTGTGGTCCACAGTTCGGCTGTCGCCATGGCGACATGGTGGAAACACCTTGTCTAATGCATGACGACTAGTGTAATGCGACGCTGATGCTCCTGTCGCCTTCGCTGCCGTATCGCGCGACGGCCCCGTTCAATTTTTAACGTGGTGCAGCAAAGCTGACACGGGTCGATCGAGGCGGAACACTACACTGTAAATCTGGGGTGTCAAGCAGCTGTGCGACTTAAGTCGCACGACCCAGGTTTCTGTGCCACTTAAGTCGCACGACCCAGGTTTCTGTGCGACTTAGAGCGCACAGTTGCTGGACACCCCAGATTTACAGTAGATTTACAACAGGTTCTATTGCCCTTCCCCCATGCATGTGATACACTCCATTGTATTCCCAGGTGTGTACTATGTGCTCATTGGGTCACCCAAAGGTGTCCAGCAACTGTGCGCTCAGAAACAGAAACCTGGGTCGTGCGACTTAAGTCGCACAGTTGCTGGACACTCTAGATTTACAGTGTAGTTTACGGCACGTCCAGGTGGAAGAGTTTGGAAAGGGAGGGAAATTGGATCATTTGGGAATTTAAGGTGGATGTCAATATATACGGTTCACTGTAAAAAAAATCCATCTTAATTTTAATAACACACGTTTTGAAGCAGTTTACAAAACAAATTTGCTCTTAAATTTAAGAACAAAAAGTTTCTTAAAATTCAAAACATGTTTTGAAAATTAGGAACGTGTTATGAAACGCCAAAACTACTTTTCTTTTCCAACCTAACGCAAATCTGGAAAATATTTAATTCATTCCCCTGGGGACAGATGTTTAAACCCAACTCCCCACATATTACAAATGTTTACCTTACCTTACCTGGGTGGATTCGAACCTAGGACCTTTGGGTTCGGATCCTGACGCCTTAGACCGCGTGGCTGTCAGGACATACCTGTGAGGGGAGCGCTCGCACCCGACCTTATGCGGCGCTCCGTCCAGGGGCATTCCCAGAGTAGCTTTGTGCTTGGTCGTACGGCGTATGTTTGCTAACTTGCTTTTTTGACATATGACTGTGGCTTACCTACATTACGCCTATCCAAATTCGATGTTGTTCACCCAATACTATATTGAACGCCAAAATTCCACGTCCAGTGGTCAAAAGCTACATGACTTTTAAGAAGTGTTCTGAATGCTAGTATTAAAAGTAAGAATGGGTGTGACTTTTCAACACAATTTTGTCAAAACTAAGGAAAACTTTTAAATTTAATAAACTTGTTATGAAATGTAATGACCCCTTAGTACAATTGAGAATTTCATCAGAATTCTGATAACCT
>NW_026267168.1:1500022-1507276 GCF_000697945.3 Frankliniella occidentalis | reverse complement strand
TGGTTAGACGATTTTTATTTTGTCATTAACTACAGCTCATAGCCATCTTAAATCAGTTTTTTATTAATAATAACCATTTATTTGGTTGTTTTATTCAAATCTGTATTGAATGAAGTCTTTGATTTTCAATTTTAAGTCCTATTATGCTCCCAAACATTAAAAAAAAAAAAATCACCTTCTTTTACACACATTTTTTGCTTTGATGTTATGCTTTGTATGTTATCTGTATTCAAATATGTTACATGTATTGAATCTTCAATTTTTGTGGCGACAACTTGCCCTTTCTAAGAACTATTTTATTTCTCCTATTATTTTCATTTACCAAACCATTGGAATAAATTGTACATTTCAATGTATTTTGATTATTGATCCATTGATGTATCTAGACTTTTACTATGACTCTCAGTTCTCTCTCCATCTTCTCTGTACTGCTGATACTTGTGATAAGAATTTTTGCCTGTCACAAAACTTACAGTTGTGGCACATGGTAGGAGATTAATGAAACCTAGTGGTTTGACTTTTGAAGCATAGTCTACTGAAGTCAAGGCTATCGAGTGGCTGTGTTTGTGAGCTTAGCATCTTTTCTTGTCTTAAGCTTTCTGTTTTTTATCAGTCTTCTGTCATGAATTTGTAAAGGTTAACTATAAACTGCAATTTCTGTTGAGACAAAATTTAGACTGATCTAGCTGTATATCAATAGATGGCATACAGGTACCTATATATGTACAGTCCTTCATTTAAAATTTTATTGTATGTTCCAGCAAATTGCCCTGGTAAGCTCTCTCTTCGGGTGCAATTGTTGTGAAGCCACAGTTTTAGACTACCTTTGCTGGTTATTTTTCTTCAACTTCTCATCAGCTCTTATTTTTGTTTAAAAAGATCAAGGGAGTATAAGTTAAGCAGCAATGAATGTGTAAACATTGACTTGTGATATTCAACTAGAGTTGGCTTCAACATTCCTTTAAAATTGGTTCTCGGGACCTGTCTACATACAACCTAACTTGCCCCATAACATTGTATTTTAAATTCTATCTTAGATGAAACCACAGCTGGATTCCTTCATTTTCCTTGAGTCTCATTGGCCATGATCATTTTCCATCATTTATGTGCAATCGTTTTACTTTGTAAAGATCCTCTCAGAAATTTCTTTCAAGTAGGAGGGCTCTTGGAGAGGTTGTTGAAACAGCCCAAGCAATTTATCTAGCACTCTACAGTGCAGTATATGCTTTTAATTATTAGCACTATTATACTGTTGCCCGCCCCTTCCCTCTTAAATATATCTTAGTGTGAATGATTCACCACAGCTTGGGGCAGAATAAACACAAATGTTTTAATAAATTGATTGTTTTCTTTTAATGATTTTCCTTCCTAAATCCATATTTTTTGCCTATGAGTCTATGAACACAGGAAAAAAAAAACATGATTGAAAATTCATACCATACCTATCACAATTAATTTTTAAATTCATCAAAATAAATAAATCACAATCATCTGCCTGAACAACTAGTCAATGTGGTAAACATGTTTCTTGAAAAATATAAATTTGATCTGGGCAACATGTCTGCATAAGTTAACTGCTTGCAGAGGTTTAAGCTTAAGCTGCTTGACAGCTGTAGGCAAGTTTAGTAGCATGAATGACACCCCATCAAATGCCTCCTTCTTAAGAATTTTTGCTAATGGTTTGCAGTCTTTAGTTTGATTAAGGTATGCTTCTACATCATAAACAGACCAGTTTTGAGGATTGCTGTCAATCTTCGGTAAGGGGTACAGCCAACTACCGGGTGCAGGTAATTCCACCTTATTTGGATCTTTTTCTTCGTTCTGATCATTTTCTTTTTGTCTTTTCACTCCTCTCCGTTCAGGTCGTTGCCTGTAAATCATCCACATTATAAATTTTACACACCTAAATTTAGGACAAAACCCCTGCCAAAAACAAACAAAAAAAAACACTTACTTTGCTGGTGCTACATTTGATGAATTCAGGGCTAATTTAGCTCCTCTAGTAACAATTTCACGGCGGCGAGGAGTTGCTTCAGGTAGAGACTGAGTACTAGGCTCAGCACTTGCCTCATCTCCACTTGCATCACTGTCAGCACCTACAATTGAGTATTAAAAGACAGGAAAAATATAAAAATAAAACATGGGATGGGTGGGTGACAGGATGGGTGACAGGTATTTTACCTTGCGAAGTCTGAGCTTGAGTTGTGGAGTTGCGTGTTTTAATACTAGAAAATCTCCTTTTGCGGCCTCTCCTTCGTTTGGGACCGACAATTTCTAACTCAGGCAGTGTCTCCCCGGCAGGTCGGTTCCCTTTCTTTTGTCGATTCAACCAATATTGGGAGTCTAAATAGAAAGAATGTTAAAGTGCAATCATCTGATAGAAACTTCTATGTAATTTCAGTGATTATTGTTTAGACATAGATAGATACATACTATATTTGGACTTGGATTGGCTGTTGCAGTTTTCTGGACAGTTTCCTGCTTCAACACGTGTTGGACCAAACAGGTAAGCACACATCTTCAATCGAGTACAGATATCTTGACAAAATTCAGGAACCTGATCTGATGATGTGACTATAGCAACACGGGCCCTGTAGTTTGTTTGATTAAACCTAAACATAATAATAAATCAGGATACTTTAAAATGTGGACAGATCTTGACCGAGAGATTGTGTTGCAAGAGTTCATTAATTCATAATTCAGTAATATAAAGAAATTAACTTACTTAGCCTTGAGCACCTCAACATGTTCACCTGGTTTGAGGTCACCATCACACTGAATCTCTTTCAAGACACGACTTGATTTGTAAGCAACAGAAATTAACATTGATAAAACCTCTCGCATCACTAATCTAACTGGTCCAGGACCAACAGCTTGAGGCAAACCTGCCAGTTTGCTTTTAGAGAGGAATGGACCAGAAAAACACTTATGATTGAAATAAATTTTGGGGCACCACAATTTGCTTGTACGTTGTCCTTGGTCAGGATCTTTTCTGTCATTGCTGTCAACACAAATAAATAAAATTGGTATTGTAGTTCTGTAGGTAGAAATGTTTTAAAATCAGACTGCAGAGCACAATAGGTACAGTACACACCTTTCATCCCCTTGAATACTATTGCTACTACTTGAAGGTATTTGGTAGTAAAGGGGTGGTTTTAATGAGTAAGAATTACTGTCACACCAACCCACTGGAAATATGTCCGAGGAGTCATATGAAACTGCGTGGTTAGGGTGGTCACTAAAGAAAAAAGGCAGCATAAATAAACACCCAACCTCCTCCTATAAGATATTATGGAATTCATTATCTTCCTGGCATACCTTTCATTTCGCTCAAGATGTATCCAAATTATATGCCCAGTAGTTCTTGTAACAGTTGCAACACAAATTTCTGAACGATCAACTGGATTTACAACTTCTAGTTTCATATTAGCTAGAAACCCATTATGTTTGGCACATTGCTTTTGAGAAAAGCATTTCTCAGGTGCAGCCACAGCACTTGTATGTTGTAAATATTCATCCCAATGAAATTCCTCACCACTATCACACTTCCAGCCTGCTGGTTTTGACACTTTCATTCCATGTTTGTTAGCCCATCCTGTGAATTGGGAAAACATTTTGAAAAATTACTCTGATATTTGATATAGATTGGTAAAGAACTGGTTGGTTAACATACCAGTAGGAAAGATGTAAGGATGCATTTCAGTGCACAGCATTGATTGTTTAGGTTCGTCTTCGACCTGATCAGATATACTATCAATTTCTACAAGGAAATATTCTTCACCCCACACTTCAACAACTGTTGCAGGACATATTTTAGTATGATCTGCTGGATGAAGAACCTCCATTTTCATCCCAAGAATGAAGGAATGAGGTGTAATCGCAGTGGCGTGCTGAGAAATGTAAAGTGTGATTTAATTTTCACAATGTGAATAAGCTTTCAGCAAACAAACCCATAAGATGTAAGACATGTTATTACTTGAAAGAGATCTCTAGGAAGTGGAGCCTGGCGTGCATCTTCTTTAGCCATCTCCATAAGAGCTTCCCATTCCTCCTTCCCATGACTTGATTTAAAATGTGAAGGTCGACGAAGTTCCCATGGGTCACCTAGAGAATGAAAATTTACTGGAGTGAAGAGCTGTAACTGTAATACCATTAAGAACGTTTGCAATTGGTGACATCTATACCTTTTTCTGCAGCCCATCCCATTGGAAATATTCGAGGTGAGGTAAAATAAAGCCAAAATTCAGGGGCTGATGAATCAGGTGTATCATACCGAAGTAAGAGACGACCACCAACATTCTCAATAATCTATGAAAGAGGTGTAAAATTACTATTTATGATAAGTAGATCAGTGTACACAGGTATGACTCAATACGGGCTAAGTGAGAACAGGTAAATAAGAAGAAACTTACAGTTGCAATCCATAAACTGTATGGACTACATGAATCTTGCACTTCAACCTTCATTCCAGCCTTAATACGATCAGCTGGGACAAATCCGTCCTAAGAAATTAAATACATTTAGTGGTTAGCATAGTACTGCTCATGAAAAAAGAAAATGTTATACTGCACCAATTATATATAATGTACTTACTCCACTTAAAAGATGAGACGGAACAGGCTTTGCAGTTTTCATTACATTTTCAATATGAGGTTGAGGGTCACCAATTAATTTTAAAACTGAGTCAGGAGGTATAAGTGATTTCCCTTCTTGAGCACACCAACCCAATGGGCGTGCATTACTTGACGAGAGGTCACACCAGAAGTCTGCTGATTGATCATCAACATCTCCAGAGTATCGCAATCTTGAAAATTGACCACAAGCAAGAACAACCTTTGCCAGCCAGAATTGTGAGCAGTCATCTTTGAGTGGAACTTCCAGCATCATATCATTTTCAAGTTCTGTGTGTAAGCCAGCTTCAACCTATCAGTGAAAAATTAAATGAGAATAAAGGGCAAATGTATAATAGAGAAATAATAAGTCAAGTAAACTTACATGTTGGAAGCAGCTATGAGGTACTTCTTGGGAATTTGTCACATCTAAATAATCTTGCCAGTTAAAGCCAGTGTCACATTGTGTATCTGTAAGCCATATTAAAACTCAATAACAATAAAAATAAAGGGTTTGAGGCAAGAGAGTAGATGTAAATGCTTGAAGCAGATAAGAATACTTATGTGAGTAAACCACAAACATGTTAAGGGGATACAGTCTGACGTAGCATTCATACTAACAAGATTCACAATCCCAGCAAAATTTGAACTAGGCACCCCCCCTCTCCCACTCCCCCTACTGCAGTGCCTGAATTTCATGTACATGTTAACATAAAACGCACGGCTTATATAAGTTTTACCAGCACTCAATCGCGAGGGGAAGTATTCAGCTAATCGATACAAACCTGATTTAACGTAAGTTTTGCGATAAAGGGGAAATTAATGACGTCGGCATACAAAGGGAAACTGGACAGGGAGTTACCTGCATCTAGACCTCCAAAATCATATTGTTACCTTTTTCAAATTTGTCATTTGATTCTGAAGCCTCCTCCATGGGACTGCCAGAGTCTAAGCTTTGCTTTTCCTCTTCCATGATCAAGAATCTTTCAGTATTTTGTCAAATTTATCAAATACAAAACTGCATCTTTCCTCTTACAATGGACCAGACATGGATTTGTTTTCACATGCCCGAACGAGATTCTTCTTGTTTTTCTTCCACGACATGGATAGGAGACAAACGATGACCTGCTGTCCTTTATTTAAATTTTTAATAAAACTGTAATCCGTTGAAATGCAGTGTTTATAACAAATTCCCTTTTCTCCAGGTGTGGTACACTACCTCTTCTCTCTGATAACAATTTTATTTTAGAGCAAATTACATAATGGTCTGAGCGTTATCTTGTTTTTGCTAAGGCGGTGGTGTGGTGTCGCGCTGCGCTGAGAAGCTGTGCCGACTCTGGCGGTAGCAAGAAGTACGGCGTCACCTTGGAAGAAATTTGATATTTCGCCAATATTTTTGCCACGCTAAGTCCAAACCAACTTCGAAGGTGAGTCCTTTGGTTTTGCGTGATCGCGCCGTGTGATTCGAGGGTGGGCAGCCCGTGGTTGTTAGTGAAGGGGCGCGGCGGGCCGCTGGGCGGGTGTACGGTTAGTCGGCGCGGGCTAGCGTTGTTAACCGCCCTTTGTGCCTCGTGTGTAAATATTGATGAACACGGTTGTTACCGATGTCTCCGTTGTGCTGGCTCCCTCAAATCTGCTGTTCTACACTTTGTACACTTGTGTCGGCCGGCGCCGGTGCGATTCCCGTCTTAACCTTCTCCCACTCGGCCGAGGTTACGAGACGCCTGCCTTGTTTACCTGGGGATGCGATAAGCGTCGTTTAGCGTGTTTCGCAAGTCACTACCAGGTGTGACGCTTTGTATCAGGGTGGAAAGTAATTTCTCTCAATGCTCTCTAGTTGGAATCCATAGTTTTGTCAGTTGCACTATTCCGAGTAATTTCTTCTCAAGTTTTGGTTATGCATCTCTCATGGGTTATGATTTCATTTCACCAATTTGTGGAAACACTTTCTTCCCCCTGTCCAGTTTGGGGCATCTTTATATTTGTAAAGGTGTGGACGACACCCTCTACACTGCAGTATCAACCTCCATCGCAGATGGGTTTGGGCTCACTTGACCGAACTTCGTTTCATTCCTCTAGTCGACTTTAGTTTTTTTTGTGTATTCTCTCTGTAATATAATGCACTCTGTAAATTAAATTAGAAGACTATTATTTAGCATGCCCATAGCTGGCGTGTGCTTGTATTTCTCAATGCAAACCATCGTGTATTCCCTCCCAGCCCATGCAGGAAGATGTACCTGGTCTGGAAAGTCTACAGGTCAGACCAGTAAATCTAGCAAAGACAACCTTAACTGTTTTTGGTCTGAAGAGTGTCTCACTCGTTCGTCACTCTGTCTTTTTCAGTTTTTGATTTCCCATGTGTGGGTCGCATTGCCTCCGGCAGTGTCATAGGGTTGTCTGAGCCTGGCGTGTGACACGGTCGGCGCGGCGGGTCTGTTGGTTGTTGTTGAACGCGTTGGGGAAACAAAAGTACCCCTTTTCACCCGACTGCTTCTGAAAGGGCGAGTTACAAACCACCCCCCGAGGACTATAATGTCTATGAAAATTATATGACTGTGGCTCGCGCGGCACGCTCTGCTCCGGGCGGAGGGGCGTGGCGTGGCGGGCCGGTGGCCGGCACGCTATGGTATTGACTGACCCTCCC
>NW_026267168.1:1487305-1488567 GCF_000697945.3 Frankliniella occidentalis | reverse complement strand
CCCCCCCCCCACGACATCCCTAAATGGGGCTCGAGGCTCTTAATCCGTCTTCATTCCCCGGCGACTCGTTTGATTGCGTTTTACGTCGCTTTCGCGGGAACGCGCGCGTCTCTGTAGGCGGGTCCAGGTGAGCGTCCAGGGCCGTGGGGGTTGTAGGCGCATCCGAGTCTTCTCGCCTGCTGCCTGTTCCTGTAGGCTCAACTCACCCAGGTAGGTGTAGTAGCCTCACCTGGGTGTGTCGCTGCGGTGGTTGATGGTAGTAGGCGCGCCTACCTGTCCTGTGGGCGCGCCTTCCGTAGGACGAGGGGGTTGATGTTGATGTGAGTAGGCGCGCCTACCTTAGGCCGCGGGGGTTGATGGGAGGCGCGCCTACCTGTCCTGTGGGCGCGCCCCGGGCCGCGGGGAATCGAGCGGCCCGGTCGATAGGCTGTTGTGGCGTGGCCGGGGCCGACAAAAGCCGCACGGCGGCGTCCCCGGGGGGTGTGGCCTCGGGGCCGGCGGTCTCTGGGGCGGCGGGGAGCGGCCACGAGCCCACGGGGCTGCCTCCGGCTCCCGCTGCAGCAGCAGCAGCAGCAGCAGCGCCGCCCGGGGCCCGGGGTGGCTGCTGCAGCAGCGAGGGCGCGCGCGCGGTGACCTGGTGACCAGATCAACTGGTGGCCCAAAGCGGTAGGAAGAGGGAGGGTACGCCCCACTCGCTCGCGCGGCAGGGGAGCCGGGCGCCGGGCGTGATAACGGATCATATTGGCGCACTTCACCTGCTTATCTCGTTTCCATTTTAATTTTGGGGCTTTTCATTTTATTTTCCGAGCTCTCGCCTGGCTCGGCCTGGCGCGCTCGTTTGGTCCTTGGCTCGACGTCCTTATCGTCAGTTTCCCGGCGGTCGGTATCGCTCGGAGACACTCCCTCCCCCCCCCCGCTGAGGGGGGCCTTTACCCCAGCGTTGTGCTGCCTCGCTTTCCCCCTTTCTTCCTCTCTCCTTTCCCTCTCTCTCCCCCCGCCCCGCCCAATTCCACAATCGCGCGCGTTTTTCCTCGGTGCATTTTAACGTTTCTGTTTTGTCGAGCACTCCTCTCCTCGGTCTTGTTTTCCCGTTTCCCCCCAACGGTACGGCTCGGTTGTTATTGCGCCTCGGCTGAATGTAAACCGCCTGGCCGGTCTGGACGGCGCGGCTTTGGCTGTTTTAGCCTTGCTGGGGTTCGTCCGTACACGGGAGGCGGGCGAGGCGAGGCGAAGCGGCCCGGCGGGGTATCGAACAGGCCGCG
>NW_026267168.1:1485969-1487255 GCF_000697945.3 Frankliniella occidentalis | reverse complement strand
TCATAATCTGTTATTACGTTTAAGAACAACTGATAATGTTATTAAATTTAAGAGATATTTTGCTCTGAAATTTCAGAATATTTTTTACAGTGTTGTCGCGTCGCGTACAGACCGCCGGCCATGCCCCGCTGTCCGGGCTGCTTGGCGTGACTACAGGAGAGGACTCTGGTATCCCGCTGGTGTGTCCGTGTGTATTGATCTCTTTGCGGAAGGAGGTCACCTGAACTTTTTTTTCCGCCCTTCTTTTTCCGCCCTTTCGGGCGCAAATACACGACAGGTGGGTTGAGCCGGCGAACGCCACACCACACGCCGGCGATGGTGTAGTCACGACGAGCGCTTCCGCATCCATATCCCATGAAATGTGGCTCCCGCGCGCGATTTGTGACTGATGGAGTGAAGCAGAGGCCGAAGAAGGGTCCCGGCTCCCCCGCTTCCAACATGTAGGTGTACAACGAGTAGGCGAGTTGGTACGGAATAGGCGCGAGTTGGGCGCATTTTTACAAGAGCTTAGCGCAATTTTTCTAGATTTTTAGCGAGTTTTCGCGAGTTTTGACGAGTGAGACGTGAGTTAGACGTGACGTGAGCAAGTGTACAACGACTTGGATAGGTACCCCTCGGCAGAGGCAAGCTGCTCTTGTTCGAGTTGAAGAGGCGCGGGCGAGGGGGCCATCACTGTCGTAATTCTGTGTAGATGGAAGTGTGATCCCCATGTAACCTGTGTAATACTTTACCAAATTTTGAAAAATTGTCACTAAATTTCACCTTATCCAAATTGAATGGTTTTAGCTCCAGGAGTTCAACAAAATTCACGTGTGATCCCTGTAATCACGTAATCCTGTGTAACATCCTAAGAGGTGGCCTTCTCGAGCCCGAGTCGTGGGCCGCCCTGCTGGGTAGATAGCGCGCTCAGTATACCGGGGCCCCAGCTGCCGGGCGCGCCCGCTGTGTGGTGTGGACGTGGACGGCGCTCGCCCGCCGCCGCCCGGGTAGGCAGCGTGCCCCACGCCGGGGCCCCACCTTTGCCTACCTGCCGGGCGCTCTCGCTGCGACGACCCACTTGGTGGCGCTCGCCCGCCGCCCAGAGGCCTGCAGCGGGCGAGCCTCGATGCTCGTTGCTACGCCGCTCCACCTCATGCGAAAGGCTCCGCTCCGCTCGGCTCGTATCGTGGCGAGCGGAGCCTACGATAGCTCGGCTGGCAAAGGAGCATCTGTAGGCTCGTTTAGCAGTGCGACAGAGACAGACGTAGCAGGCAGCGACGAGTGCGAGAGAGACACCGTATGCTAGG
>NW_026267168.1:1475338-1480624 GCF_000697945.3 Frankliniella occidentalis | reverse complement strand
GGGTGAAGGGGGGAGGGTGGCGTCGAGCGCGGAGCGGGGCGGCCAAGGCGGCGGTGGTGTGCGTCGCGGGGTGCAGTGCGAGCCGAGCCGTCCCCCGGAGAGCCCACGCCGCCCACCGCAGCCGCACCACCCGCGCGGGCGTCCCTCCCCTTTTGCCCTGTCTCACCGTTTCCCTCGCCCGCCACCCCCGCTCATCCTTTTGCGGCCTTAGTGGGCCCCGGATCGTTTTCTCTCATCCCTTTTTGGCTCGGCTCGGCTCAGGCTGCCGCCCTCGACAGTTTAGGCAACCCGCTGCGCTGCGGTGCTAGGCGGGCCGTCCACACTCTGGAGGTACTTGTCGTCCTTCCGCGCTGTCGTTATCGATTCGTGGGTGTTACGCGGCGACGCTGCTCCGCTTCGCTCTCCTCTTCTGCCTGCTCTCCTCGCAAAGCGGCTAACGGATTTGGTGTTTTTGTTTGTTGGTTCATAGGTATGAAGCGAGAAGGCGATCACGCAGACATGGGCTCTCCCCTGAAGCGCTCTCGCAGCGCGGACGATGTGGAGGCGCGCTTCCTGATCCCCAGCAAGGTAAGGCTTCCGCCCGCCCCTGCCACCCCGCCTGGCGGGAGCGGGGTAGGGGGCGCACGCACTATGGATGTTCTTCTTATCGCTGCCTAAATTTTTATTTTACAATGTGCGGTTTTCTGCGATTGATTTTCTTTTAGATTGCTGGTTCGATCATTGGACGAAGCGGCAACAATATTACCAAGCTAAGGACTGAGGTGAGTGTCGGTGCGGTACTCATGCACTTTTTTTTTACTTTTTTTTTACTTCCGTTTACTATCTATACATGGAAGCATTTAATTATTGTAATGGGTGCGGGTTTGCGGACGGTCACTAATTCTTTTTTTTTTTTATTATCATTCCGGCCTCGACACGGCATTCACTTGTTGGACATTTGAAATATTGCTTCGCACCGTTACTATTATTATATTCAGCAGTCACACCACGCATTGAATAAGCTCGGTAATTTTTTTGGAGATTGCTAGTGTAAATTGGACGCGCTGCCCGGGTCCGGCTTCTGTCCCTTGCGAAGCACGGTGCCTTCTCTTAACTTTTTCGGAAAATAGTGGTACCCCATTACCCGCATTCCCCATCTCAAATTTATTCCTGTACCTTTTTACCTGTGATGCTTCCTTATTCAAATATAACTGTAATTTAGTGCTTTTCAAAATGACCCTGTTAGATATTAGTGTTTTAGCTGACTAATTCTGATCATCCAGACAACATTTAAGACTTGTTTATTGAGAATTTAAAATACTTCCACTAGACAATTGTCAGATTTTCCAGTAGATAGATGAAATTGATAATAATGCATTCCGTGGCACAGACTGTTATCCAGCCTACTGAGCTGTGTCTGTGTGGAAGCGGCCGTCTTGCTAAGTCAAATCTTACAATTAATCTTCCATTTACATTTTCATACAGTTCCTTTCTAAATTATCTTTTGCCCCGGATTAACAATCTCTTGATAATGCCCTGTGTTCTATAAGTAATTTTCATGACGCCCCGTCTTCCCTGTCTTGTTACCCGCCAATAGTTATCTGCCCTGTGATCAGAATTGAATGTTTAGTTCTCTCCAGAACTGCAACTATCTCCCCCTGGAGTTGCTTCTCCGTAGAGCCTTGGACTCTATGCCTGCAGGGCCGGCCATGGTTAGTCAGCAACTGTGCGAAAATAATAGGACGCTCAATCTACTAGTCGAACTTTTGCATTCGAATACTAGATGAGATCTTATTTTTTCCCCTCGACTGTTCGTCTTTCCCATCACGACTGGACCTGCGGTGCTCGTTCTGGAAGGCTCCACCGAGGCGCGACCCCAGGCCGGGGGGGCAGGATCTGGAGAGGAGCAGTGTTGTTGTGTGGCCACCGAGGCTGTTTTGTTAACATGTTTTTGCCCCATATTTGTTACCTTCGTGGCCCCTGGTTGGTCCCCGAATTGACCAATGGTATGATGGCCCTGGCCCCGGCCCCGCCCTTCGCCCAACGCCATGCCCACTGCCCGCCATGTCCAACGCTTGCCCAACGCCCGGAATTTATGCCCTTTCGTCGATTGACAGTACAAAGCCACCATCACTGTCCCCGATTGTCCAGGCCCAGAACGGTAAATCTTACACTACTTCTCTCTCTTAAGCGTAGGGTCGGGGGTTAGCCAGGTTTGGGAGCCTCCCTTCGTATTTTTTTTTAATATAAAAAACATGTGAATGCCTCTTTTAATACACAAACTCACTCTGTGCTCCAGACAAAATCGATGGCGGGATGCTTTCTAAAATTAATTTTAAGGCTGCTTTAATTGCCTGGTAACACTTGATTTAATTAGGGGTTGGATATGGGACCCGAGTGCATTTTCAATAGCCACGTTTTGTCTGGAGACCAGGCCACAAACAGCATGTGTGCATGAAACATGTTTTGGGTTGCACCAGCAACATGATGTGGACACACATAGTACATGTATTTGTAGTGTGGTTATCACATCCCTTGTTTCACATTCTATAGAGGTGCGCGAATGAATAAGCTGTACATAATGTGATGAGATGATGGGGTGATTTATACCCTCAAAACATTGGCGCATGATCAGCTCACGAAGTTTGCACATGAATGCAGTGCCTCAAACTGCTCGATGCCCATTAGCTTTTTTTCTGATATTCGCGTGCCTCTATAACTGCATAACAAACACAATGTTTTGTACACTGGAGGTGTTGGACAATCCCAAGAATTTATTTTTCAAATTAACCACGGAACATTTTTGAACGGTAAAGTTGTCAATATTTATGATATCAACAAAGTAACACTCCTCTTCGAGTAAAGAAACAATCTAACGTATTTCTTGAATTTAAACCTAGCAGGATAGTAGAAAACCCTTTAGGGTTGTCCTCACTTAGCTTTCTTTGCTTAACTTACTTTTCTAAAAAAAAAAAAATACACTACAATTTAATTGTTAAATACAGTAACCATTTATCATTGAGAGGACAACCCAGTACAGAGTAGGATGTCCAATGCCCTGTGAGGCTTTTGAAGTGTTTTCTTGTGCCGTAGTTTTGTATTCAGACGCCCTTTTCATGATAACGAATTTGGAGCTCCCATACCTTTTTGTAGAACCTCCTTCTTGCAGAAATGTTCAAAGCTATGCTTTTTGGTAAGGTTCTGTCATGGGAAGTTTAGTACTTTGTTTAACTATTTCCTTTTAAAGCAAATACCCTGTTAAATCTTATCTTGTTCTAGTAAGTACTAAGCTTTCCATGACCATTCCCTCTCTGTTGTATTTTCTTAAATATTTTTTGTATTCATTGTGTTTTATAGGGTATCTTTGTGTTTCTTTACTGTGGCTTCTTCTTTGCATATTTTACATTTTTGACAGGCTAAGACAAAATTCCCTGGAATGTGAAAGTGACCATTATTTCATATTGTAATACGCTCTAAGTTTAATTGGGATTCATTTTCTTTTACTTTTTTTTCCCGTCCAAGTAACAAACCACAGCCAAGGAATGATGGCTTATCCATTTGATTTTGTTCGATATTTTATGAGGGCGGATTAGCTTCCTTTCCTCCTGTAAGCTGCTTAGATTGTGGCTATTGCTGTTGGCTACCCTCAAATTTAAAGCTTAATATTGTTACGCATGTCTCTCTTCTGGCTGCATGCAAACTGGGAAAAGGCCCAAGGCCACGTCACTTTTTTTTCAATCTGTCAAAGAAGAGAGCGTTTTAGCCTTTCCCATGTAGTTCTGTCCTGTGCCCTTTATATCTTATGGTTAAGGCTGCCCTGCTCATGTTCAAGGCAACTAATTCCTTCCCATTTTACAGGATGTTGACAATATGTGCAGAGCCAGAGACAATTGTCAGTGTCATAAACGACATTATTCCCCATATCGATATGGTACGTATATTTAACTCTTCGCCCATGAGCTCTAATCGAGCGATGTTGCTTTGTTTTAATCTAAAATTCTCCTTTGCTTCCTGATTTCAGGCTTCAAGAAACGAGCGCGGTGTGGGCCAGACCTCTGGCGTGCAGCGCGAGGGGGAGGGCACAGACCTCCGCATGCTCGTCCACCAGAGCCAGGCCGGCTGCATCATCGGCAAGGGTGGACTGAAAGTCAAGGAGCTGCGCGATGTGAGTACCGAGTATCACCGCCGCGGGGACGCCGACCGGTGGGGGGCCTAGCGCCTGCCAGCGAGCTGCCGGTGCGGGGGTGGGGCGGGGTGGGGCGAGCAGGAAGCCAGCAGCGCGGGGAGGGAGGGGAGGCCCGCTGGCCCGTCCCGGCCCCTCCTCTCCGAGAGAGATCAATACACGCGCTCTCACCCCTACACCCCCCCCTCCCCCACCCTGCCGCTCACCCCGCTTAGCGTGAAGGGGTGGTGGGTGAGGGGGGGGGGGGGGCATCACGGCAGTCTGTCCGTCAGGCAGTGTTTGTTGGCACGGGGGAGGAGGGGGGGGGTAAAAGGGCTGACGCGCGTGTGACGGATAGCGAGGGAAAGGTTTTGAGCGGCCGAGTTCGCTTCCCCCACCCTCCTCTCGCCGTGCTGCTCTGCTGGGGGGTGGTGCGTGGCGTTGCCAGGCAGGGGGGCTGTGGTGTGGTGGTGTGTGCACTCACGCCCGCCCTCGCCGCGTCCTGGTAATTGTCAGTCTTCACTTTGCCGGCCCGGTTCGTGCGTGTTTACCTCACTGGTTGCCGGCCGCGCTGGCTTTTCTCTCTCGCTTCTGCTGCATCTTTCCCCAACTAATCTCCCTCTCTCTCTCTCTCTCTTCCGGCAGAAAACTGGCGCGCGGATCAAGATCTACACCAACTGCTGTCCCCAGAGCACGGACCGCGTCGTGCAGATCTGCGGGCGCAACAACACGTGCGTGGACTGCGTCCGGGAGATCCTGGACCTCCTGCAGAACGTGAGTGTCGGCGCTGCGGTTTGCTTCGCTCACTGGAACTGAAAATGACCCAGCTCATTTGCCATTTGTATTTCTCTATGTCCGCAGACCCCCATCAAGGGCCACAGCAGCCCCTATGACCCCCACAACTGCGACGAGTACTACGCCGAGGAGTACGGCGGCTTCTCTGACGGCGGCCGTCGCGGCGGCGAGCGCGGCATGGGGCCCGGCGGCCCCCCTGGCGGCCCGGGCATGATGCCCCCCGGCGGCGGCGGTGGCGGCGGCTTCAGGGGTGGCCCTCGCGACGGGCCCCCGCGTGACCGCGAGATGGGTCGTGGACCCGGCATGGGGTGGGTGTCTGCCGTACCCGGTCCGGAAAAAATATTGTTAAG
>NW_026267168.1:1473376-1474069 GCF_000697945.3 Frankliniella occidentalis | reverse complement strand
GGTCGGAGAAAAGTAGGCCGGACAATCTAGCTGCACCGAAGAAGGTGCTTCAAAGAGGAACAGGATTCAGAGGCCATGAATGGGTACTTTAAATCCAGTGAGGGAAAGACCGCGACTATGACGGAGTCTGTAGCCCCAGAACTTAAAGTCACTGCACTTAAAGTACCCCTTGATGCCCTCTGAAGCCTGTTCCTCTTTGAAGCACATTCTTCACAAATTTCCGCTATCGACGAGGTGGGAGAAAAATAGGTCGGAGAATATTAGATAGGAGAAAATTAGATCGGACAAAACCTAGGTTGGAGAGCACTTTTCGGAATTTTAGAAAAATCACCACATCGGAGAAAAGTAAGTCTGACAATCTAAATATACCCCAATAATATAGGGTAATAAGGCCACAATTTACAAACACAGAAAGGTTCTAACTTTACGGATTTTCAGTAAATAATCGTTGTGTTCAAAATCAAGCTCTCTATTTCTTGGTGCGCGGCGGCCGGAACGAAGGGGTTCCTGACCGGCCTTGGAGAGGGGCGGGGCGGAGAAGAAGGGGAAACGGGCGGGCCGACCACTGGGGCAGGTTGCGGCCGGGGCCCTGCATACTCACCCCCCCCCCCCTCCACTTTGTGCAGGATCATGTCGATTATGTATGGAGAATCGTAGACGCGCGCAAAACCACATCCCACATGCCGCCCAGCC
>NW_026267168.1:1467703-1473326 GCF_000697945.3 Frankliniella occidentalis | reverse complement strand
TGTTTTCTCTCAAGTTTTTCTGGAAACATTCCAATTCTTTTCCAGTTTTTTTATCTTGAAAAGTATCATTTTTTCCGGAAGGATATTGACTCCCCTTGCACACCCGTGGGATTTTACTGACTGTCTCCTGTGTTTTGCAGAGGTCCACCTTCCCGTGGCGGCTACGGAGGCGGCGGCTCCGGCGGCTATGGAGCTGGAGGTGGCGGCGGTGGCGGCGGCTATGGAGCTGGAGGTAACTACGGCTGTCGAGGAGGTGGAAAGGGGTGGGAGTGGAGGATGTGCAAGTGGCAATGGCTGTTATGGTAGCCCACGCGGCGAGGACGCTGAGCTTATTTCGAATGCCTCACGTATGCTCGCCTACAGTATATTTTCGTTTTGTGTGTGGTATCTGTAGATTGGCGAATCACTGCAACAAAACCTGCATTAAAAAAAAAAAAAGAAACATTCATGTTTAATGAATCAGCACAATGAAGCAGCATATAGTATATGCACCTGCAAATAAAGTTTCCTACAAGTTTTTCTCTTATAAAAGTTAATTGCAATCAGTCATTTTGTTTCTATTTCACCCATTTTGCCTTTTATTTTTCGAACTTAAAGATCTCTACCTTCAGTTCTCCCTTTGCATGCATTTATCACTGCTTTTAATCTCAAAATTCATTAACATCAAGATGATTGTAGCCATTTGCTCTGTCAAAATTAAATGCAGTAGTGCTTAGGCAAAATACGTCTGTAATTTTCTGTTAACAAGCATATGCAGTACCACCACATAATAAATTCACCAGTAGTTGCATTTTTCAGATTATTTTTGGTTTTCTGTCTTATTTGGAAGGGCAGCCTTGCTAATGTTTCAATATCTCCTTTGACTATTAATAGATCTAAGTAGGTTGTTCTGCTGGTCGTTGTAAAATAAATACAAAAACTATAAAAAGCTATTGTAGGGAAATAAGCCTCTCAGCTCATCCTCCCCTCTCCTACCTTTACCTTGGGTTTAAGTCTTGATTTAATCTGTGCTTAACTTGTATGCACAGATTTGTAACTTTTTCGTGTAATGTAATGCATAGGTGGAGCTGCAAATGGAATGGGAAACCCACCTCCAATGAATATGGGACCCAATATAGGGGGCAACGGCAATCAGTCAGGCCAGCGCAACTCCACCCAAGTCACCATTCCCAAGGATGTGAGTATTCTGTCACTTTCATAAAATAATTATGTCAGGCTTTATACTTTTGTTAACCCAGGGAAAAATATATTAAGTACTTGAAACATGCAGCAAGATATTTTTCTTTTTATGTCATTGAATAGTTATCATTTATTTATTTTTGCAATTTTTAAAGTTATTATAATTATATGGCATTGCCATTCACTTTTTCCGCATGCTATTTCTTTGCATAGTTAAATTGTAGTGCATTATTGTATGCTCTCCTAGTTCACATTACATAATTTGTATATGCATTTGATTTAATATGTCATGTCAAATGCTTTTAGCATCTACCTCAAATGTTTTCTTTTTTTAAATATATTTTCCCCTTCTTGGATTGTTTCTTCTTTAAAATCAATGCTGTATGTTTGACTTTTTTTATTGAAACCATGCCTTTCTATATAGTTCTGTATTGTTTATCATCTAATTAATTCCTATTTCTCTCAGATGGCGGGAGCAATCATCGGCAAGGGAGGCTCCCGCATCCGCAAAATTCGCATGGACTCGGGAGCCAGCATCACGATTGATGAGCCGGCAGAGGGCTCCAATGATCGGGTCATTACCATATGTGGAGCCCCCAATCAAATCCAAATGGCACAGTATCTTCTCCAGCAAAGGTTGGTATTAAATTCAACTGCCCATTGCTCTCATTGAGCTTTGATATGTTGTACATGTTTTTGGTTGTTGTTTTTTTTTTTTTTTTTCTTGCATCCGGGTGATTATCTCTGCATTTGTACTCTCATAATACTATATTCTTAAGTCGGTGTAACTTATTAAAACTTTCTCCCTTCTATACTTTTGTTTTAGAATGTACTAGGAATTATAATCTTCTTTGTTATTGTTTGATGTAATTTTCATTCCTATTTACTCATTTTGAAGTTAAATAAGGTTTATCATTTAAATACTCTTGTTCTGTGTAAGTTTCATCTTCTTGCTCTTGGCTTGGGACTTAAAACATCTTTGCCCCTTCATGGAAAGCGGATGCATGAGGGGTCATGGACTCATTGGTTATGGTATCTTACTCTTGGTGATGGACTGGCTGGACGGAGTGAAGCTTGAATGCTCTGCTGTGGTGTTTGGGCGGTACCGGCTGGGCTCTGGACTAACCTGCTTTGGCTACAACAGTATGGAAGACTAGTGATTTTGTTGTTCTGTATTTGAGAAACAAGGAATCACTAACTCCCGTACGGTAGTGGCCACTTGCTTCTGCCTGCAATCCTCTGCGATCCTCGCCTCCCTGGACTGCATCTGGAATGAGTTATCTTAGCATTTCCTGTTTGGTTTAGATCTTAGACCAGCATTCCTTGCACTCCATCTTGACTCTGTTAATTGTTTGAAATCCATTCTGAGAAATGATTTTGCATGTCTTACTCTTCAACTACAGCCCAGCCTTTAAGCATGTCACATTGTCAAATCACTTGACTTACTTTTACTCAAGATGTGGTGCAAGGATTCTCAATTTCTACATAACTTCAAATTGTGATGTAAAATTATGAAATATGTGATCTTGTCTCCTTACCACTTTTCATGTTATGTATGTGATTATATTTGTTACATATATACCTACTTGATTATTCTTCCTGTCTATACTTAAGTTGTAAATTGTACTCAACTTTCTTGTAAACTTGTAAAGTGCCTTTTCTCTCCTGAAAATTAACTCTTGGTTTTGCTACTTCTGTGTTACAGTGTGCACGACAGCTCAAATGAACGATATTGACATGACCGCCAGGAGGCTCGCCAATCTCCAAATGCATCTGAGGTTGCCAAGTTTGAAAAGCGATGGCTCCCGTAGTAGTTTTGAAGAATTGACGATGCCTAGTACTAAGTACTCGTGTTATAACATTTTTGCAATATTATTTTTATTATGGATTGCATTCTGTCAAGCACAATATGTATGTTCTTATGTGTACCTGATTGACACAACAGGTTTTGTTGCATTTCAAGTCCTGAGTAAGGGCCACCATATTGTAAGTTGTACCTGGGTACATTTTTAGGAAAATTTATTTGTAGTATCATTTTTTCCTTTATCAAATATTCCATGTCTCATCAACACATCACTTATCGCTCATGGTGAATTTTCACTAATTTTCTTTATGCAAACCCACCTTTACCACAATGTTTGTGAATTGTGTACATTTTTGCTTTTTTCTTTCTGTACCAAACTTTTGTTTTTATATTCCTTTTGTATCCCAGTACCTTTTTGAGCCCATCATCTTGTCGATGTGAATGTTAATTTAGCTGTTTGTGGACATTCTCACCTGTTTTTTTTCTGCAGATTTAGTGTAAATCTCTTTGATAAGCATTTTTCTTTTACTTTGTGTGTTGAGAGGCTATCTAGCTCCATTTTTTTCCAGTCGTGGTGCATCAGGAGACGGGAATAATTGTGAACCTCCCGAGTGACCTTATTTCTAGTTAGTGTAAATGACATGGTAAACTAGGGTGACTTTGGATCATTATTTCCCATGAACATTTTATAGCTGCCCTTTACATATCCAAGGTTTTCTTGCTTTAACTCAAAGATTTTAGAGCTATGTGTTATCACACATGTGACTAGTCTACAAAGCATTCCAAAGGAGCTTTTATGAATTAAACTAACCTTTCAATTTTAAGCTGCAAGTACCTTGGTTAGGCCTAATGGGTTTTACCATTGGTTTTTATTAGCATTATGTGGAATATTTGCCCCTCTATTTTTTGGTATCAAAGTCACTTTAGTTTATTGTACATGAAAATCGATGAAGTAGGCCTGTTTCACTGCATCGGCCTAAAATGGCTAATAGGCACTCCCCTCCTAAAGAGTTAACTTCTATTAGGTTACTAGAGTATTCTTAATAGTTACATGTAACTTGCGAACACTACCTCACGGTACAGTTATTCTGTACATTCATGTGCACACACCAGTGAACAAGATGGCATGTTTAATGTGATCGTACAATGCCTTCTAGATGTAAGTGTAGGTGGAAATGACCCAAAAGCTGAGTATCTATATCAAGAAATTCAAAATTAAGCTGAATTATAACTATCACTGTGCCATTATACGCTGAGACTATATGTTCTAAATTTTAATATCAACTGACTCGCACGAGTTGTTCTTTTTGCAGATTACTCAGCTTTGAAGTGTCATTTAGAACTCTGTTTTAAGTAAAACTCGAGTCATTTTTATTGTCTTCCTTTGAGTGTGTATGTACCAAAAGAAAAGGTGGCCTGGATAAATCAGTATGTACATATAAAGTTGAAATACGCAAGTCTAGTTAATGATAGGTGGTGTAAGTAAATTAGGCATTCTAGCTGAGCCCGATGTAGTTTGTCTCCCGCCACAATGAATCATTGTTTTAATGTTTTATTTCTCACAGTTTGTACCTATGTACTTTGATGAAATGCAATTTAAGGCAGAATCAGTAACATCTATCAATTGTTAATGATGGTTAAAAATTCTGAACTCTGATGTGAATCAATAGTCCTTAAATAAATGAATAAATTAAATACCCATGATATTTTTAACCTTTCCAACTAAATCTTACATGGACAAATAACACCACATTGTCAAGAGTCAATACGGTAAAGGAAAAATGAATCCGCCCTTCCCCCCATTTAATTTTATTTTTGTCCGGGTGGGGGGAGTGGGGCGTGAGCACTTACGATGCCAGGCGGACTTATTTCTACAGCCGGTTCTAATAAAGCTGTCTGTGGCCGTGTCGGTTGTAGCCACAGGGACGTTCACACACACACATTAATTGGCTGTATGCGGATTTTTCGAATCCTACTAGTAGCGCGAGTTTTCATTTTGTTCTCCCACCACGTCTTTTTATTTGATGGGGGAGAAAGAGCGACAAATTGGGGGAGGGGTAAGTGTCGTTTTGTCCTCTGTCCTCCCGGAATTTTGATCCGCGGAGATACCCCAAAGGACACGATCCACTCCCCCTCCCCGGTATTAGAGGCTCACGGGCCCAGGTCCAGGGACGTCCCAACCGACACTGCCACAGGCAGTCTCATACGAAACGACTGTAGAGAAAAGACACCGTCTCCCAACCTAAGACAAAAACAATAAAAATGGGGGAGTAAAGCCCCTTACACCGCAGCAGTTTGCGACATGCGGAGTTTCGAACCGCTGACCTAGTGCGAAATGCAGCCATAGCACTGAACGGGCGACGGGCGGCTTACGAGGCCGCGAAACAAATAATTGTTGGTGAAAACGACGGTTTTAATTTTCACTCGAAAGTTTTTGGGCTGAGAAAAAATAGAATTTCATAGAGATTTCAGCGGAACGGGACGAGGCCTAGTTTTTTCGTCATGAGCCTCGCTTGCTCAACCAATTCTTAGCAGTTGGAGAGCATTGGAGCAATCTGGACAGAGGTGAGTGGGGTGAAGGGGGATACCGATAGAGGGCCCTTCTTCCAACTGACCCTTCCCTCCCTAGGACCCCCCCCC
>NW_026267168.1:1454695-1456848 GCF_000697945.3 Frankliniella occidentalis | reverse complement strand
GTTTCTAATTACATGCGTGAGACAGGTGTCCATGCCGGAGTGAAAAATGTAAAGGTCGTAGAGCTAAATCTGTAAAATGTTTCGAAATTGGTAGTATTTCTTTTGATGTGAACAACACGCAAGGTGATTTTAATTACATCTGGCGAAATTAAAAATATTCTTTTTGAAGGCGAATTACAAAATGGAGTCGAATAACAAGAAAGTGGTGTTGCCTACGCCAACCACTTGGGTTAATGTTTTAGGCTGTACGCTTCAGGTCGGCTGAAGGAAGACGGTAAATTCTTTTGATCTTCGTGGCATTTGAAATTTGGGGAGACGGGAAATCCTCCAGTTTCGCGTCCAGGACCACTGTCGGGACAGATTTCGTAGATATTTTTCTGCGAATCAACGAAGCTTTAACAAGGCTAAAAAAGGGCCAAATGGTTGAACAAATTTCAGTGGGTGGAAAGCATTTGGAATTACAACGCGTGGAGTGTGGAGTGGAAAGCACAAATGGGGAGATAGCTCTCGCTAGGTTCGAGCTTGAGCTAGACTCAGACTTCGTGTCTGGGACCATTGTCCTAGATTGGTCGAGTGTAGGGCCTACATCTCGCGGAATTTTTCTGCGAATGCGCGTAGTCTTAGCGGGGCCGTGGACGAGATTTTTGAACTCGTGAGCCGCGTTGACCATTCGCCAGGTGCACGTGACTGATCGTCGCGGGCCTGACTGGCACAGCAGTATGTATCTGCAAACGGTGCGACCACGTTGGGAAATTTGTGTGATTCATGGGTGAAAATCACAAAAAAAAGGGGAATGAGACTAAAAGAGACCGCGTAGGACCTAGAACGCGGTGTGAGAAGCGCTTTTGGGCGTGATGGACACGTGGAGGAAAATTACGTGTGGTTTACCGGCGAAATAAATCACACTACGGGAGGACCGACAAATTCTCTCGGCTTTTGTCTAATTCCACGACCATGGGTTAGGAAAAGTTAAAACATTTTTTGGGCTACATTTTTTATGAAAAAAATTGGGCAACCGCTGGTCGAGTGTGGACCCTCCCAGCGAAGAGCGGCCGGCAGTATGAAAGACTGCGACGCTAGGATTGGGATTTTGTGGAGGAATAAACACCCCCTAGGACCCGCTGGACTGCGGAAGGGGGGCTAGGAAATTTCCATGGGACGGAAATTGACGTGAGGTGCGTACAGTGCCTGGCTAGTTGTGCTTGGGGCCGAAAACCCTCAGGCGGCGGAGCAGTCGCGCGGTGGCGTGCTGTTCAACCCCCTAGAGCATCTCAAAACTCTAGGGGAGCTCTTAAAGCATCTCAAAACTTTAAGAGAGAGTCCTTGGAGCATCTCAAAACTCAGACAAGGGCTAAAACAAATTGGAACGCTCGAAAGAGATTTCCTGCTGAGCGAATGTAGGCTCAAACGTGTAGTGGGTACGAGTAGGTACTGTGAATATGTTTTTTTTTAGGAGAGTAGAACTATATAATTTCTGTGAAGCTAAAACTATATTTTTCTGTGAAACTACAACTTAGATTGTTTTAACGCCGGGAGGTGCCTGGTTAAAGTAACCACTCGACGGTATGTAGACCGTCAGAATGTTTGGCGGTAAGGAGATCGCCAGCCTCGGAGAAATTAAATCATTAATTTAAGTAATTTCAACAAAAAAAATGTTAATCAAGAGTTGTTTTTTTTTTTGCCATGTATCTGCGAGAGCTTGTCCGGTTGTCATTCACCTGGCCCGATTGAGGAATGTCGGGGGACCTTGACCCTGGCGCAGGCAGTTGCGCTTCTTTCATGCAACTGTCGGACAATAGGTGCCATAAAACAGCATCGGGGCCAAGCCGCCAAGCGTCATCAAAAGGCGCGACCGTATCTCTCGCAAAGTCTTTCATTCTGTTTTCACTTAAAATCTGTTTTCTCTCACAACCTGTTTTCTTTCAGTGGAACGACGACATCTTTCCAAATTTAATCAATAGTTATTTTTTTTCTCTCTCGAGCAATGTTTCTTAACTTCAATGTTTCTTGTTTATGTTCAAACATTATTTTTGCTGTATTAGTTTTTAAGTTAAAAAATTGTATTCTCCTGGGTCATAAATTAGGTTAACCTTCGCCTCAAAAGATGTAACTAGTTAAATTCAATCAACCTTTTTTAGCATTCAAAAATTTTA
>NW_026267168.1:1450728-1454645 GCF_000697945.3 Frankliniella occidentalis | reverse complement strand
CCCGTCAATGCGCGGTCCGCCCGCGCCGTCCCGGCCGGCCTGGCCCCGCGATATGGCCCTGATGCGGCCACGGGGCCGGCCAGCGCCGCGACGACCGGGGCGAGAGGAGAGAGAGAGGAAGAGAGAGCGCGAGCGAGAGAGAGGAGAGTACTACGTTTTTGTCCGCCAGTTCCTGTCTCGCTGGGTGGTCCGCCCCGCCTCGCCCCGCTCCGCCCCGCCGCGCCGCGCCGCGCCGTGCTGGGCTGGGCCGCCGCGCCGGGCTCGCTCTGGACGACCTGGGCCTACCGACGGAGTGCCCTGCTCCGGCCCCTCTCCCTCCAGATGCAGTGCAGCCTCCCTCCCCTCCGCCTTATCTTCTTGTGCGTTGTATACTGACGCAGTGCCAACGACCAGGTACCATACCATCTCTATGGTCAGATGCACGTGCAGACCCTTATGCTCTACAGTCAAATAGAATAGTAATGGGAAAACATCTACTCCGCCCGGCAGCTAAAAAACCCCTCACTCGCTGTTTCCCAGCAGGTTGCATATTCTCCCAGGCGCCGCCGCCGTGCCATGGCCAGCCATAGAGTGTGCCGTGCATGGGGGATTGCTGGGGATGACGCGTTTCTTGAGTGCGTTTCGGAGCACACACACACACACGCGCGCGCACACACACACGCACGCACACGCTCGGCGCGTGGGCGCGCTGCACTGACGTCGTGTGCGGCAGCGGCGCGCGGCCGCGGACGGCCAGGGGGGCGTGTCCACGAGGCCCAGGCCGCCGGGGAGGGCGCGTCCCCTCCCCGGCCGTCGTCGTCGAGGCCGCCGCCGTCGAGGAGGCCTTCACGCGCGTCATGTAATATGGATTGGCGCTGTCGGTAAGCCCTCATTGTGCGGCGGAGGGTACCCCCTTCATCCTTGAGGCCGAGGCCGCCGCGGCCGCCATCGCCGGCCCGCACAGCAGAGACGGGTAAACTGTTTTCCGGAAAACTATAAAATCCCTTTCCGGCGACACGGGGTGGCGAAGGGGGACCCCCGTATCCTCCTCCTCCTCCCTACCTCTTTCCCCTCCTCCTACTCCTCCCTGACGCAATGACCCGACCCCCTCCACTCTTCCGCTCCTCTCGTCCACCCGAGGAATGTGAGTGTGTAAGACCTTGTGCCTACCGATACAGGCTCAGCCTCCGCAATGAATGGAAATCAGAAGGCGGGCGGCAGTCAGCGCACGGTCAGGGGAGGGGGAGGTGGCTGGTATGACGACTTATCTGGACCACGTTGTTGCTAAAGAGGAGGCGGGGAAGTGACATAGTGACAACCGCTCCGACTCTCACAAAAAACGGTGACCGACTATTTTGCCCATCAATAAAAATAAAATATTGGCATATATGAAGCGAGTAGGAGTAGCCGCAAGCGTTTCTTCTCTCACTCTTCTTACTCTATCATCTACATTTGCCCCCACTCTCTCACTCTCTTACTTTTCCCTCTCCCTTTCTCTCCCGGGTGGTCGCCCAGCGCGCCTTGAGCTTCGAGCCGAGCCCGCCTCGGGACCTGGAGCCAGGCCTGGAGACTTCACGCTACGTCTCAATGAACATGATCTCCCCCCTCTCCCTTCTGTCTCTCTCTCTCTCTGTCTCCTTCTGATTCGCTTTCTCTGCTGCTCCGCTGCTGCTCGCTGTTCGACCTTTCTAACTCACCATTTGAAATGAGAGCATTTGCTTGCAGCCACAGGTGCAGACAGCCTGGCCGGCCACGGCTATGTGGTGAGCATGGTGATCCTGGTGATTGAGTTAAAATGAAGTTAATGGTCAGCTACAATGTAGCCCTTCCGGCATCGCCATCAACTTTAGAGCTGCTAGTTTTCTCACTCTTTGTGTTTTCGACCTTACACATGGTGCAATTACTGGACACCATCTCGAAGAGACCGTGACGAAATCATGATTTCTCTGCAGAGAAACCGGACATAATAAGTTCCAATGATCAAAAATGTTCAGAAATAGAAAACATCAGATTGCTTTTTGCTTTCAGCTCGATGTTAGGAGAGAAGAATCAAAAAGTAAGCCACATTTGTAACAACCACTGCAATTTATTGCCTATCTCGTTCTCCTCTGTCAAACACATTCCAAATATACAAAATTTCACACTATACAATTTCTACAGTCTACAGTCTTTCAAAAATATACATATCGCACATTTTTCACATATGATATAAAATATCTACAATATGCTTGTTATTTTATATTACAGAAAAATTTGTACATAACAGTTTGTACATGTTTTTCTCTGTCTCAGACACTCACTCAATTACACACTCTCACATTCACTAGAAATCACTGTCTTGCTTTAGTACGGACCAAGACTCGCGGCTTTCATGGCCTAAAACCATTTTTATTATTTAATACTATCACACACCAGTTTTGTACACGGATATGTAGTACGGACCTTGACTCATACGGCAAAAGATATTTTGCATTTATGAATTGAACTATTCTTTTGTTCAATTTAACACGCTGGTACGGGGACCAACTCCACGATGGCGAACAAATGTCGCTCCAACGAAATATTATGGATACAGGATCAGTCAGTACACTTAGACTAAATTTAAATATACACAAAGAAATGTACAATTCATCACAATCAGGCTAAAATAACACCCTAATTTGAACATAAGAACGCAAGTTGGTAACATAGATAGGCAGGGCAAAAATAATAGAATTAATAATTCCTGACAAATCACAGATGCATCACAAGTCATAGGGTGTTTAATATAATTTATAAAATGTAAAAACGCGATAGGGTAAAATTCGCTCTTTGAAAATAATTTATAACAAATATAATCTCTTTTAAAAACCAATATCTACAGAAATTTAAGATGGATAAATAATCTCTGAAACATATACATTTCCAACAATAGAATCTTTTTCTCTCTCTGCCTTTTTTACACTTGTTTTTGTACACAGATTCAAGGTACTGTAGTTGTTGCAGATGCGCTCCGCTGCATCCCCGCAGCAGCAGCAGCTGCCACGCCCGCTGCGCTCGGCTACAGCAGCCGTCCTCGGCGGCGGCGCCCATGTAAAATAAGTCCCGAAACAATTGCTGCTGCTGCTCTCTTGATCGGGCCGGGGTGGGCAGCGGTGGGACCACACGCACGCGGCCTGTCCCATCCCGCAGCGCGCCAACATTCAAATGGACCCGCGGGGCCCGTCGCTAGCGGAGCGTGGCGTTGTCGCGGTGGCGCCGCCCTGGGTGGCGCTCTGCAACGCTCCGCAACGCTTTGCACTCGGCGGAGCAGGGGAGCGGAGGACGTGCGGAGGATCTGCTTGCTCTGGCTCTGTCCCCCTCCCACCGGGCGGTAACTGGGAGGGCGGTGGGCGAGGGACAGAGGCGCCGCCGTCGTCGTCGCCACCGCGGACGCGGCCCGGACGACGACAGTTGTATGGCGCGACGGCGGGAGGCCCGCGACGGTGTCACGACGCGGCGGCCAGCGCGGCGGCGAGCACGAGCAGGAGGAGCGGCGCCCCGAGGCGGGCGCGCGCGGCGCCGCCCTTGGACTGCTGCTTGGGCAGCAGCTCGTTGGTCTCCACGTCGCCCGGGAGCGGGTCGGGCGGCGCGTACGTCCGCGGCGGCGCCTGGTGGAAGCACAGCTGCGCCATGTTGCTGCGGATGGCCGGGCAGTCGTACTCCTCCTTGCCGTCGCACCAGCACGAGTCCAGCTTGGCGGCCTTGTCCTGCGGGCACAGCAACGACGGTGGGGTTAACAACCGACTCACTTTTGCTCAACATTCAGCACAACCACAATCATCAGCAAATATAAAAGTAAAACAAAAAATGGCCACGTTATTACGCGCAAGATTTTTTTTCATGCGTTTCTTCACTTCAAAGATTCTAAGATCCGAAAAATATTCCGATAAGATTTTAAACTTTTCCAGCAAAAAAAT
>NW_026267168.1:1449628-1450678 GCF_000697945.3 Frankliniella occidentalis | reverse complement strand
GAAGGGGGCGAAGATGGGGCGGGGACTGGAGCACTTATCACGCGCCCGCCAAACACCACCGCCTCTCCAGCCTCTCCTCTCTATCCTCTCCACTCCGGCCTCTCCAGCCGCACCTAACCACGCCCCGTCTCGATGAAGCAATCACCGGGATCGCGCCCCTTTCTCTGCGTGTTTTGGCGGCTATCGCGACAGGTTTTTGACAGTATATCCGTCGCATCGTTTCTAAATCCCGTCGTCCGGGGACGGGAAGCAGAGGAATAACAACTGAACGGCATTCTTTCGCGTCGATGAACTGATCGAGTTGAAGTCACGAATCCTACGCCTACGCCACTATGACCACTACTGGCTCCAGCAGTCACTTATCTCTTTCTCTCTCGCCACTGGATCTCTGTCTCTCGCACTCGATGGAACTTGTCACGACTCCAGCCGCCCTGGCCAGCTCCAGCCGCCCTGGCCAGCTCCAGCCGCCTCTGATGCAGCAGTTTGATCCAAAAGCCTCCAGCAGCCTCCAGCAGCCTCCAGCAGCCTCCAGAAGCCTCCAGAGCAGCCCTCAGAAGACTTCCTGCTCTAACATTCTCCCAGCAGCCGTTTCCAGAAGCCCCCGGCCCGGCGGCAGCCCGCTCCAGCTACCTCCTGCAGCTTACTCCATGAACATCCAGAAGCCTCCTCCGGCAGCCTCCTGCAGCCTCCAGCAGCCTCCTGGAGCCTCCCTCCAGCAGCCACACTGGCAGCCGGGCGCGCCTCTTGATGCCCAGCGAGGCGAGTGAATATTACGGAAGACGGAGGACTGGCGGTGCCTTTGAGACGTGTGGTCAGGTCGGCAGGCCATGTGATACCCGCCTCAGCGCGCGCGCGTGTAGGCGCGGCCGGTGCGTGCGTGTGTGTGCGTGTGCGAGCACGTGAGCGTGTATAAGAGGCCGCACGCCCGCCTTTTGGTGCGGCGCAGACGCGGCCGACACGCCAATAGGGTATTTCACCTGACGCATACCGGATCCAAAGAAGAACAAGAGTTCTTCCTGAACTCTTTCCTCCTTGGCGCTGATTGGCCGA
>NW_026267168.1:1445085-1447033 GCF_000697945.3 Frankliniella occidentalis | reverse complement strand
TTTTAAAGAATGGAGAAATTTCTCAAAAAAACGCAAAAACACTTTTTCCTGAAAAGTTAGAATCTTTTCTTTCTATGCTCGATTTCTACACTTCTACTCGCGCATCGAAGTCTCCCGCCCTCTCACTCACCTGCCGCCTGAGGATGGAGATGGAGTTCTTGCAGCGCGCCGTGCACTTCTGGCCGCGGAACATGCGCCGGCAGTAGCGGTGGTAGTACTCGAGGGCCGTGGAGCAGAGCGCGTCCGCGCCGCAGATCCACTGCGCCACGCGGCACGACACCACCGACTCGTTACGCGTCGCGCGCAGCACGGACGGCCGGCACACCTCGACGCGCCGCTTGGTCTCCTCGCACAGGTCGTCGGCGCACTGGCACTGCAAAGACAAAAGACAACACACGTCAGCAACTATCGTGCAGCATGACAAAATGACTTTCGGGGGGAGAAAGGGGGGGATCCAAATATATTATAGGTCCCGAAAAAGGTTCAGGACGGTCATAATTGGAGTTCATAGGAACCCCATGATATTTTTACCCCGGGGTAACTTTTGAGGATGGGGGATCCAAAAAAAAAGGTCCAGGACGGTTATTGGAGTCCATATCGACCCCATGATATTTTCACCCCTCGGCGTAGAAATATCATGGGGTCCCTATGTCATACGAGTGTAGTAGTGTACATGGTGTAAAACGCGCTGTGCCGTGGGCTGTGATTGTTGTCACACAACCGCGCCAAGTGATTGTAGCCCCCGCCCAAGCAGCTGCTGCGCTCCGCACCGCTGGCTCCGCGCCGGTGCGGTGCGGGCCCTCCTCCTCCTCTTCTTCTTATGCGGCGGCGCGGCGTGCGGTGCGCGGCGACAAGAGCTAGGAGGGCCCCGCCCCGCGGCGGGCACGCGCGACCACCCTGCTATGCTGCCGCGCGCCGCGCACCGCCGCGTTCCGTGTCGTGGGGCTTGCGCCGCCGGCACTTCGCGGGGGTCCTAGGTATATGCTTCCTCCACCGCGCTCCCAGCCCGATGGGTGGCGCGCTCCGATACCTCCCTTCCTTACCCGCCCTCGCTCCCTCTCCCCCGTCCCCGCCCCCTCCCCTCCGTCCACGCCCGCACGACAGCCCCTCCCCCGGTTCCCACGCACAGTAACACACACACCGGTACACGCACACACTACGTATCTCTCTCTCTCACACACTCTTCTACGTTTTTCAAACCCTTGACTGCAAGTTCCTGTAGTAGGAGCGCATACAGTATATGCCGCATGATCGCAGCAGCAGCAGCAGAGAGATGCTGATAATCTGAGATGATGAGGTGCCCAATCCAGCGTTCACTTCACATACCGCCGCTACACATCGGCCGGCTATATCAGAACGGCCGGAAACGAATGCCGCCGCCACCGCCGAAGAGGAAACGAGATCAGAAAATAATGCAATCAAACGAGGATCACTCGCGTGTCTCTCATACAGTATATACCGAGCTCGAAACAATGCACCCCCCCCCCCCAACCTTCGCTCTCTCTTTTCCATTTCCCCATTCCTTCCGTCTCAAAACCCTCATCACTGCGATTTCAGAGGGAAAAGTAGTGATTGCGGACATCAGCTCATGCACCCCGTTCTGGCCGACATCACCAGCGACGAGAACAACACAACAAGGTGCGGTCAGCGCCTTCCTTCCGGTGCACGCTGGGCATGCGCGCTGGCGGCGCGGCGAGCGCGAGCTGAGGACACGAACACGCAGAACGATGCGGTTTTTGTCCGTTTTCCCGGACAAGATGGGCCCCCGCGATGGACCCGCCCGGCGGCGGCGGCCGCGAGTCCAGCATTACGGCCGCTTGATTACGGCGACGTGAGCCCCGAGAGGTTCGCGTCCGGTCATCAGAGGGGGGGAGGAGGGGGGGAGTACGATTAAACGCGCAAGGGCACGGGCATTTTAATATACAGACGACTTGGTGGGTCGAGGGGG
>NW_026267168.1:1444399-1445035 GCF_000697945.3 Frankliniella occidentalis | reverse complement strand
GGCATCGGCCAATCAGCGCCAAGGAGGAAAGAGTTCAGGAAGAACTCTTGTTCTTCTTTGGTTCCGGTTTGCGTCAGGTGAAATACCCTATTCCTCTCCCATCCCCCCCTCCCTCCTTCCACCTCCCGCTGCCGCCCCCGGCCGGGCCCTGGTCCCGCCCCCTAAGGGGGTTGATTAGCGACCACCCGCATCGCCCGCTTTTGCACACCGCGTACTAGCGTACACGGTGGCGTCAATCGGAAAGGGGCAAAAAAAATCTCTTTCGTCACAGGTTGTCGGCAAAAAAATAAAAGAAGAAAAACATAAAATTGTCGTGTTAGGCTTAAAACCGTCCCAGAGTTGTTGGAAGCTCCTCGAGAATCACTTTACGCAGCGCCGACGTCCCGTAGGAGGCGGAGAAGAGGGAGGCGGCAAAGGTGGGCGGCGGACGCCCGGAGGTCCGGACATCCGGGAGGAACCGAAAGGGACCTCCGCCCAGGTCGGCGTTGAAGACGCGGAGGTGGGCGGGGCGCGCGGCGGGCGGTGGATGGGCTGGGGGGAGAAGGAAAAATGAATCCGCCCTTCCCCCCATTTAATTTTATTTTTGTCCGGGTGGGGGGAGTGGGGCGTGAGCACTTACGATGCCAGGCGGACTTA
>NW_026267168.1:1439323-1444349 GCF_000697945.3 Frankliniella occidentalis | reverse complement strand
ATACTCGCTGAACCCAGTTACGCCTCTACGCTACCTGACTGCTTGATGTGCGCGGCCTAACGGCCTGTGGGCTCAGCGGTCCATCGCTAGGTCTTTGCTTGCGGACGGCCTCGGCGCCTAGCCTGATGGTCTCGGCGGAGTCCTTCTAAAAACTCTATCGTCTTTTCACCTTGTCACCCCTGCTCCTTAGCCTCGGTGTATACCGCGGCTCTGGGCCCCGTGTGATTGAATCATTATCCAGGTATGTCGGGAGTGCAGCCCCCTCTCCCTCCCCCCTTCCACCGCGGCGCGATGCCGGCCTGGCCTCTAAGAAGAGAGTATGCGTGTGTGTGTGTGTGTGTGTGTGTGTGTGTGTGTGTGTGTGTGTGTGTGTGTGTTGAGGAAAAAGGGGGAAAGAGGGAAGGGGGCGCGAGAGTTCCCGGCAGACAATGAGCACCACAATGATACTCACGCGTCCGACAACAAGACAACGAGTGCGAGAAGTATGTGTGTATGTGTGTACGGGCTTGTGTACGACGACGACGTGGCCACGGTCGGGTTCATTGCACACAAGTCATCAATTTAGATAGAGAGACGAAACAAAATGTTGTAACGATTTTTGTTCAAAACAAAAACCATTGCGTTCAGGGCATTTTTCTGATAGCAGGTTGGGCGTTTTGAGCCGCGCTCCCTTCTGGCTATACTGCACCTATGCAGGCGTGCGTACAGGCTTGCCTACCGACTCTGACCTCACGCCTCACGACCCCGTGCGCGTATGCAACCCATTTGCACGCCTGCGTAGCGGTACAGTATAACCAGAAGTGGACAGGCGGCTTGCAAACGGCCACCCCATTTGTTAAATACAAAATGAAATATTTCTTCATCCCAACTGACTTGGACGAAGGGCCACAGCACGTCTTTCTCTCCCAAAGCAGGGGGTATTCGACCTATGGTCTCCCTGGAACCAGATGGCCCCTCTGCCACATGTGCGGAACACCGGGGGCCGCAAAGCACTAAACCGAACACGCAACGTGTTTGTCAACAGGACCAGCGGTGCTAATTTATCGTTCCCATGCGCAAAAAAGGAGGATGGCACTAACGCCAGCTGTGGTAGTGTGTAAGGGGAAAAGGGGGGGGGGGGCAGCAGCAATGTGTTCTGGTTTTACGCAAGACAGATCATAAGGAATACTTAGACAAAAACTTTTCATTATTTCTTTTTGGGGTGACTAAAGGGATTCTGTAGCTGGAATACGGTAGTGGGTGCGCCTTACAGCAAAGGGTTCGACAAGTATGCCGCCGCGGACCGGGACGAGGAGAGGGGGAGGGGGAGGGGGAGGAGCCACATTGACGGCATTTCGTCACGCGGCCGGCGCCTCACGCCCGCTGGGGCTGGCGCCAGGACCGCGCTCGTGTCGTTTCCCTTTTTCTTTTTCCTTTTTATTTCTTTCTGACAAGGCTGACTGCAAAGAAGAAGGAGGAGGAAGGAGGCAGGGCAAGGCCCACGCAGCACCACACACCGGGCCGTTACGGGCCATATGGGGCGTGCTGGACAAAGTGCAGGCCGGGCCATCTCCGCCAGACCAGGCCATCCACACCCACAGCACGGCGCGACGGCAGACGGCGGCGACCTCCCGCGGAGCCGGGGTCGCCGGCGGACGCCAGGGGCCACCGGGGGGGCCGGGGACGGGGACGCCGGAGGCACCGGGGACGCCGGGGCTCATTTAGGGGGTAAGTTTGGCGGTGAGTTGGAGCCTCTCTTCCAGTCCAGGGGAACGGATTGGACCTGTCTCCCGTGACATGAAACTCACCGTCATCAGGTCCTTGCCCTCGTCCGTGGAGGTGAGGGCGATGAGCGCCTGCTGGCACGCCTCCGGGCAGTGGCCCGGCGGGCCGTGGTGCAGCGCGGAGCAGCCCACGATGTACATCTGCAGCGCGCGCCCGCACCCCGTCCGGTAGGCGCACTTGAGGCGCGCCTCCTCGCAGCTCGGCCGCCGGCCCTGGTCGGCGTCCTCGAGCGGCACGCCCGGCAGCGGCAGCCCCAGGCCCAGGGCGAGGCCCAGCGGCGACGGCGCGGCCGGCGGCAGCATGTCCGGCGCGGAGGCGGCCCTCGGCAGCGCCGCGGCCACCAGCAGGACGACGACGGCGAGCCTGCTGCCCCTCAGGGACATCCTGAAAGAAAGAGAGAGAGAGAGAGAACGTCAGTCACACGAGACATTCCAAACGTTCTGTCGAAGCGACCAACCAACCACCCGCGCACACAACCGCACGCCGTTTGTCGAGAGTCGTTCGAGAGTCTCGATACGGGGCGGGCGCAAACCGCACGACAAGACGACGACGACGGCGGCGGGCGGGGAGACAACCGCAGACCGCACCGCGGAGCCCACGCGGCCGGGACCTCCCAAGGGGCCTAAACGACGAGCACGGGGACGCGCTGCGGGGCGCGTCGTGCGTCCGGATGACCGTCATCATCAGGGGATGCAATAAAGCGATCAGGACCTCGGGGGCGCCGACACGACCTATGGCGGCGGCGGCGGCGGCGGGGACCTCATCGCTATGGCGGCGTGAGGCCCGCGCCCGCGCGTGTTTGTTTGGCCCGTGTGTTTACAGAGGCAGTAAAGGGGCGCCGTCACGCCTCCCCCCTCCCCAAGTCCCCCGCGCGAGCGCGCCGCCGACACATACGAGAGCTCATCATGTGTCTCCTCTAATAATCGTAAATCCCACACCCGCCCTCCCTCACACACTCGCTGTGCAAATCTTTTTAGACAGTCCCTTGTGGTCTGTCTCTACCCGAAGGTAAAAGTTTCCAGTTTTGATAAAGATAGCCGATTAACGTTCCAGTTATGATAAGCCGATTGATGATTTTGATAAAGATAGCCGATTAACGTTCCAGTTATGATAAGCCGATTGCCGATGATAATGTATATTCTCTGTTGGGGAAGATTCTCTGTGGGGGAGTTTTCTCCGTCCGTTCTGTTCGTCCCCGGTAGCAGACCGCTGTCATCGCCCTAGTTGTGTTATAAACATAGCGCCCTTATCCCTTGCTTCGCGCCGGGCCATGGTGGGGCAGCCGACCCCCACTCGAGCCTCTTGAGGCAAACTGCGTTGCGCCTCGCGCCCCGCGCCGCGCCCCAGCCCCTACCCACTTAGAGCTCAATCGGCTCAGGGCGCCACATGGCCCGTCCACTTGACAAGTGATCCCCAGCCTCAAATTTTAAAGTTGAACCACAGCGCTCTGAAATATGAAATGTGCTTGTTTTCGCGCGCGCAGAAATTACAAATCCATCAAAATTTGAATGGTGATTCTAGCATAATTTGCTGATTTTCGTTGTTTTTGATATTAACCACAGCTTTCCGTAACATGAAAAAGCGCTCCTGGGTAAGGTGAAAGTATCCCGTTTTGATAAAGGTTGCCGTTGTCGGATATTGACGATTAAAGTTCCGGTTTTGATAAGAAGGTTTTCAGTCTTATTTTGATGCCTTATTGAATTTAAAAATGCAAGCCTTAGCGCCTGTATATTTTGAATTTGCTTTTGGAGCCGGACTGTCTATCCTCCTCCCTCCTCTCCAGCCTCAGTCGCTCTGCGATAGGCGTGATTGCAATATAACGATCCCTCTGCCCGGCCTAAAGCATAGCGATTCTGCAGCAGGCGCGTATTCCGCAGTACTCCAACCCCACGCAGAGGCACCACGAGGCGTCCCGCCGCCGGCTTGGCGCGCTCGATTGGTCACAGGAGCCGGCGGTGCCGGGCGCGCGGCCGCCGCGGGGCCGAGAGGAGCGAAGAGCGGGGAGGGGAGAGGGGGGCAGACCACCGTGCTGGCTAGGCCCTGCCCACGGGCCCGGCCCGCCGGGCGTTGGTAGGGGCCAAACCACGCCGTCACTCCGACCAATCATAGACACCAGGCGGGCCCCGCGCCCCGCCGCGCCCCGCCGCGCCCCGCTACGCCCCGCCACGCCGAGACCACCGGCCATGAGGACCGCGTCGGCCTCGAGCCGCCTCATGGCATGGCAGCCAAAAGCGCCGCCGCCGCGCGCGGACCGGGATTGGCTGGCCGCCCCCACCCCGCCCTGTGCCGCCCCCGCCCCGACGGGCCCGTCCCCCCACGTCACTCACAGCCCGACGAATGGCACGGCGCGGCGGCGCAGGTCGCGGTGGCGCGCGGCGCACGATTCGCGATCCCTCAGGCCGTCCGCTCGTGACGGACAGGCGGGAAGGACCGCGGCCGCGAGGATGGCCGCCGTGTCCGCGGCCGGCGCTCCGCCATATACGGCAGGCGCTCGCATCGTGCCCACCCCTGGCGGTGGCTCCCGTGACACGCACGACGCTTTGCCCCGTCCCGCGCTGCGCCCGGCTGGCCCCCCCGCGGAGGCCCCGACGAGGAGGCCCCTCCGAGGAGCTGCGTGCTCCAGGCACAGACGGCCCCAGGGGCCCAACAACTCGATTTTTCTCCACTTGAGATACGTAACAGCCTTTTTCAGCCTCTTCCTGCAGGACATGGACCCCAGAAAGACGGCGGCGAGCCCCCCATGGGGCCACTGCTGGCTGAGGCAGCTGAGGGCAGATCATGATAAATCGATGAAAAAACCGCGGCCGACGATGACCGGAGCCGGGGGGGGGGGGGGAAGCGGGGCTTCATACTCTTTGCTTGTTTTGAGAATATTCTCGCTCGCTGGTAATGTTTGCTCCATGAGCGCCGCGAGGATGGGCTTGAGCAGCCACCCAAGCCCACACACACGGGCGCTGCCGAACGCACACATGTCAGCCGTCAGAGCATCTTCTCCCGGGCCTAACCCGAGGCTGGAGGGAGAGGGGGGGGGGGGCTAATGGTAGGTAGCCCCCCTACTAAATACAGATGTTTCGAGACGGGGCCGCCCTGCCAACAAGAACTGACCGCTTCCGGGCCGAGCCACCAACAACAGTTACGCACTCGATGCGCAAAAGAGGAATCGTTCAGGGAGGAAAGTCGGAGAAACGAAAATTTCAAGCGTCGAATTTCATAAATAAAAGATGACACCACGCTGTCCTTATAGCAGGCTCCCTTGCCCCCC
>NW_026267168.1:1429225-1429603 GCF_000697945.3 Frankliniella occidentalis | reverse complement strand
CCAATGCGCGGGGAGGTGGGGAAGGTCGGGGCGTGGGGTGGGGTGTCGAAGATTAAGACGTAACCGTGTGGAGAACACGAAGGAAACAAGAAGAAAAGCCGTCGGAGCTCACTGCCTTGCTTTGCTCCCCTCTCCATCTCGGTATCTAGCTGTCTCGCTCTTGCTCGCATTCACACACGTTCGCATTCTCTCTCTCTCTTTCCGGCCTTTTCCGATTCATCGTCTTTTTTCTCCCCGCTCTTATCCCCTGCAGAGCTGGACGCGACTATACGTAGTAATTTATTTGCACGTCCAGAGGCGTGGTGCGGCGGAGAGGGGCGTGGCGGGGCGAGGAGAGGGGGAGGGAGGGGGAGAGCGGGGCTTGGCTTGGCAGGCCGG
>NW_026267168.1:1426819-1427841 GCF_000697945.3 Frankliniella occidentalis | reverse complement strand
CCCCGCCCCACCTCCCACCTCTATATCTCGATATGATTGCAGTGGGGGCCCGTCTCCGTCCGTCCGTCCCCGCATGTCGCAGCGCAGCCTCGGCGTCAGCCTGCCGGTCGCCGGGTAGGCAACCGCAGCGCACGCCCGCTCGGCGGTGCTGCCCGCCTGCCAGGCGCCCGCGCCTCATCCTGTAGCCCCGCCAGGTTCCCCGCAGCAGCCGTTTGGTATGCAGGTCCACCGCAGGGCTCCTGTTGTCCCTGCTGTCCTGCAAGGGCCTCTGGCTCCATGGAGCCCTGGCCCAGGGCCGCGCAGCAGCCGAATCCATCATCGTAACTGGAATCAGGTTCGGCCGGTTGTCGCGCTGTCGCAGTCGCCGTTGCTTCGATCGAATACGAACGAGAACGTGTAAGTTTTTGTGGGTAGTATTGGGGACCGTGAGTTTAATCATTTCAGGCGGGATTGCCATGCGGCATGTGAGCGTCAGGATACAGTACAACCAATTTTTCTTTTTTCCACACAGCAAAGAAAAAGAGGAAAAGACAAGTAAGTTTTCTCCGGGTCCTTCTTCCTGTCGGAGGCTGATGCCGCGGCCCTTCTGAAGCCCCCTCTCTCTCTCCCTTCTCTATGACACCCGGATGAGGTCGTAACCTCCATTAACACCCGACGGCGTGGGTCGCACCTCCGCGATGAGCGTCGCCATCGCGCCTCGTAAAGCCATCCCACCTTCCGAAAGAAATAAACTAATTGAAACAAAAACAACAAATGAAAATAATAATAATAATACACAGTAAACAAAAAGTGTAATAATAACACAAACATCCCGTCACGTCAGGTTCCCCAAACGGTTGTTTCTTCGGTCGTTGTTTAGGACCCTCCCTCCCATACGCCACGCGGTGCCGCCGCGGTCGTCGTCGTCCGTCTGTCTTCTCCTCCCAAATTACAAACCGTTATCAGGGGCGATAAAACACTCACGACGGAATGCCGCGCCGGGCAGTAGCGCCCCTCGACAACTCAACTCTCTCACCTGCCCC
>NW_026267168.1:1422092-1426769 GCF_000697945.3 Frankliniella occidentalis | reverse complement strand
CCCCCCCCCAACCCCTCTCCTTCTCCTTTCTTCGACCAGGTAAAGGTCCGGCAGGCAGTAAATCTGTCGACAGGTGTGTCTCCTCCGGGCCCGGGGCGCGGCGAATGACGGCGAGGAGACCGCGCGCTCCGGAGAAGGACGAGCCAGGACGAGCTTAGAGCACGTCGGCGAGACAACGCGCGGCGGCACCGTAAGCGCCACAAATACGTCGACTTATTCGGCGTGCAGTAAATCATGGAGCAAACGGGACTGAAAACAGTAGGGGGACAAACTGCCCGTCCACCCGTCCACCCCTCTGTTTTTTCCACGTAAATAAAAACAAGACAAGATGGTGGAAACAAGAAGGGAGGAAATGTTAGTAGGGAGATGGATTTTTCTCTCAGGGAAACAGGGAAACATGTGCGCCCGTCGATGCGGGCAGTAGTCTGGCAGAGCAGCCGCAGCACACACGTGTGCATGCGTGGAGCTGGAGCCCCCCCCCCCCCCCCAACGCAACAAGTGCAGGAGGGGAGGGGAAAGAACGCACGCTCCCTCAGGGGGGACGCGAAACGGGACGTAAAGTATTGGTAGAGCAGAGAAATGCGCGCGCGGATGCACGACGCTGCTCTCTTTCGCTCCCGCCAACAAACAGCGGCAGGGCAAAAGCCGTCGCGACGCTGTCTGCAGCACGACGACGACGACGCTTGCTGCAGCAGCGGCGGCGGCGGGCGCGGACCGGGCGTCGCCGCGGCGCCCGCACGCTCGTAAAACAACCCGGGGCGCGCCGGCGTTAGACAAGTTGTAATTACCTCGAGTGTCTCTAACAGCAGCAGCAGCAGCGCAAGCCGCGCCGTCTGGCGCCTTGGCGCGCCCATGGGAGCAGCAAGCAGCCAGCAGCTAGCAGCAGAAGCGTTCATGGGATGGGAGCGCACCATTCAAGTGAAGAAGACGTGCCGAGGGTTCACTACTTGATATACGTGCGTCTGGTTTCGGCAGGATAATGGGAATGGGAGCGATAGTGGGGTGCACGGCTGCACCGACGATGTTCTCGTAGGACTACTAGTACACACGGGAACTCGGGCGCCGGCCAGGAGAGCCGGGGCGGCGGCGCTGCTGGGCTGCGCGTTTGTTTGCCCGGCCGGCGGCGGCGGTTGTGTTTGCGGATAAAGTTTAGAGACAAACAGGTGCGCCTGTGCGGTGCGGTGCGGTGCGGCGGCGGCCGCCCGCCCTGCCAAGAACAATGTGTAAACAGTGTCGACAAATGATGAGCTACTTATGTCCGCCCCAGCTCGTGCAAACAGATACACGCACACACCCTCTTCTACGCTCGTGCGAGCGAGCGTAAGGCGAGGGCCGGGAAGATTGACGGCGCGGACTTATTTGGCCCCCACTGATAATCGTTCCGACCTATCCATCTGCTTCTCCTACTCAAGGGGGAAGCATATGACTCCGACTCAACCGGGGCCCGTGTGCATATGGGCATCACTCTACTGTCCGGACGGGCGCACTGTTTCCAAAACATCTTATAAACTGTTTGTTATGAACTGTTTTGATTTTTATTAACTTTTTAGGGACAAAACTTGAGTGCAAAAAAAGTTAAAAAGTGCCCCTGTCGTGAAAACCTTTTCTGCCCCCTGTAAGGCGACTCTCGAAGGAGGCCGCCGTACCGCACCCGAACCGCGCGTCGCTCGACTGGAGCCGAGACGGTGATGCGACTTGACGCTGATGACCAGCACGAGGCAGGCGCGGGCGGGGGTTGGGCACGGGGCCCCACCTGGCCCAAGGGGTCCGCCGTGCAGCAGCACTGCTTTTGTCTATGCCCGGCACCTGAGGAGGACCTTGGGGGGAGAAAGAGGAGGAGGAGGGGAGAGGGGGGGCCCCCGGGGGTCGACGACTTTGTCATTCTCCTTTATGCTGTCACTTCCATCCCGTAGCGTCCAGGTCGGGGCCGTGCATTGTGAGCGCGCTGTACCTTTATTGGGGGGGCTGTAAAAGAAAATACTGTCCAGGGCGCGGACTTTGGGGTGAGCGGGGTGAGGGGAGGAGGCGGGCGGGGGAGTTGGGTCGATATAAAGCTCGAAAAACGGGAGTAACAGACAATAAGGGTTGGGGTCCCCCCTCGGCCCTCGGGTCCCTCCGAGAATTAGCAGCAGGGCCAGAGGGGGAAGAGGCGGTTTGACCCCGAAACAGCTCTCGCAAAAAAACGGGAAGCACTGCATATTTTGCGAGACTAACCTGTCCGCGTGGGGCAGAGTTAAAAACAATGATTAGCAGGAATATTTTTACATTGTTTTTCTAAAAGGAACGCAGTAAAAGCTTTTGGGAAATAAGGCGTACGGCCAAATTATATTTTTTTAGGACTGTATCCTGATGGACTGGGGGGGACAGGGCGGACGCTGAACACCTGCCCTGTCCCGTCCCCTGTGCTACCCTTATCCTGCCCTTAAGAGATTCGTTTAATTGGGATGGAATAAAAAGGGCGGGAAGCTCGGCTCCGTCAATCAGCTAATGAGTTACTTGAAGGGAAGGCCCCCTCAAATCTTGAGTACACACGACGCTCCATTAAAGTCCCGCGCAAAAGCTAATTATTGGTCAACAGTGAGGGGGGGGGGGGAATAAAATCAAAGAAATTTAAGAATCTTTCTTTTTTTACGACGGTTCGTCAATCAGCGAGTGAGGAGGCTCCTGCAGGTGGATCCCTGCTCGGTGGGTTCTGCCCCTCCAGAGGCCTCGGCGGCGTCGGGAGCGAGAGAGACAGAGGCTCATCAGTGCGTGCGAGAGGGACAGGTGAAGGGGGCAGGTCGCGCGGTGCGCTCTCTCTCTCTCTCTCGCACTCGACGCCAACTGCCGCCGCCGGCTGGCCGGGCCGGCTCCGGGCCTCCGGGGCGCCACCACTCCGGCCAGACCAGCCGGACCCCCACGGCCCGCCGGTCCACTCCTCCGGGCTCCTCCGGCACGGCGCCAAGCGCCACCACTCCGCCCGGAACCGACAGCAATGGAGCACCAGTGGGTATACACAGCAAACAAGAATGAAACACGTTCTCCTTTGTAGCGTGTGTGAGTTGTCGCGTGCACCTCCAAGTCAGCAAGTATGCGTGTCTCGGAGGGCATGAGCGCCAGGTTGACATGCAGCTCCGAGCTCCGTAACCCCGCCGCCCCGCCTGCGACCCCTACAATGCCCCTCACAGGGGAGAGAGAGTTCAGCAGGACGCACTTGTGTCGCCCCAGTTCAGAGCTCACGGCTCACAGTGCACGCATGAAAGCGCGATCGATTATACTGGCGAAAAACAATAGTTAGAAGGTGAATGCTTCAAGCCATCGCGCCCCGTTCTGGTTATACAGTACCGCATGCAGGACAGGCGGGCGGGCTTGCCTACAGATTCTCACCACGGCGGCACTCACGGCCCCGTGCGAGTATGCAACCCGTTTGCACGCCTGCGTACCGGTACAGTGTACCCAGAAGGGGGCGCGGCTTAAAACACCTATCCCTGTATTATTCTCATCGTTGTCGAAAAAAATGTCATTTATTTTTATTTTGTTGCAGTGCACGAGGTCTACGCCTGCCCCCGACCCACATCCTGACCTGCCTTTCTGTCGAACTGTCACTTTGCCGTCCCATTATCGCCAATGAGGCGGACCGGAACCGGGGCCGCTACGGTCCGGAGGCAATGTTCCGGTAAAACATTTCCGGTTCGTTGTGTATGTATAGTCGCCGGGACTCGCACGTGGCCGTGGCGGGGAGGGGAGGGACGAGGGTTTTGTGCCAAGCTTACTGATTGAGTTGCACTGTGAGAATGCGTTACGCGAGGGAGTCGGAAGGGCAGGGGGCGCGGGCGGGCTTGTAAATGACTTATTTACGCCGTCATTCGCGGTAATCGTTGCAAACGATCGCATACACTCATATATACGATACGCGAAACGCCGAACGAGGTGCGCATGCAATAATACAGTATGCGCGTCTTGTTGTGCGTGCAAGGCATGGAGAGAATCGAGAGTGTTTGAGTGTAAGATTTTTATCATCATCGAGACACTTGAGCGCAGGAGGACGAAGAAGAATAAGAAGAAGAGAAGGGAGAGAATCCACAGACGCAGCGCCGTAAAAAATAACTGGAGTACAAACGTCAGGGGGGAACCGTTTTTGGCCTCATCTCATCGCGCCAACCACGATACGGGGCACGACACAGAAGAAGGTCGCAGCCGGGTCGCCCTTTTCGTTCCAGAGAGGGCCTCGATCTCCCCCACCTGGCTGTCTGCCTCTCTCGCTCGCGCTCGCTCACCGCGGCGCCCGGTCGTGATCCTGTTGGGAGGTCTGGGTGCTCTCTATGACGGTGTGGTGGAGGGGCGTGGCGGCGCGGGTAAGGGGGCGCAGCGTCAATGCTGGTCTTGTAACGGGCGCATACAGTCAGGGATCCTAACTTCGGACTAGCGCCCTAATGTCGGACACTTCGCTGTTTTATACTAATAAAGCCCCTAAATCGAAAACGGGTATCCGGAATGTAGCTTCCGAGGGTTCGCTGGAAAGGTTAGACCTTCTAGAATCTAGATTTGAAGAAATATTTCCGATATCTAGCATACTGTTCTCCCAAAAAAATGCCAAACTTGCACTACGAAAACGGACAATTTTTATACTGCTTTGCCAAAATGTGGGGCTCTCAACGGCGGGTGATCGCACTTTTTGCAGGTTAACATATGTGAAAC
>NW_026267168.1:1406176-1409587 GCF_000697945.3 Frankliniella occidentalis | reverse complement strand
CCCGCCCCGCCCCGCCACGCCCCGCCACGCCACGCCACGCCACGCCACGCCCCGCCTGTCTCCTCGCGCCCAGAGCTTTATCACCTGCACACAGCGTCCCCCGCGTCCCCCCAGTGCAGTGCAAGTGCAGGCGACTCTCTGCATCCTGCAGTCCTGCAGTCCTGCAGGACGTTGCCACTGAACCTTTTGGCGCTGCACCTGCATCGGTCACTCCTCCTCCTGCTGCTCCTGCTGCATCCTGTTTGGCGCGGCACCCTGCTGCCGCCGCCGCCGCCGCAGCCGGAACACCAAGTCGACGCCGGTTCTTCCTCTGCAAGGTGTATACGACGTACCCACACACCTGTACCCTGTTTCCTTTAGGATTGCCTCCTCCTCATCCGCTTAATAATTACGAATTCGATTCCCGCGCGCGTTTGCTGCGCACAACCCCTGCTGCTGCCGCGACGTTTTAATTCATTGGTTCCCCCATTTAATTTTCCAAACAACCCCCCGGGATGGCGGCGGCTGCCTTCGGCCCCCTGCCTGTGCACACCTGTGTGCTCGCGCCATATGCCGGCACCACCACGGCCACTACTGACTGCCAGAAGCCAGGCAGCAGGCGTCATTCTTTCTTAATCGGGCGACCCTTCATTTCGTATTTTTCCTTCGTACATACATTTTGTTTTTAAAATCATTGGGATTCAATCTGTTCTGTTGTATGCTGACGATTGCCCACATCAATCCGCACAAGGGTGTGCGCACAAGTTCAACGGTGACGATAGCCTTGATGGCCGGGGCGGTGTTGAGTATGCTCGGGTGCGCGGCAAGCCCCCTTTACGGGTCGGACGAGAAATGAATTTTGGGACTCAATGCAGTAAATAATACGGGTTCTCGAATATCTCTGCCGCTCGGCATCGGCGTGTGTCGGCCAGAGGCTCGGCCGGTGTGAAAACGGTTTAGAGAGCGGCGAAAACAACTCGCCGCCAACAAGAAGAAGAAGAAAGGGGGGAAAAGGCACCACCAGCAGCCCGAGCAAGCACCAAGAGACCGGGGGAGAAGAGACCGGGGAAAGAAACAACGACTGCGAAACACGCCGCAGAGTAAATTGCGTGGCCCCTGCCCGCTTGCCGCTGCAAACGCTTCTGGGAATAATCTGCGTTGATGTCTTTATTCGTATAAAGTCCGGGCGGACGGCCGGTAGGACAGGTTCAGGTCCCCGCGTCGTCGCTGCGTCGGAGCGGCGTGGAGCGGCGCAAACGCGCCGTACGGTCGCATTCCCTTGTATAGTGTGCTGTTCAAGACTTCTGTATGATTTTCACCGGTTCACGCTCAATGTCTTTGGGCTGTCGTATTGAAAACTGTCCACATTCAATCGCAGTTTCCCGCTGTATCTTTTTGTGAATTTATTCAGTGATTCCCACGATTCACACACTACAGAACACGCCGTCAAATAAACTACCACATTCTACGAAAATGAAGGAAGGAATTTCTAGACAACTGTACTATTTATCACCAACAATCACATCACCGACATGCACACTTGTAATAAACAACGACACAAAGGGGGTATAATGGGAAAAGCCACGAAACAAGAATTAAGTTTTGCTCACGTCACTAGCTTACACGATTTTATATTGCATATTCTTTCGTGAGCTGTCGAGCAAGACGTATTCTGTGCTCACTGCTTGCACGTCTACATCATTATGTACTAGAGTGCGGTATGCCTCTGACGACATGGAAATGAGAAAAGGGAAAAATATATGCATTAATTCGCCTCCCCTCTATACCTGAGAAATCGTGTGTGGCACTATTTTTCTCCTTAAAAAAATGGAGTTAAAGAAAGGAATCGAAAAGCAGAGGACTGATATCTCTCGTCTGATATGATATTCTGCACAATATGTAATATTCAAATCACGACAAAATAAAAACGTAATCGAATTTTGTGCTTCTGAACTTCAATTTCCGTTAAGCGCGGCGCCACATGCGCGCGCCTTCGTTAGACACGTCGGTGTGTATCGTCGACAAACGGAACGGAATCGGCAAAGAGTCTTTAATGGATCGGCTGATTTAAATGTCAAAGAAGACCTTATCGCCAGCCGGCGGCACGAGAAATGGTGCATTCGCAGCATGACCGGAAGAACATTACTATATACACTGCAAAAAGCAGCGGTAAATTTTCTATACTTTTTTTTTTGTTTTTGTTTTTTGGTGAGTGTATGACAATCGCAGCGCGCTGCCCGCGGCGGTATACGGGCAGAGCGCGGGGTCGGAGGGCGGCCGCGGCTCACTTCACCTTCACGCGCTCCTTCTCCTTCTCGCGCTGCTGCCCCCGCCGCCCGCGCGCTCTGCCCGAGGACCCTATACGCGCCGACGGGCGGCTCGCGAGGAGGCCATACCGATCACCAAGGTCGCGGCCTCGCGGGGTGTCTTCGTCGCGGAGGTCGCAAAAGGACGCCGTCGCCGTCATGGGATTAAAGGTGTTGGTGTATAGTCTTGGACGTCGTCGTAGGGGGTCGCGGAGGTGCTTTACAGGGCCTGCGGGAGGTTGAACTTCCAGACGCGGTTCGGGCCGATCTCGGCCACGTACAGCGCGCTGCCGTCGGGCGACACGGCCACCGAGTGCGGGTTGCTCATGCCCTGCGGCGGGCCCCAGCGGTCGATCAGGGACTCGGAGGCCGGGTCCAGCGTGAAGCCACCGACGCGGATGTTGTCCGCCGTGTAGCCGTTGACGGCGTAGAGGTAGTCGCCTGCAAAAACACACGCAGAGCATTAGTGGTTCGATAAGTGTGGCATTGTTGGTCGCGGGGGCGGGAGCAAGGGGGACGTAGCTCAAGTCCTCATGGGAGAATCGCGCGTAGGCGTGCGCAGCGTGGCGTGGCGCGGGGAACTTACTTTAGGACCGCCACAACTCGCGGCGGGACACGACCGGGGCGCTTAGCACAATGACGCCCGCCCCGCCCCGCCACGCCCGCCACGCCCCAACATTAGCATACAAGCATGCAAGCATCGCGACCGATCGCGCGCGCGACATGGTATGGTGTCGATTTACGTGCCGTTGGCTTGTCGACGACCAAAAGTAACAACGCCATCGTGATCCCCCTGAACAAATCTAACCTCCTACAGAAAAAGTATTTCTCCAGCAGTAAAGTTTTCCTCTTCCCTTCCCCTCTGCGCCTACCATAGCGAAAAAAACCTTTCCCACCTCCATAGAGGAGTGTTACAGTTCCCTTCCCATATCCTCCTCTAGGAGGGCCTCGCGTCCTCCAGGACCACCCACTCTCGCGAGCCCTTCCCTTCCCGTCGGGGCCCCACACACGACAACGCCATGTCAGCCGTCAAACGGACAACTCGATGCCGATATTCAATCGCTTATGCGCTCCGGTCAATAAGGCCCGCCCGGCCCCGCCACGCCCCGCCACGCCCCGCCACGCC
>NW_026267168.1:1401818-1406126 GCF_000697945.3 Frankliniella occidentalis | reverse complement strand
CGCCCCGCCCCGCCCCGCCACATCGCGCCGGTCACATAAATTTCCATACAAACGACGTATTTCACCCGTGTTTGTATGGGGACAATGTGCCGAAGGCGAAAGAAATCACGCTCCCGGTATCAGAGCGCAGCGCTGCTGCTGCTGCTGTCTGGACTGGACAACAAAAGCAGTCGGTGTCCCCGGGACGCCGCCGTCGTGTCCTCCCGCCGCCTTGCGTCCCTGCGCTACGGACCTCTGCATCCTCACGCCTCTGCTGCAGGCGCGCGGCGAGTTCTGTTTGTGTTTCTCGGTACGGGAGACTTTCTGCAGAAGTTGGTCGCTCATGAGGTACAGTAGAGAGAAAGAAATGCCGTGCGCGGGCTTGTTGCTCTATCCCTCTAACCATACGTACCGCCACAAGACGCGAGTGACTCTTCTTTGAGGAAGAGTGAGGCCCTCGTTTCACAGAAGTGTTCGACAGTGAGACAGAAAGAGAGGACGCGGAGAAAGAGAGAGAGAGATAGAGCCATACAGAAGTTTGACGGACCAATAATAGTAGGAAAGAGGTATGCAGTAGTAGTAGAGTGGGATGTACGAGAGAAAAGAAGGACGGACATCACCACGTATGCTGCGTGCTCCGAATGCATCAAGAGGCACTACTTGCCATGCCGCGGGGAGTCCCGTGAGGAGCGAGAGAGAGAGAGAAAGGGGGGGGGGGTCATACCAGTACGCTCACCTGCTGCAGGGCCACAATCAACACCACGCCACGCCACTCCACACTCCACACGTGCAATGCGGTCGTCGTGTGCTGGAGGACTGGACGAGGCAAGAGAGCAATGGGTATGTGGGAAGGGGTGGAATATAGGTGGGGGGGAGAGGGGGGGCAGCGAGGGGGAAATAAGAGGACATACGAGATGGAATGGAGTCATCAGGCGCTGACGGGAGGATGACCGCAGCAGCACGCCGCCGCCGCCGCGCCGGCCCAAGGTGGATCACGGCGTATACTATGCAGGATGCAGGCGATAGGGGGATTTGTCCGCCTGGAATTGGATCGAAAGTAAATAATTCCCTCCACTTCCGATTGCTGCTCTTGCTGCTCCGAGTCTGAGTGTCTATCTGAGCAGCCGCGCCGCCGGTGCCGGCCGACACAGACAAGGAAGGGTCGTCCAGGATTGACGTGACTTTTTAGGGGGTTTAGGGTATTTTCGTTGTAACTTATTCATGACATCTGAAACAATACGTTGGTATTTCGTATAAACGAGCAAATCGATCTGCGTAAATAAATCATCGTCACTGGAGTAAACACAAATAAGGCGGACCTTCCGCACTTCATCAAAATCTAACGTGATTTGTACCCGCCCCCTAAGTGGGAGCCGAACATGGGGCGCGCGGGAGCCGCCTGACGGATGGCCCAGAGACACCCCCGTCACTCCTCTGATAGCGTTAAAGTAAGTCGGCCTGGATTGAGGGCCGTACCAAATCAAATCCCCCCCCATTTCCAACACCTCCCGGCTGCTTCCGGCATTCCATCAAGTGGCTGCAAGCTGTCGGGGCTCGAAGCCTTCAGGACGCGCCGTCCTCAGCGTCGACTGGAATAAAACTGACGCCCCGCCGTCGTCGCAGGAGCAGGGAGCGGCAGTCCACTGGAACTGTATAAAAGAACACAAACTGACGCACAACTGCAGCAGGAGGCACGCTCCAGGGGAGCGCAGGCAGGGCGTCATCCAGTCCACCGGCACTAGTAAAAGAGTAAAACGACGACGCGTGTCCTGCGGACGAACGGCGACCGCGCGCGGTGCATGCATACGGTACTTATACTCCCAGCTGCAGATCTGCGCGCTCGGGTCAGGTTACAAGTCCGCTCCTCGTAACTTTGGCGCACGTCGACAAGAGACTCGCTCAGCGTGTCGCGCACGGTCCTTTGCAAGGAGCGCGAGTCAGAAAGAGGGAGAGACACAGAGAAAGAGAGAGGGAGAGAGAGGGGGAGAGAGACGAGGGGGGGGGGAGGGAGAGACAGACGGCCGTCCAGCCCGTGAGAGCGTTGATTGGGTTGTCAGGATACGCGCGGCTGTAAATTCACCTGTCAGTGAGTTGTTACAGAGGAAAAGAAAATAAATAAAATGAAAAGGAGACCAACAAACAAAATGCTTCACTCCTTGTGTTGCTCCGTGCGTGCCAACGACGACGGCCGCTCTGTTTTCCTCCACGGCTGCTGCTGCTGCTGCTGCTGCTGTCCACCTGCTTTTCAGCTTATCTTCCCAGTTGTCCTGCCGAGCCGGACCGAGTGGAGCCGAGCCGGGCCGAGCCGGGCCGGTGGGGCCGCGATGAGCCCTTGGCACGACCTGGCACGACCACGACACTCGTACGACGACGAGTACCGCCAGGGGGGCTCTCCTGCGCGCACCTTCTTGGCGTCGTCGTCGTCGGACTCGACTTGGACGCTCGGACCGGACAGAAGGAGTCGAAATACAACTTACGTGCTGCGGCACTTATTTCAAACGCGCCGTGGAGGTGGAAGGCGAGGGAGGGGCACATCGGGCGCCGAATGTCAACGTGACGGGGATGAAAATAAAAATAGTTAAACTGGCCTGAAGAGCGATTTTTTCTTCTGTCCCAAAGTGCAGCTGAAATTCCTTTGCAAAGATTGTGGCAAAAAAATGCTGCCGTCAGAGAGAAGCGATAAGTTTTGTCGCTGATGGCTGATAATAACGGGCACGTTTCTTTTGTGTCTTTACATTTTGGCTCAAAATTGCGGTGTGTTACACGGCGGCAGCAGCAGCTTGCCATGCCGGAGCGGAGAGTTGAGAGTGGGGTTGATTATATGTACGCAAGAGACTGCTATGCGTTGCAAGAAGCACGCTGCGCCCTTTTTTTCGCGGCCAGCAGCAGAGCAGACGAATAAGTGTTTGTGGTGCGATGCCCAACGCAAAGCCGTGCACCGCGCGACAGGTGCGCAACTAAATGGCAAATGAATGCATCTCTGTTTTTCCTCGCAGGCCGTCGTAAACTATAACCGGGGACGCCGTGACGTCCAATAAACACTGCCATCGTCGTGGCCGGCGTCCCGACGACAACTTGTCGCTGATTGTAGAATAAATTTACGACGCATAATACCGCCAAGATGCGCGACAAAATAATGCAAGTGATTTGCCGACCATATTTTGATGGCATGAATTATTGTCCTTCTCTTAATCCCTAATCCACTTCGCTCCGCACGATGAGTTTCTGCGAAAGCGAGCGAGGGAAAAAGAGAGAGAGCGAGAGAGAAACGGGTGGAGAACAATTGCAGCCCATCATAAAACTCATGCGACCGCCACACGCCTGTCAGCTGACACCTCGCCTCCGCGAAGCAATCATAATTTCAGCGTTACAGTACTTTTCGCGAACACTACACACGAGTGTTTTGGAAAAAGCAGTGTGATGAACCCCTGCAGATGGCGAGGGGTTCGTGACCTCCTCAATCCCCTCTGTGCTGCTCCGGACGGATATTCCTCCTGGTCGAGGGCAATAAGTTGCCGTAAAGTTACTGTTACTGTGTGTTACTTTTTTTTGCAAACATCCGAGTTGTGACAAGGGGCGCGTTGTGCGTCCTGGCCCATTATTAGCCTGTGCTGCAAGCTTTGCACATACTATAGTATGTGGGAGTGTGGTGCCCCCCCCCCCCATTTTTTACTTTTCACGCACGCACACACACACACACGCACAGTGCAGCTCTATTAGGCGGACACTCCTCCACGGTGCGCTGGACCGATAAGGCGCAGGTAGTCCTCCCGCTCTAATCTTTTGCCGCCGATTCCCTCGGCTCCACACACACACGCACACACGCAAACACGCACACACCCACACACATGGACACTCGCACGCTCTTACCAAACGGAGCGCTCCGAGCGCGTTGTCTGCTTCCCATGAGCCGAACCAATGGCCGCCGGACTACAAAAAAGCCCGTACCGGCCTAACACCCCATTGTCTCGGCAGCAGATTATCGGTAACGCCGCCACGCCAGGGGCGTCTGTGCCCCCCCCCCTCTCCCTTTTCCTTCCCCCTCTGCTTGTTTCTGTCATTACTTTATGAACAACACACACATACACACACACTGCTGTTTTACCTGGCCGTACTTGCTTTTAGCTTCAAATTTTTTGGCATTATTATACTTTACAAAACGCTTTTAACATTGTATAAAAACGTGTTTTGACGTCGAAAACTGAAAACTCTGCTTGGCTCATTTCTTGAAATTGCAAACTTACCCTTCTTTTTTTTTCGCACATATTGTCCATTCACACGGCTGAGAGCTGTCAAGTCCAGCCTGCACTATGGGCAGGGCACCCCCCC
>NW_026267168.1:1395379-1395988 GCF_000697945.3 Frankliniella occidentalis | reverse complement strand
CAAAGGCCCCCGCAGCCCCTTGCGACCCCCGGTGACCTCTCCGACGCCCGGGGTGGCAGCAGACAACGCGCGACACAACACACGACACGACGTCATTTTAAAAGCGGCGCGATACGATAGTAGAGGTGAGGCAGCGGGGGATGTGAATGATAACTTGAGAAGTGAGCGGAAGGCCTCGCCGGTGAAGTGGCGCGGGGTGGGTGGCGCGAGCTCAAGAAAAGGGGGGGGGGGCTGACGCCCGCCGCCGCCCTTGCTCTGCCCTTTGAACCGCAGGCTCAGCGCCGGGCCCATGGGAAACAACGCCCGCCGCCGCGGGGCCGACGTCGTGCCGGCCCACCCAGGACTCAAGCCCGGAAGCCAGCTAAGGCCGCCGCGCCACGCCACGCCTCGTGACTGACAAAAGGGCCGCGGCGGGGCCATAAGACCGACCGGTGATGGTGGTGGTTGGTGGTGGAGGCATCTCAGCCCAGCAGAGGGTCTTATGTCACATCGCATAGCCCGTATCACTATGCAGCGACATCAGCCTCCCACAAATCTGGACCGCGGGGCGCGGCGCGCGGCTCCGACGCGGGTCCCACCTAATGGCAGCAGAGCCGCGTGTGTGGCCCG
>NW_026267168.1:1392893-1395329 GCF_000697945.3 Frankliniella occidentalis | reverse complement strand
ACGAGATAAGAAAATTTCGACGGTAGGGTGAGGTCAAATTTTTTTATGAAGTTTTTTTTCCACCCAACAATTTTTCATTTTTCATGATTTTTAAAAGAATGTCCGTATTTAGGGCACTTTGGCTCCTGAACGCAGACACTGTTCTAGAGGGCCTCACAGGTACACCGTAGATGATAAAAAATCGTTCAAGGTGGTGGTAGGTGTGTCTTGGTCCGAAGATTTTATAATCCTCACCGATTTTCAATATCATCAAAAGGACGGATTTCACAGGACTTTTTCGCCAAAAATCGTCCGGATTTAGGATCCATGACTGTAGCAGACCGCGCCCCGCGCCCCGCCCCGCCAGCAAGTTTATTAGTTGATTTGTATCGGTCGCGCGCCCTATCCACATGTCGCGGCCGAGAGCCCCGAGCCCCGCGCCCCGCGAGCCCGCAGCGCGCACAACTATGGCGCTGTAATGAAGACGAATTAACCTCAATACGTCTCTGGGTGGGAGTGCGTCCGCGTCGAGCTGAGCGGAGCTGGGCACAAGGGACTCTAATTGAACGTTCTGCGTTGAGCGCGCGCGCGCCCGCGCGGCTCGTCGTGTCCGTGGCCCCACCACCGCCTCCATACGCCCAGCGTCGTTGTATATAACGCCCTGGAAGAGGTCCCGCCCTCGGCGAAGACGAGGACGGCGATGAAGGAGCAGAGAACCCCGACTCGCCCATCCCGAGGGAGAAGCTGACGCAGCCTCCAAGTGAAAACCCCCGCCCGGGGCATAGTCCCGTGTGCTGCCTCTGCCCACCCTTTCCCCCTGCCCGAGGCCGATGTCGTCGAGGGACACATCCCCCTCGCGCACAAACACAATAATATCGCATGCCCGAGGCTCCCGGGTGACACCACCGCACTTTTGTCGTCGAGGCTGCCATCGCCGTCGTCGTCCTTCGTTGCAGAAGAGGAATAGGGAATAAGAAGGCAATTGAATAAAAACACGATGCCACAAAAACCAGGGCGAATGAAGGACGAGGACGATGTGTGTCGCTCCGGGGGATGAGCCGGGGCTCCGGCTGCCGGCTGTGCGGCGCGGCAGGGTGGGGCGGGGGAGGGCGGGGGCGAGGGGGAAGACCCAATCATTAGTAGCGGTCGTCCGTCCCTCGGGCGTCCGTGTCGTGCGTCCGTGTGCGTGTGTGTGTGTGTGAGATGGAGCGACGCCCCCCAGTCACGTGGGTGGTATACGTCTGTATAGTGCCGGGGCCCAGCCTCCCCGTGGTCCCGGCGGGCGCAGCGGGCGCTCAGGACCACAGTATAATGTCTCATTCAACGGGCATATGACACCGGGGCGCTGGGCCCGGCTATGGGCGGGGCGCGCTCGGACGCACTATGAGAAATCCAGCGGACGTCGTAAAACTGAGAGCCCGAGTGTGTGTGTGTGTGTGTCTGTCACGGGGCGTATATGTCTTGGGCGCGCGAGGGGCCGGTTTTCTATCGACGATGGCCATCTGATAGCGGAGCGGAGCCCCGCGCGCCGCGAGGAGCGTTAGAGCAGTTTGATCGGCGTTCGCGGTTCGGCTCGACGACGACGGAGACAAGGAGACGAGGACACGACATTTCCCGAAACCGAGCGGCTGCCGACGCCGCCGACGCCGCCGCCGCTGCTGCTGCTGCCGCAGCTGCTGCTCGACGTCGAGGAGGTCCCGTTTCAAACGTCGAAAGCGGGGCGGGGCGCGGCGCGGCGGGACCGCGCCGGCTGCATGGGGGGCCTCGTTCTGACCGTGCGCGCCGCCGCGGCCCCTGCATGACTTGACTCGGGCGGACCACCGCGGCTGCGACACAGACAGCTGGTGTCCGCCCGTCCGTCTGCAACAGTCGCCCGCGGTGTCCGTCTGTCCGACCGGGGACGGTCAGCTGTCCGCGCGCACGCAGCTGTCGTCGTCCTCCTCCCCCCGTCTTCGCGGTGGTCGTTGCCGTCGTCGCCGTCCTGGCGCGTCGTTTTACGGGGACGGCGCCACCGACCCCACTCTGACGCCGCTGCGGAGGGGAGCGCGGGCTGCTGCTCTGCGGCGGGGGTTTTAAAATAGCTCCGCGACGTACGCACCTTAGTGACAGGTCGCGGCCGTGCTCGCTACTGCTGCGTCCATGCTGCGTCCATGACGCCTGGCGGGGTTGACGTCGAGCTGATGTCGAGCTGCGATATATCCCTTTGGCGTCGCTGCTGTTCACTAGGGGCACACTATCTCACTGCACTGCACTAGTAGGCGCGGCGCGCACTCTCGGCGGCGACGTCGAGCACGGGGGCGTCCGGGGGGTCGGCGCGGCGGTGCGGGGCTGTCTGACGGCGTCCTCACAGTGCCACCGCTGCGCGCAGACTGACTAGAACCAAGGAACGAAACGAACGAAACGAGCCGACCAACGCCGTGCCCGCCAGCCGGCCCGCCCGAAGAGGAGTGGGGCCCG
>NW_026267168.1:1390572-1392843 GCF_000697945.3 Frankliniella occidentalis | reverse complement strand
CCACGCCCCGCCACGCCCCGCCACGCCCCGCCACGCCCCGCCACTCCTAGTTCGGAACCAAATCCTGCGGATGGTCCTCGTGAGCGGCTGTTTTATGTCCGGACTGCGTTCTCTCATATTTCCAAATGCCCTTCCTCTCGTCCTTCTCTCTCTCTCTCTCTCTCTCTCTCTCTCTCTCTCTCTCTCTCTCTCTCTCTCTCCACTCCCTCTATCTCTCTCTCAGTCACACACACACACACACACACACACACACAAATATCCAAGTGCAGTTATCCTGTATCGCACGCACGTGCCCACGTGCGGGCGGGCTTGCCCAACGCTAACGTATCCCCCTGTCCACGGCGCCTTACGGGCCGAGCGAGTAGGCAACCCGCCCGCACCCGTGCGTTGCGGTACAGTACGCACACTTTATAAGTGAGAGAGGTTCATTTGCTACCTGGTACACCAACACACAAACACTTTAACGTACGTACACACAATAACACGTAAACCACACTAACACACATCACGGGTGAAAAGTGAAAAGGGCGTAAAGTCCGCTGACTTTGCTATGGAATTACGCCCTTTTCACTTTCCACCACTGACATTATGCCACACTCACCGTACGCCGCGATGGCGAACACGCGGCCCAGGTCCTCGGCCTTGACGGTGGCGGGCGGGCCGGGCGCGGGCTGGGCGCGCAGCTCGGCGGACGGGCAGACGACGCGCATGTTCTCCCGGTCGGCCACGCACACCATGTCCAGCCGCTCCAGCAGCGCCACCGAGTGCGGCACCTGCAGCTGCAAGTCTGGAACAAGAGGAATGGATCATTATTAGAAGCCTGAACAAATTCAATAGACTACGAACCGAATTCGCAATTTAGAATCCTAATTTAATTTGAAAGGCCATTTTGGATAAGTTGCATACATAAGAAAGAGTGCAATATATGCTGTTTCATTTTACCAGTGTACCTTCGTCCATTCTACTAGAATTAAAGTATATATTTAGACAATCGGAGATACGAACTAAAAAAAAATTGGACGGACGGGCGAAGGTGGACGGACGGACGGACAGCAGACTGACGTGCCTTATCCGTATCGGCGGTGATTAATCAGAAGGAACGTCGCATCGTCATTTAGATCGCATCGCGGCCGGGACGCGTGTAAGAGGCGAGTCATCGAGTCATCCCGAGTCAGCCCAGGCGGACGAACGGACGGACGGACGAACGAATGAACCCGGACGGGCTGGATTAAGTATTTTCACATTTCTGATTATTATTGAAGATAATAAAAAGAATAATGAGCGTATCGCATCGGTACTGTCCTTCACCCCGATCCGCGGTGGTGGTGGTGGTGGTGGCGCACGCTCGTGTTGCGTCCGTCCCCTTTATTCGTCATATCCTGCTTCGCGCATAAATGAAAAATATTCATGGGGGAAAAAAAATAAAAATAAATGGAAAGTATAAAACCTTTCAAGTTGGCTGTCAAGTCCATCACGATTATTACACCCTCTCCCTCCCCGCGGTCGCATGCATGATTTTCTGCGAACAGATGAGTCGTGTAATCTCATGAGGGGGGGGGGGGAATAATAATAAAGAGCAGAGGGGGCAGGGAGCGCTTCGCAATCCTTTCTGATGGTCTGCATGACGCCGAGAGGTATCAGATCCGCTCGTTGTCACCTTCCCAGCCCCCTCCCCTCTCTCCTCCTTCCTCTTGATCCTTCTGCCAATCGGGCGCCGCCGCCGCTGCCGCCACTGGCCGTATAATTTAACTGCCGTGCGGATTAAAATGGGTTGTTTTTCTTATATATTTATTTTATTGGGTATTATTATCTTTTCTGCGTAAAGGTTTATTATGATTGTCCGGAGAAGCAGCAGGCCGCATCTGCGGCGGCTGCGGCGCGCTCATGCTGCTGTCGCGAATATCAGGCAAAACGGCTGTGATGCCTCGACGGAAGTGAGAGCCGCGGGGATCGGAACGCGCAACAAAACCAAAGCAAACCCAACGCATCTCTGTGCAAAAGACACCGGCGCGAAGACCGCCCGATCGAGGACAAAACAAAACCGCGGCGACAAGCACCGCGTGGGGGCAAACGAGAGAAAGGCCTTATTAATAATTTTCTGTCGTTTTATTCAAACAAGCGCCGGAAGTGGTCGAGAGGGGTGGGGGGTGAGCACCTGTATTGGTTCGTTTCCGGACGACACGGCGGCGGCGGCGGCAGCTTCCACCCCATCATTACCACGGCCAAGCAGCAGCGGCCGGCGGCGGCCCCGCCTTCAGGGTCCGCCCGCTC
>NW_026267168.1:1370041-1390282 GCF_000697945.3 Frankliniella occidentalis | reverse complement strand
CCCCCCCCCTTCCGCCTTTTCCACAAAAAAAATATATATGCCCTCTGGCCGTCGTTGAGGGACGATAGCGCGCCTGCCTCCCCCTCCTCCGTCATGGATTTCGATTCTAATTTGCAGAAAATTGTGTACAGCCGTCGCGAGTGACGTTTTTATTGGCACCCTCCTGGGCCTTATAAGTAGTATAGTACCGCTTTGAGGACCCCTCTGCCACCTCTCCCCTCTCCCGCACCTTTTCTGCCACCACACCTCCCGCCACACCTTGCGAACTCTCTGCAGTCGTCTGCGCAGCTCCCTCCTCTGATTGTGGGTCACAATGTAAGATTTGTAATGGATCGAGAGAAGAAAATAAAACTTGGGACGGAGGGGGGGGGGGTATGCCATAAGATTTGAAAACTTGTGTATAGCGTCGTCATTTTCAATTGATGGAGGTACCTTTTCCACAGCAGCCACTTAATTCGAATTCGTTTAAACTTCAAGTTGAAAAATTGAAGAGGCCATAAGACATGCCCATAAGTAACGCTTATTTTCCTAAAGGTAAATTATGGCGCCTGAAAAGCTTCTTTCGATCGGCCCCAATTCAAGGAAAAGTCAATAAGGACATACATTTTTGAAAGAGTTTGTCATTTGAGTGCCTCTATAATAGATTATCGTCTGAGATGGCCTGGCTGTAAGTCGGAGCCCCTAGTCGTTGGCGTGGCGTGTGTGCTTCGAGTGTTTGCACGGTACATATTTACTGACGCAAACACCGCTGGCCACGGCCGAGGCTGCTGCTGGCACGCCCCGGGACGTGTTTTGTTTTCCTTTATTATTCTCCCCCCGTCGCCCATAGTCGGCCAGCAGCGGCTGGCGACGGAGGTAGTTTAGTAGCGATATCCTCCTCCTCCTCCTCCCCTTCTCTATCTCTCACTCCCTCTCTCTCTCTCTCACCGACACTCTTCTCTGTCTCGCTCTCACTCCCGCCTCTTCTTCTTGTCCCTCTCTCGCCATCAATCATGGCCTCTCATCGGCTACCTGCTCGCGCCGGCCTCACCTTCCAGGAATTCACTGCCCCCCTACGGACAGCGGCTGTTGAGTGTCCCTTCTATTCACGTATCGACGCCCCTCCCCCCTCTCCGCCCCTCCGCCGCTCCCAGAGGCCCCCGCTATAACAAGAATAATTTATTCTTTCCCAGATCCACACTTTCGTGGTAAACACCTTGCCTCCTCGCCACGCTGGACCGTCGACGCCGACGCCCGACGCCGATACACACCGGCCCAGTCCCCCCCCCCCCCCCCCCCCCCGGGGGGGGGGGGGGGGGGGGGGGCTAAAAGATGAGGTAGATTTTCTGCCTCATTGGCTCATTAGCTGGCCTAGAGACGGCGTGTCGCAGCTGCGCGGCCCTCCCCCCGATCACTATCGGCCGAGGTTCGACAAGAGGATTATTTTGGCTTCCCCTCCTACTACTCCGAGTGGGATAAGTAAGTCCGGGGAGCAAGTGCATAGAGAGACGAGCATGCGTGGGAGGAATGGAGAGGGGCGGAGGGGGCGGGATTACGAGAGGTGACCTTGAAACTCGACACCTGAGGCGGAAAAACAAACACCGTAAAATGAGGTGCCGACCTAACGTAAAATAGGAGCCATTACCTGAAAACCTGTCGTCGTCGGACAAGAGAGCGAGCAGATAGAGAGCGTGAGAGAGAGAGGGACAGAGATGGAGATGGGCGGGCAAGAAACACTCAACTCACCGTTGCCTTGGGGGTAGAGCCGGAGCAGCACACCGGAGGGGTCAAACTTGAGGACGCGAGCGTTGCAGTAGCCGTCGGCGACGAACACCTCTCCGGTGGAGGCCACGGCCACGTCCGTCGGCATGCAGAGCTGGTGCTTGCCCGGCCCGGGGGTGAACTCCTGGCCTAGGGTGAGGTTGGGCTTGGTGGAGCCCGGTGCGAACTGCAACAACGTCCTCGTCAGCGACAAACAGCACACATCGTATATCGGTTGAGAATACTACGTACAGCGCGACGCATGACCCACCTTGAAGACCTGGTGCAGGGCGACGTCTGTGAGCCAAGTGTTGCCACGGTTGTCGATGGTGATGGAGTGCGGCATGAAGAACAGGTCGCGGCCCCAACCGGTCAGAACGTCGCCGTTGTCGGGATCCAGGGTGAGCACCGTGTCCTCCGGGATGGGACCTTCGTCAACGAACTGGAAGTGGTGCGAGTCGTTGAAGGACCTGCGCGCGGACGGGTAGAAAGAGTTAGTGTCGGGAGATCGAGCAGACCACTCTCAAATTTCTGAATATTAAATAATACGTACTTGCTGTCGAACACCCTGGCGCCGCGGTGGAACACGACAGGGAAGCCGTTGAGCGCGACGGCCACGCCGGCCACCTGCCCGAGCGGGGGCGGCCCGTGCAGCGGCCAGCTGGGCACGAGGCGGGGGTGGGCGGGGGCGGGGGCGGCGCCGAGCTCGGCCAGGCAAGGGACGGCCTCATCGCGCTGCCGAACACAGATAAAGTCAACTTACAACCAGGGTTCAACCGACGACGCCTGTTGCCGACCTGACCGCGCTTGCCGCAGCCCCGTTCAAAAGGCGGGCGGCGAGCGCGCCACGGCCGATGTGCGCAGTGACGCGGCCGGGCCGGCGCGCAGGCCCCGAGCCTGGCCATATGTTTACCCGCGCGGTCACGGCCCTCGCTGGCCCTGGGGACCCGGGGCCACGGCGTGGCAAGGCCTCCGCCGTGGAGCCCGCGAGCTCCCGAGGGCAGGGCCTGGCACAGTCCCCTACAAGGGGCGCCGAGGTGGCACCGAGGTGCGGCCCAGGGCACACTCACCTGGTGCAAGGCTCGCTGCATCAGCTCCCGGATCTCCGAGTACAGCTCCGAGCTGAGGTCGTGGACGTGGTTGATGGAGCGGGCCTCGGTGGCGTCCCTGGCGGCCAGCAGCAGCAGCGCCAGCGCCAGGGGCAGCAGGGGCGCCGCCAGCCCCGCGCCCAGGCCCCAGCGCCGTCTCCTCGCCATCTTTGTTTTCCTGCTGCCTGCGCACGGCGCGCACGGCCTTTCTCCCTTTCCCCGAGCTTCGCGGTCACGCCGCCGCCCCGCCGCGGCGCTACGGGCGTCGCCACCCCCCTGCGGGTCGCGCATGCGTCCCCCCCGCGCGCCGGATGCGCCGCCCGACTGGTGGCGCCACCTCCGAGGCCACCACTTTGCCCTCGTTAGGGTCTGCGTCGCGTCGGGTCGCAGGGGGAGGGGGGCCGGGGGGCCCCGGGCCGGGCGGCCGCGAAGTGTCACCGTAAGGGGGGTGAGTGAGCGCCACGCCACCCCCGGGCTGGGCCTCTTCATTTAGGGTCGCACCCTGACCCCCACACCCCAGCCTACCCTAATCCCCCCCCGCCCTCGACAACAGGTCCAACCCTTCCGCGTGGCGCGGGGGCGCGGGGGCGAGCCGCTGATTATGTCGTGGCTGTGCTCTATGCAGCGCACCTCTCTGCTCTGCTCTCCGTGAAGCGCCCGCGTATCCGGAGCGGGCCGCACCAGTGCACGGGTGCAGGAGGGGTTGCCTACCTGACGGCGCTACCTCGCGCTACTGCTCGGCGGCGGCGGTCTTCTTCAAACTTCAAAAAAAGGGTTATTACGACGGCTTGTCCAACTGAACTGGTGCCTCGTGTAAAATAGGTTCGGAGATGGAAAAAAAGCAATAAACACCATAGCTCAGTTTTATTTCATGAGTGGACAGATTTCTTTCCCTGCCACTCGCAGTACAATAACTTACAAAAGTATTGCATCGAAAATTTAATTATATGTCTTTAAAGGACTTGAATATGGAGGCGCACTAAGTTCTATCCGTGAAACTGGTCACTTTTAAGATTCAGTTCTAGAGTCCTTGAAATTCTTAACAATTTCTTCGTGACTTACAAAGTGGCTTTGGATCAGCCTGGCAGTAAGGGGCAGTGCATGTACTTCTCAAACACCGAACACAATCATTGCTCTCGCTCTCACTCTCTTCTCCGACTCCGCGCTCATGTCCTCTCCCTCCCCCCTCTCTCTCTTTCTCTATCACGCTCTCTCGCTCGGTCTTCCTCCCTCAGACATTCTCTTCCTCCCTCAGGTCCCCGCCGCCGCCGCCGCCGCGGGGGCGGCTGCAGCCGCGGCCGCAGACGAGCCACCCCAGCCGGGCTGCGTCCAGATGTACCCCGTGCCGGTGACGGTGCAGTACGCGTTGTAATAGCGGCCCGGCGAGCGGCAGTAGGACCACTGGGGGCACTTGCACCGGAACTGCGTCTGGAACTCCTCCTTGCATATCTCGTTCCACCAGCACGCCCGCTGCAACGCACAGAGACACACGCCACCCCGTCAGTCTGCGTCAGCCTGCAGCTCCATATCGACCGGCCCCTGGCGCCGCTGCAGCGCGGGGCTGCAGGGCCCGCAGGGGGGCGCGGCAGGGGCGGGGGCTCACCTCCGTCAGATAGCCCCGCACGGATTGATCGTTGAAACTGCGCTTGACGATGGCCGCCGCCTCCGCGGAGGGGGTGATGCTGGCGGTGCTCAGGAGCAGCAGCAGCAGCGGGGGCAGCAGCAACAGGGCCGTCCCCGGACCGCCGCCGCCACCGCCCCACGGGTGCCGCCACCCCCACCCACCACGCCGCTGCGGCCCCTGCAAAACATTGCGGCAATGCATGAGAGCGCGGACTTGGCGTCGTAGACATGAGGCGCGGCAAGGCGTGCAGGAGCTTCCGCGAGCTTCCCTCACCTGAGGAGGGACCTGACCAGCGCCCCCTGGCCCCGGTGGCGGGACACCCCCCGGTCCACCCACCGGCGCCTCCACCGGCTCGTCCTCCGGTGCGAAGTCTCCCGGATCAGACCCCATGGCGCCCCGGCCCTCGCCCCGCCCGCCACAAAGTCCGACGCGCTGCGGCTCGGCTGTGACCCGACGCGATCCTGGGGCCCGCGGCCTTCTCCGCACTGCGCCTTGGAGAGGTGCCGACTGGGGACTGGGCGCCAGGCTGGGGGCGGAGAGGGGTGGCCGCCAGCATCATGGACCGTCTCCCTCCCCCCGCGGCCCCCGGCGCCGTGGAGGGGGAGGGTTGCGTGTCACTCGTATTGGCCCGGGCAGCATCCGGCCGGGGGTGGTCCGCGCCGCGTCGCTAGGCAACCCGGCAGGCAGCGCGGCGGGGGCACAGCGCGCGCGCGGCGTCCCGCACCCCACCGACCCGGGGCTCGCGCGCTCGCAGGGTGGGGCCGGGTCGGCGGGGCGGGTCTCCGGGGCGCGGAGTGCGGCGCGCGGACTGTACCCAGGGAGCAGTGCCGGGCTACGGGCTCGGACGGACGCTGAGCCGCCCAGTCCACCCCTAGCGTGGGGCTCGCAGGGCAGAGAGAGAGAGAGGGGCGCGGGGCTTGCTGCAGAGAGCCTGCTGACGCGCGGCCCGGTCGGCGTGGCCTAGGAGGCTCTCCACCTCTCCAGGATGGCGTCCGGCCCCGTCGACATAGACGACGTGCAGTTCGAGTCGGGCGACTCCGGGGCGTCGGCCACCTACCCGCTGCAGTGCTCGGCGCTCCGCAAGAACGGCTTTGTGATGCTCAAGGGCCGTCCCTGCAAGGTGGTGGAGATGTCCACGTCCAAGACGGGCAAGCACGGCCACGCCAAGGTGCACCTCGTGGGCATCGACATCTTCACGGGCCGCAAGTACGAGGACATCTGCCCCTCGACGCACAACATGGACGTGCCCAACGTCAAGCGTGAGGAGTACCAGCTCACCGACATCTCGGACGACGGCTACCTCTCGCTCATGTCGGACGGGGGCGAGCTGCGCGAGGACCTCAAGATCCCCGAGGGCGAGCTGGGCGTGCAGCTCAAGACCGAGTTCGACGCAGGCAAGGAGCTGCTGTGCACCGTGATGACGGCGGTCGGCGAGGAGTGCGTCATCGGCATCAAGCACAACACCAACATCAAGCCAATGTGAGCGCGAAGAGATGGGCAGAGATCCCTCAGCGGAATTCTCAGCACAGAGCGTACGCCTTCACAGGAATCGTACCTTTGTACCTTTCAAAAGTCTTGTTATGTCTTTCACGTCCCATTCATCAGCAATACTTGTTCGTTTTCAATAATTTTTTTGTTTGTTAATGGAATGTTACTCCATTTGTGTCTGGACTGAATTAAACCTTGACTGCTTTCCCTCCAAAGCCTAAAATCATACATATATATGTATACGTATAAGTAATCAAATCTCTTATAGCGGCTGCAAAGAATGTATCAAAGAAGTTTTAAATGAAGCTTGTTTCATCATTACGAGGGCACAATTTCCTAATTTAATAAGATTATCAACAAGATGACAGTGAGACTAATGTAGTGATTTGGCGGGGACTTTTTTTTAAAGTGGAAAATTCAAAAATATTTTAGATTTGTCTATTGAAAGAGGTGAGTAAATTCCTGGAGCTACGTCTAATCAGTGCCAAATTAACCAAGAATATCACATGAATCATTTTCTCAGGAAAACTGAGTCTACTTTCTTAGAATTATGGAAATACTAAATACCTTACTGAAATTTTGATCAGAATTGGACCAGAGTTGGATGAGAGTTATAAAAAACTGGAAAGAACCTTATCACTAAAGAGATGTATATTTCACAACCATTGCCAATTTTTGCTTCTATTTGAGAAAGAAAAAAGGATTTTAAATACAGTACACAGTTTCCGTAATCCATAATGAGAATTAATTTGAATGAGTTAAAATTTAATAGAGGCGAATGAATAATGTTCAGACATTCAACTATTAACCTAACCTTCACAAATAAATAAATTAAAAAACGTTTTTTCACAGGGGCAAATCCAAATTAACTATTATTTAATAAAGAAGAGTTCGACTAAATGTCAACAAGGGATTAGGCCCTCGAATAGATCCATCTTGTTGGAGATTGTTGTACCACCTCGACAAGTGCACAAACTGCTCTTTTTCTTGGAATGTAAGGCTAACCTGCAATAAATATAAAACCGTAATTGTTAGCAAATAAACGAGATGATATGGCATATGAGAGTGAATGTTTTTTTCGTTTTTAATCCTATCACCAGTATATGATAAACACTCACAACAACTTGATGCAGCAGGTGATATAAAACAATATCAGCCAAGGAACGGAAGTTGCCAGCCACAAATGTACGCTCTGATAAGTTAGTATTGATGTCCTAGAGGGGAAAGAAGAGCAAAGATGGTAAGTGAATGATAAAATGAATGATTCTCACAGCTCAACAACTTTGACAGTAGTAAGTCACATATTTTTGAGATCTACTCCATACCTTCAGCACTTGTCTTGACACATTTGGAACATCGACATAATTCGCAGTTGAAACAGCGTACTCTAACCATTGTCGAACAACGGCTTGATCTTCCGGAGAATCCCCAAGAAGATGTAGCTGCTTACTCTTCTTTGCAAGCATAACTAAGCTGGCGCAAAATCCGGGCAAACTCCCATCATGAGTTTTATTCAAACTGTATACCTTTAAAATATCAGCCTCGTTGTATTTTTTGACATTTATACTTTCATCAAGACTTTTACTGATCTTTTTGAAATTCTCAAGATTACACTGAACCATCTTGACAAGTGTTTCTAACCTTACTGCCAACGAGGAGGGACCCAATCAAAATAAAAGTGTTCTAGCACCGCTTGACGTCTCCCAGAAATTGAGAAAAGAGGACACTCATTCTAATGCTGCTCCATTAAATGTAAAATCCTTTCGTTCGTAATCATTTTCTCTTGAAAAACATACCTGAAATTCTTTTTCATGCTTGAAAGCTTAAACCTCAGTATTTGTGACACGGCAAAATTTTTCATAACAGCTGTGATAACAACTGTCGTCCTGCTGTCATTTGAGGATTTGAGGTTGTGGTGATTATTTATGTTATTGTGAAAGCAAAACTCTAGGAAACTAATGTCTTTCGTGTCAGCCAGTTCTCAGTAACAAGCCTGAGCCATTGAAAGCCATGGTCGTAAGGTTCCTCTTATATTTGTCCACCTGTTCTGACATTTGCATCTCGTAAGTGGCGTAAAAAAAGGGTTACATACAATGGGTCCTCCTCCCATCGTCACTGGGGTGTCACCTAAAGAAGGTCCGCCTGGCACCAGAGTTACTGTTCGTGGTGAATTCCTGGGTAAAACACCCCAAGATCTGTGTGGTAGGTTGTTGATTTTACACGAGTTAAATCTCAATTTTTGGTTGGTTGCCATTTTCCATTGGCACTTTTTAATGTCAACTCTTTCCTTAGGTCTCACTATTTGTGGGTGTGACTGCCTGCTCTCTGCAGAATGGAAGTCACCAAACAAAATTATTGCAAGATCTGGACCAGGGAAAGGCAAAGGAGAAATTCTTGTAACAACACGTTCAGGTGGGAGGGGTACATGTACTGTTGAGTTCCGCGGATATCATGAAATGATCGGACCTATGAAAGAAACCGCTGTGTGGGTAGAAGAGGCTCCTCTCCGCAAAATGTGGTGGGGTCGCAGAGGTTTGACACCAACCACATACCAGCATGACGATCCCCTAGGAATATCTATTGAAGGAGTAGAGTAAGTATTACGATTCTCCTTAAAAGTGTGATTACTAAGCTGTCTTTTTTTTTGATATGCATTGAATTCAAATTTCAATAATATTTCTTTCTAAATTAGACAAAAGTTTCCTGAGGAAGGCCTACATAAACTATTTCCTGGAGGATCTGGAGATCTTTCCTCAGAAAATTTTGCAGCTGGCTGGTTTCTTCTTGAAAGACACCATGCTACACCCTTTGATGATCTCCGTGCAGGACTTGCATTCTTAAGACGGAAAGTTGATGGTCAAAAAGAAGGACAACTCTCCTTTATTAAGGTATTTATTGAAGTTTTCCTGTATTTTGTTAAAAAAATCTCTGGTAGACCAAACTACATTTGGGGTGAACTCAATGAGGTATTTAGCCGATACGAAATCGGAAGGAAGAAGAAGCCCTAGAGCCAAACAAACCTTCAATTGTTCGATGAATTCGTCTGCTTAAAACCTGAACAATTGAAGGTTTGTTTGGCTCCAGGGCTTCTTCTTCCTTCCGATTTCGTATCGGCTAAATACCTCATTGTAAAATATTTTCAGTCTAATGTTGGCTCAGTTATGGAGCAAATGGATACTTTAGCTCAATTGAAAGAGCGCTTTGAGGAGGATGTTGAAAAACAGGGTCAGGACCCCACAGTTCGTTTGGAGGGAGCAATCAAAGGTAATAAATAATTTCTGGCTGATAAATGTTCAGTTGTTTTATTTTGGTCATGTAATTGTTTTTTGTTTTTTTTTTGTTTTTTTCAGAATCCATGCTAGAGGCAAATAAATTATTTGAGGACGTACTTACACGGCGTGAGCGCGCTGATGCCACCAGAAGTGCACTAGCAGTTCTCCAAAGATTTCGTTTCTTGTTTGGTCTACCTGGAGCTATTGAAAAAAATATAAAGAAAGGGGATTATGATGCTGTAATTAATGATTATGCTCGTGTCATTAACTTGTTTGGGAACACAGATGTTCCTGTGAGTATAAATTGATTCTTAAATGTTCTACCTCAGTACCTAAGTTTATTGGTTTTTATATTTTAAATGATGAAATGTTTGCAGGTGTTCAAAAAAGTTCTAGCTGAGGTAGAGTTAAGAATAGCCCAGTTGCGCAAACTTCTCCATCATCGTTTAGAAGAGGCTCCCACTTCCCTAGAAGCTCAAAAGAAACTTATAAGGTTTGTTGTAGTATAGTAACAATAAAGTTGAAGTAATTGGAAATCTTTATCTAACTTCCTTCACAATTGTTTTCTACTCTACTCAGAAATTTAGTTCATCTAGAAGAAGGGGGTGATCCAGCCTGGGATGCTATATCTTGCCACTCACGTCATCTGACTACTACCATGATCCATTGTAGAGATACAAACCTTGCCCAAGAACAAGCAGCTTTAGAAGAAGGAGGTTTGTCTATTTTTTCTAGTTTCAACATTTAAAAAAAAATACATATCATTACTTGGTACCAAATTTGTACAAATAAATGTTTACATTTTTTAAGGCAAAACTCCAAAAAGTAGCAAACAAAAAAGCACAAGCTCATCAAATCAAAACTCTGACTGGCAGGTATGTTTAACTGTTGCAAAGGAAATGTAGAGATTTGGTATTGTCAACAGTTCATGTAATCAAATCATTTTAATATTTCCAGACAAGTGTCCCTGCTAGAGTTCTGCTGACTGAAGAATTAGCTGATGCAATATCAGAGCGGTTTCCTGACTTCTGGAAACTAGGGCAGGCATATTTTACTGGAGAGCTGCAAGTTAAAGTTGTTCCTGGCCGACAACAAGATTTTAAGGTAGTACTCAAGGTCTTGACTGTTGTCTTATTGCCTGTTTACAACACAATTAATTTTTGCCGTCTTTTAGAAATTGGTGCTTGCATCCATTTCATTGTTTTCTGGGCTACTTCGTGCTGCTCTAATGCCCCACACTCTTGTGAGGACACCAGCAGCTGAACGAGCTAGCTATGGTGTTTGGCACTCGCGAGGAATGGAGGGTTTAGGTCCCTGGCTACCCCATTGTGTACGAGCACTTCGTCATGCATACTCATCCCTAATTCGTCTTGATTTACCTAGTGAAGCACTTGATATTGTTGCTGGTCTTATATTTGATCTAAGGTATTTAATAATACAACACATTTTGAAATTCAGGTCTTTCTTAATATATTTTTGTTGATGGAGCTAATCTAATCTAATCTTATCTGAACTTTTGCAGAGTACATTGCATGAGCACTCTTTTGAAGCAAGCTGGAGAATCAATTCGAAATTTGCACACTCAAGAATCATGGAACATTCAGTTTGATGGTGAACATGGTGGTATTACACACTTGGTAAGTATAAGTTGTAAACTTAACATTCATAATTATTTTCCATCTATATATACTGTTTTCCATTTATGATGTTTTAACCTTTCAGCCTGCAGAATGTGAAAGAGTAGTCGCTGAAGCTTTACAACTTGCCAAAGACTCAGTTTTACTATCAGAGCAAAGGGAGACTCTATTACTTGATCCAGATGTTGTACAAAGGGATCTTAATAATCTAATTCAAAACATGTTACTTGGTTTTGTGGAGGTATGTGTCATGATAGAGGATGCAACAAAGTTTTTAGATGTATTTGTTGCTATAATTGCTATCTTTAATTTCAGGTTTTAGATAAATTAGCTCTTGGAAGTGATGCAATTGCTGGAGAATCTCCAGGAGTGTCTCAAATGATAGGATCACCAGCAATTTTTCAAGTTCGCGGCTCTGACTCAGTTCTTGACAAAGGAAGAGGCAAAGACAAAGAAAGTGGACCGGTATGTTTCAGTTTTTTACGTTTACCATTTTGCTTGTCAATCGACTCTTTCTCAGTTTGGTATTACTAACATAAATTTCTTTTTACAGGCCTGGGAACAACGTTTGTTGTGTGTACTTAGTAACATTGAGTATACACGGTCTATTCTTCTGCCCCGAATTGCTGATCTATTTGCCCGTTATCAGCTTCCTGCTCAAACTGGTCCATTGGCTGCTGTCAAGAAGGCCTTGACAGAACTGGATCAGAGAGTATTGGATGCATACCTTGAGCAACGGTCTGACCCATTAGTAGGGACTATTGAGCCTTCTATGTACATTGGCAACTTCAATTGGCATACTGCATTGAAGCCTATGGATGTTAGACCATATGTCAAAGAGCTTCTAACCAACCTTATCAGTGTTCATGCAGAGGTAAGGATCTAAACGCATCTTACAAAAAATCTTTATCTGTTTGAACATGAATTAGATACAATTTTCTGCAGGTGCACAGCATATCTCCTGGTTTAGTTTGGAGGGTCCTCCCTCAGTTGGTTGAAACAGTAGCTGAGGAACTTGCAAGGCTTATGGTTTGTTTGGACAAAAAGTTTAATGTTCATGGGACTCAGCAAGCATGTGCTGATATTGCAGCTATTCGTGAAGCCGTGACAGTCTACTCCACACCAACTGCTGAGTATGTGCTTTTCTGGTTTTGTTTGTGTTTAGAAATTCATAGGTTTTCTAGTCTCATTTTTATTTTACAGGGCGTTTTTTGAGGAAGCATTGGAAGCTATTCCACGATTAAGTGATGTCCAAGGGAAAAGGTAACTTGAAAGCTTGATAATGTTTATTATTCTATGGTCTTTTCATGGTCTTAAGTGTATGTTTTTACTGGATTTACAGAAATGTGGAGGATGTTTTGAATAACTTCAGATCAAGGATGCGACTTCAGCTATTGTGTTTCCGAGACCCTAAAACACCATCTACAAAATCTGTTTAATGTTTAATTGTTACTGTTAGACTTGCTATTAATTAATTTTAGTGATTCCATGTTACTACCATATGTCATCATTTTTACTGAACATTTCTGTAATTAATCATCCTCATTTCTTGCTGTTAAGTTCAATAGGAAATGCAACTTCATCCAAGGGGTACAGCGAATCTGTCTCGTAAAGAAGCTGTATGGCCCTGGGTTTTCTATGTGATAGTCAATCAATTATGATAGTTCTGATAGTTCTGTCAAAGTTTTTCATCCTTAGTAAATTAGATATGTATATGCATTGTATGATTGTGTTCAGATTCAGACCAGCGTGAAGGCCTTAGACAGCCATATCGTTATTTTCATTATATAATGTTATTTATGTAAATGTTGCAATAAATTTAATCTCACTGGTTAGATTTTTGATTTTGGGTCATCCTGCGAACATAGTGGAGGAGGAGATAGACTTGTAAACAATTCACTCAGGGTTTTATGTTGTTTTTTTGTTTTTTTAATTTAAGTGTAACACTATTTTCACATTATTCTTTCAAACAATTTTTTTTATCTAATAATATTTTTTTTTTAAATTAAATAAACTGGTCGTAGAAAGACAGGTACATGCTGTCAGGACGGAATGGGTTTCTTAATTCTATGCTTACTAATTATTAAACAGCTACAGAAAACAATTTGAAGTCAATGATCTGCACAATTTGAAAAAAATCACTTAAGCTCACTCTCACTGTTGCAATAGAAGGAAAGTAATTGTACATCACAAGCCAACAAAATTAGGTAGAGTGGCACATGTGATTTTAATTGGTAGCTGACAAGAAATTGTTTTCCAAAAGTAAAGCAGTTGAACAAAAATGAAAAAAAAAAAAATGAAATACAAAAATAAAATGAACAACAGAACACAAATTTGTAACAAATCATCTGGAAATGCGAACATTCTTTTAAAAATTCACGCAACGGGCGGCGATTCCTCTTGTCACACCGCGCTTCAGAGTGGCACTTATTCCAATGAGTATCACGAAAGTCGGAGAGTGTGTCTTCTCTCCACCTGCGGTGTGATCACGCATACGTTTGGGCGTTGGCCCCGTCTCCGTCGTGCGGCTCACGGGCACTGTCACATTTCAGCAGTCTCTGACAATATATATAAACTGGAGTCGAATCTGTCTTGCGTAGCTTTCAGTCTTGTATCGATTTCTCAATCCTCGAAAAGATCCCCATCATTTTCCCCCAAGGCCCCAGCCCGCCCTGCCACCACGGCGGGGCCTTCCCTCCCCTTCTCGAGGAGGTTGTACTGGTGGTGGTGGTGATGGTGGTCAGTGTGCCAACGCGTTACATTGCGCACGTTTCTCGTCCAAGTCAACGCTCACGGAGCTCGCGCGGGCCTCTCTTTACCACACTTCGCACTTCTTGGTGGGGTGCATGGAGCTGGCCACGGGGCAGTTGAAGTCCTTGGCGAAGTCCTCCTGGTTCGACATGGGTCCCCGTACTCTGAACTCACCCGGCGAGTGATACCTGCAAATACACACTTTCAAGATTACACCGTGTTTTCCGAAAGGATGCTAAACGTACACATCAGTATGGCGTAAGGTGCGTGATACCAAGTGGCCGATTCGCCTGCTTGCCGTACAGTACAACTTTGGATTTTATAGATCCAAAAATTTCCCGAAAAAGTTAGAAACTTTTCCAGAAAAAAATGGAAAAAAATAAAATCCGTCGGAAAAAATTAAGAGATTAAAAAAAGATTCTTGATAAATTACTCAGAGAAACTTCTCAAAAAAATTAAAATTCTTCAGACCGCCAACTACGAATGAGAATCAGCCACTTGACATACTAAAAATTTAGCACGGCAAAACAATGTCGGAAACACATCGAAAAGACACCGCGCTCTGACATGTATTTTGCCCGCGCCGGGACTGCATGGCAATAATCGCCCTGGCGCCGATGCTGCACCAGACTGTACCCACCCCGTGGTGATGCGGACGCGCAGGGCCTCGGGCCGGTACTTGGAGCACCAGCTGCTCGCGGCCGACACCCAGAAGAGCTGGCGGGGGTTGAGCGGCAGGCCGGGCAGGCGCGGCTCGGGCCCGTTGGCCTCGACCCACGTGTTGTAGGCGCGGTAGGCCTGCTTGATGCCGCCGTTGTCGGCGATGTTCTCGCCCTGCGTGTTGATGCCGTTGAGCTTGAGCGACACCTCCTTGGCCGTGTAGTTGCCGTACTGCTCGATGATGCAGCGCGCCTTCTCCAGGTAGCTCTTCTGCACCTCCTTGGCCCACCAGTCCACCAGGTTGCCGTCCTTGTCGAACTGGCGCCCCTGGTCGTCGAAGCCGTGGGTGATCTCGTGGCCGATGACGAACCCGATGGCGCCGTAGTTCATGTAGCGGGGCCGGTCGCTGGAAAAGAACGCCCCCTGCAGGATGCCGGCCGGGAACTCTGCAAGCCACCCGGGAGAAAAAAAAACATGAGCATCTGAAAGAATTCGGGATAATCCAGAAAGTACGTCATTTGCCCCTCCGAAACTGTCAAGTTTAGCTCATCCAAGCAGTCATAGCGCCTGATAGGTAGGCAACATCTTCCCTGCAGTGCATACGTGTACAGCGGGGTGGCCTACCCCGAGTCTCGCAGGCGCTGAGCTTGCGTAACTTGCCGAACGAATCCGAGAAAAACGGGCGGGGTCGTGCAGTGTCGGCACTTACGGATGCTGTTCTCGATGGAGCTGTAGAAGGCGTTGACGATGGCCGGTCTGCCGTGGGAGATCCACTCGGTCTTGTTCACCTTCTGGCGCAGGCGGTTGAACGAATAGTCTGTGCCGAACTTGGTAAGGTTGAGGATGCTCTCCAGGTACATGTCTTCGTTCACCTCGAGCTAAGAAAATGAAACCAACAACAGGGTGATGACTCTAATCTCGAAAGACGCTGGAAAATGATCCTGACGGTCACTTTTTTAATATAGTGTGGCGGCACTGACCCCTTCGTAGAATTTGTCCAGTTTGGAGTTATCCAGCAGCTCATCTGGGTAGGCAATGTGGTTCGTCATGGAGTACGCCTTCTCCAGGGCAGCTTGCCTGCAAGGCGAAAGAAAAGGGGATGAGCGCACTGCGGTCGCCAGCACCGCCCCGAGGGTAGGCAGCCCAAATCGCCGCTCGAGCAAAAAAAAACTGAAGAGCCTATTTAATAAAAGACGCTCTTTAGTTAAAAACCAACCTCGTGGCGTCATCCATCCAGGGCACCGACTTGAGCACCTTGTACATCTCCTGGCGGATGTTGTTGACCATCTCGAGGGCGGCGCGCTTCGAGTCCTCCTTGAAGTAGCGGCGCACGTAGAGGGAGCCGATGGAGAGCGACATGCTGCCGCTGGCCAGGTCGACGCACTCCTTCCAGCGGCTCTCGCGCTCCGTGCGGCCCGACAGCGCCGTGTAGAACTTGAGCTGGCGGTCGCGGACCGAGTCGTGCAGGTAGCTCAGGGTGGACGAGCAGGCGCGCCACAGCAGGTAGTTGGCGATGGTGCGCTTGGGCGTCATGGCGAGCAGCTTCTCCAGCTTGCTGAAGTACTCGGGCACGTCCACGATGATGACCTCGGAGTCGGAGAGCGTGATGGAGGCGGGCAGGATCTTTTCCATGTACTCCTTCCACGGGATGGACGGGTAGCGCTCCTGCAGCTCCGAGATCTTCATCGGGTTGTAGAGCTTGGTCGAGTTTCGTCGCTGCTCGTTGGGCAGGGAGATCTGCGGGCAGAAAGAGTGGCGATGTAAGTCGATCGACTATCGACACCCATCGAGGTAGTCGCCCGAACCACCGACGGTAAATCAGCTTACGTTGGCCATGTTGATTTCGAAGTTGACCACGTCAAGCATGTCCTTCTCTGCGACGGCCCGGTCGGCGCCGAAGATGACAGCGATGTCCACTTGGTACTTGTAGTACTCCTTGACGAGCTTGTCCTCCAAGCCCTTGTGCAGGTACTCGCGGCTGAGACCAAGCGACGCCTGGTCGATCTGTCGTAAAAAAGAAAAAAGAAATTTAAGTCAGTCAGTTTAGGGAAAGATTTGCAAGAGATCCGCGAGAGAACGTACGTCAATGACTCGCGACGTCGAGTTCTTGAGGTCGATGTTGATGGAAAAGTCAAATATGTAGTCGACGCTGAAGCCCTCCTTCCGGAACTTGTAGACAGCCTCCTTCCAGTCGAACTTCTCCTCGCTCCAGTCCTTTTCCAGGACGGGCCAACCTCCGAGCTTCTGGAGGATCTCCTTGGTGGGGGTGAGGCCGCGCTCCTCCACCAGGGCTGAGACGAGACAACGTCAGTTATAACCGCGGAAGAAAATAACAGTTACCGACAAAACTGCGACGGCCTCGCACAGTCGGGGTTAAAATCTTACTCTTGTTCATGCAGGCCTTGTAGAGCTTCTTGGCCACGCCGAACGACATGGGGTCGCTGCTGGTCATGGGCTCCTCGATCACGTTCCTCAGCTGCTCGGTGAGGTCGTCGTTGATCTTGGAGAAGGTGGTGATGCTCGTCTTGTCGTCCGGGATGTTGGTGGTGCGGATGAAGTTGCCGCACGCGTACTGGTAGAAGTCATCGCACGGGTCCACGTCCAGGTCCATGGTCTTGAGCAGGTACGAGGCTGGCCCGCGGGGATAGAGTGGAGTGGAGAGGGTTAGAACAGTGTAGTTGACGTGCAAAAGTATAGAGTCTCTTCTCCTGGCCGGTTATTTTCACATCACGCCGCGCGGCTCGACTCGACTCCGCTCGGCTCGGTGACGCAACCAGAGACGGGCTCCTCCAGATCATCGTCAATGATTATCGTCGACAAACAATGAACGCGCGAGTCGAGCCGAGCCGAGCAGGGCGACGGTATCGATCTCCTGCCCGTCATACTCACCGGCGTGGATGCATCCCTCGGTGAGGCACACGTCCTGGTTGGCGGGCTCGTTGGGCTTGGGGGTGGGTCCGGGGCCGCGGGACCTGGCGTCGGCGGCGCCTGCAGCGGGAGGGGGGCAACACACGACAAACCAAAGGTGAGGAGGAGGGTATGTGACGGCGGCGACCAGGAGGAGCAGCAGCAGCAGCAGCAGCAGAGCGCCTGCGGGGCCGACGCGGTCCCGGCCCGTCGCGCAGCCATGCGCCGCGGGCCTGCCTACCGGGCCAGGCGCTCACGGCCACGACGGCGGCGGCGGCACACTCGGCGGCACACACAAGGACCTCGACCGCCTCGGCCACGCGGCGCGCGCCGCGCACGCCCCCGGCCACGGGCTTGCGGTGCAAAGGTGCGAGGGAGGTGTGACCTGGCTTCGGTTTAGAGCGTAGACCGAACAGTCTGGTTACTGGTGAAAACCTGTAGTAACCTATTTAATGCTATCTATGCCTCCCTCGCACATTTGCGAAGCATGACGAATATGTTATTTATTATTATCATTTTGGAAAAGCTCTAAAGAGTGTTTTCTCGGGGATAGCTTGAAATACCGAGGAGCAAGGACGTGTAGCGCTTGATTTAAAGCAGCAGCAGTTTGTTCCAAAAACATGGTACTGCATTTTTAAAACACACAAAAAAACGCCGTGAAATTGATCCAGGATATTAAGGGCTTTAACACAGGCCTATGAAGAGGAAATTCATTAGCCGTGAATGGGAACTGATGTGACCCAACACACACTAGAGAGGGTATGTGTTGAGAGTTGTTGGCAGGTTCCCAAATGGGAAAATGATTGCTGTTTGGCTTTGGGTGACACAGTGGCACAGTTGTGCCCGTGCGGCCACGAGCCAGCATGCATATATGTACGCACAGAACAATAGTACAGCCTCCACCAAATGACTTATGGTGATAGGAGTTCGCTTGTTGAACAGTATTGATAAAGGGGAGGACAGTCAACGTGGTTAATGTTTGGTCCACACCGTGTGCCCCACCACCTCTCATCTCAAACACCATACACCTGAACATGCACCAGCACTCACGAATTCTAAACGACGATCCTACACCGACTCTCTTCCTCTCATTCTCACTCTCGTCATTTTCGTTTCCCTTACCCGCCATCCCCTCTCTTCACGCCGCTACGCGCCGGCTACCCTTACGCGTCCGCAATCAAGGAAACTCTCAAGACCGCAACCGTGAAAAGAGGAGGGGGGGGGGGGGGGGGGAAATCAGATTGTGATAAATGAGAACAAAAGACAGAGGGGAATAAGTTACCTCCCCTCGCACGCACACCTGCACCAGAGAAAGCACACCCATGGGCCATGCCATGCTAATCGTACCCCTGAACCATGTCCATACGTGACAGGTCTATGAAGTAGTGCACATCAGCGTGCCCGACCCAGAAAACGCTAAACAACAAAATTGAAATATGAGGACAGTCATATGGAAGTGAAAAAATGCTGTGGTGGTGGTGTTGGTGTGAAATGAAAAAAAGGAAAAATATAGTTCTACAAGAGTGGTCGAGCTACTAAAACAACAACAAAAATATAAGTTTAAATTAAATAAAAGAAATCCCACCTCCTGCAGCAGGACTCCTCCTGAACCTCTCGTGTGGCGCGCCGCCCTGGGCACCTGTCCCCCCCCCAAACCCTCACTCAAAAAAAATTACAATCAATCAAATCTTGGTTAGTCAGTTTTTGTGCTTCACTATAAATATCCATTTTCTCTAAAATTGAAAGCGTCCCACGTTTTCACCACATTATAAGGTGGCGGATGAACAATTTGTACAGCAGCGGTATTTGGTTAGTAATAATTTCAATTTCCACAGCTGGAGAAAATTATGAACCATCGAAAGGATGTCGATATGACTCCGATAACCGGGGAGGTATTAATGTCAGATCGACATCGTTTCCACACTGGTTTCTCTACACTGCAGTTTAAAGCGGCGGTAATACAAGGTTAGCGACGCGCATGCGCGGCAAGTCCCATGCATATAAGTGCTCTACACGTCCACAGGCCGACGACGAGCGCTGCGAAATCAAAATCAAGTGACGTCCGTCCCTTGCAGCAATAGATCTTTTCTGCCCCAACAGTCGCCTTTGCGCAGACAAGTTTACAACCGACGATATAACGACAACACGCCGCGTCCACCGCAAAGTCATAAAAAAATCCTCCGCGACAAATCAAGCGCGCTAATTTCCATAATAATGCCAGCGCGATAAAGACAAACGCAAGCCCCATTAGAACTAACCAACCTTGCGGTCAGTAGGCCAGTCTGAACTTTTCGGTTAATCGGAACCAAGTACGGGCAACAAAACTCCTCGCGCCCGTATCCTTGTTCACCACTCGTTTTTCCTTTCTTTTTTTCCTACAACACGCGGAGTTATCTTTTCAGGTCACAATAAAACGTGGACGGGGCGGGTAACATGAGGCTGCTTGTTCCGCAGGCCCGCCCCGCCCCGCTGCAGCTCGCAGCGATATCCGCAGTCCGTCCGGCGCCGCCCCGCCCCGCCCCGCCCCGCCTCGCTTTCGCCCAATACTATATATCTCCAGCACGCGGCCGGCCGGTGGGGCGAGCGAAACTGAACGGGTCGCGCTCTTTTGGATTCGAAAACCTGTCCGCGTTTCGAATATAACCCTCTCTACACGGGCGGAGGTACCGGGTCAGGCAGGCCCCCGGCGGCGGCGCCTGGGCCGGGCTTAGCAACAACTGCTGTAAACAGCAAGAGCGTAGGTGGAAGAGGTGGTATGCTCTGCGCCAGCTTCTCCGTGATCAACTTGTGATTTGAACACCCATTTAGTCTTTGCGGGAATGTATCCCTGGAGTAAAAACCACCCGTCTAACCCCGTCTATTTATCAACTGATTGTTTTTGTATGGAAAAAACATAGAAAAATTTTGCCCGCGAAAGTACTTAAACTGAAGGATAGAATCGTCGTTGGGAAAGGTAGTAGCAAAGTAGTAAACAAATACTACGCTTTTTTTTTTGTCCCCGCGCGATGTTTTCCTCTCTCGTCCTCGTCGCCCCGCTTTCTCAATGTTTATCACGAGTCGCGAGATTTTTCGAA
>NW_026267168.1:1362376-1369475 GCF_000697945.3 Frankliniella occidentalis | reverse complement strand
TTGTGCTCGGCATTTATAGATCCCTCAAAGGAGCCGGATGTGGATTGAATAATTATCTGCCAACAGAAGAGCAGACGAGCCCGCGGGGCGTGACGTACTCCCAGCCGCGGTACGGGGCGCTCTGCGCGCAGCCAAGTGTGCTCCTTCTGAGAACCAGGTGAGGTAGGACCCACGGCCAGGACCCACGGTCACCGCTCGGCTCTGACCCGCGAGTAACTGCGCGCGCACGGACGGACTCTCCAGTCGAGTAGCTCCCACACCCACACCCACCGCTCCGCCCCGCCCGGCCCGGCCCGGCCCGGCCACTAGACGCACGGCCTGTTCCTCGAAGGCTTTGACTTTTCAAAACGAAGACGACGCAAACTTGCTGGAGAAGGCACCTTTAGAAATATGGAAACAATTTGAATGGCATGAAAAACAAATTAAGAAAGAAACTTTTGCCGTTTGCGATATCGCTAATTTTGTAAATATCGTAATTGATAACGATCGAATAACGATATTGAGATATAGTAAAAAGTGGTCAATGATCGCGGCCATGTTAGCACGGCAAGCCGAGTAATTTGAAGCACCCAGAAACACACAGCACTCAAAAACACACAGCACTCCCCGCTTTATCTTTTGGAACGGATTGAGAAGCTCCATAGGTTAAAACAATGGAATTTACTCCATAGTTGAAAGCAGACAACAAAAGCGAACTGATCACGGCGAGTAATCGATTCTATCTGTATCTCTCTAGACTGATTGACCTGAAATTATTTATTTAAGACGGCGTAACGATAGAAAAATATGATAAAAAGAGAGTTTGCTGCAGGTGCGATACCGAAGCACACACATAGATGGACAACGCCCGCCCCACCGCGCCCCTCCCGCTCCGAGCTCCGGCCCTTCCTGACCTGTCGCGCTGGCGTCGTCGTGGACGGCCACCACGGCGAGCGCCACCACCAGGGCGAGCGCCACGCACATCAGGCCGCCCGTGGCCGCCGTCAGCAGCCGCTCCAGCCGGCTCCGCCGCTTCCACCATGACGGGTTCCTGGGGGGCAGAGAAAAACAAAACATAGGAATCAGTTTGATTTTTAAAACCAATAAATAAATACTACGAGGACACGGCAAATCTCTGTGTGCCGGGTGGATGATTGCCCCAGCCCGAAAAACGTTAAAAAGGCATGCAAGTTGAGTAGTCTCGTGAACGCCCCGCTGCGCCGCTTGACGCCTCGCTCGGCGCCCCGCCCCGCCCCGCCCTGCCCCGCCCACCTGGTGACCGGGTAATCAGGGCAGTCGGGGCAGCCGGGCCGCACCGGGCAGGGCACAAGGACGCGGTAACGGTAAAGGAGGTGGGGGAGGAACAGGAGGAGGAGGAGAAGAGGGCCGAAGGGCAGGGATGACAATGGAAAGACCCCAGACCAGTCGAGACCGAGACCAAGAGAAGCAGACGAGGGGCTTTGTGGAAGCGAGGGACTTACGAGTTACAGTCCCCATACCGATCGTGTCTCCATCCTACAATGATGGAACCCTTTCCGAGATCGCCCATACAGCCTACGATAACTACTAGAGAACGGGGACATATAGCGGTAACCGTGGCACAAAATCAACAACACTCACTGGAAAAAATGTTAGTCCCGCGAGCCGCCGTATAACGCACCCACTGGCTTGCCGGCGCGGGCGCCCGGAGACATGTCTTGTCTCACTCCATGAACGTCGCGGGGGAACTCGCGGGAACGGTCGCGGGGCCGCGGACCCCCCGCGCCCACTCGGCCGCAGTGGTGGGCCCAGGCCTTGCGGCGACGACTGCGGGGTCATCCTCCTGGGGTCACCCCACCGCGCGCGACGGATTTATGGAGAGCAGCTTCAGCTTGCGCAAGACAAGAGAAAGGCTGCTGCTCGCATATAGCGCCCCGCCCCGCGCGAGGTTCGCAACAATAACAACAACAACTCGCATTTAGCCAATAATACCCCTTTTGCTTTTGCTTGCGATACCACCTGCCCCGGCGGCCCCGGCGGCCCCGGCGCACCCCAGTCCTGCCCGAGCCTCCGCCGTCCGCCCGCCTCTGCTCGAGGCAGATTATGGAAATGCGTCTGGTTAAACGCGCGCGCGCAGCCAGCCGGCGCCGCGCAGGGCAGCCCCAAAGTGGCTGAGACTGCTCGTTTAGTTAGTTGGCGGCTAAAAAATACCAGCCGCACGGGGAGAGCGGCGAGGCGAGCAGAGAGTCGTCGTCGTTGTTGCTGCTCCTCCCACATGCGCGCCATACGCAATTAGACTCCCGACACCGAAGCCGCGGCGGCGATGACCCCGCCGGCCACGCCGCCGCGCGCCAATCGGTCACATTACGTCACGCAATATGCGAATATGAATTGTGATGGGTGGCCATTGTGAGGAGGTGGCGAGGTTCCCTCTCCTCTCCTCTCCCGCTTCCCCCTTCCTCCGCTGGGAAGGTGGTGTGGTGGTTGATGAGGCGGAGGTTGATGAGAAGGTTATTGAGGAGGAGCAGGAGGTTGAGGAGGGGGTTACTGAGGAGGAGCAGGAGGTTGAGGAGGAAGTTATTGACGAGGAGCAGGAGGTTGTGGAGGAGGTTATTGAGGGGGAGAGGGAGGTTGAGGCGGAGCAGGAGGTAGAGGAGGAAGATATTGACGAGGTTGGATTGGAGTTTGAGGAGCTAAAGCAGCAGGAAGTTCAGGTGGGGGGTTGAAGAGATTGGGGGTTGATGAGGTTGAGGGTTGAGGAGGCTGCGGGTTGAGGAAGTGTTTGAGCAAGAGATCGAGAAGGGGGTCGAGAAAGAGGACGGAGATCAGCGGCGGCGCGCGGGCCAGACTGGTGCGTGCGTGGTGCGGGGCGTTGTTGTTACTGCTGTTGCTGCTGCTGCTGTGGAGGGAGAACAATGCCGGGCACTACTGCGCCGGGCCGCCGCGCCAGAGCTAACGGGATGCGTCGCGTCGCGTGTGGGTATGAGAAATGTGAGTGTAGTGAGTCCTGTCTGGGGATGATAATGTGTCCTCCATGATAAGAGCAGGGGAAAAAATGAGAAGAAATTATAGTGGGCAGCAGGGCGCCGGCCACCGCGCCTCCTCCACAAAGGAACGTGTTCTCCAGCCGTCGGGCTCCAGTGGTCTCCAGGCAGGCGGTAGGACGCCGCCGGCCACCACCAAAACAACGCTTTATTTTCTTGCTCTCCTCCCTCCCTCCTCCCCCTCCTCCTGCACCTCGTGTCCATAAGTTTGAACCGGTACTCCAGGACACCGCCGTTAAACAGTCCGGGGGGGTGCCAGGTACCGACCGGCGCCGGGGCGACCGGGAGTGAGTGGACAACGGTTAGTCGTCTGGGACAGGGCCCCCCTCCCTGGTCGAGGGCCCCCCGCGGACCAACCCAGGCCAGGTCCTTGGGGTCACTGACACTCCGCGCACCTCCAAAAGACAGTGTTGAACTTGAGCCCTTACTGCTGCAGCTGACCGGCGGGGAAGGGGTAGGCACGGGGTGCTTCGCTCCAAAAAAAAATCAGTGCACACCCTCCAAAACATTTTTTGTAAAAAAATCAAGGCAAAATTTCCAAAAATGAAACAAAAATCTGAATCAAGAATCTATCTTGAAAAAAGATGATGCGTGCCCGGATTGGTGGGATAGGGTGGGGCGGGGTGGGCACGTACTGTCGACGCTAGGGAGCCTGTGTCGACTATGTCGACGCCACCTCATTGACGCCGTCGGCCAGTCTGCGCCTTTTCTTTAGCATTCGCACCGCTTTTCACAATAAGAATGGACAAACAATACGAAACATAAATGCGACCGTGTGTGTGTGTGTGTGTGTGTGTGCGTCACCGGCAGTGCGTCATACCCGGTCATACCGGCAGGCACCCAACAGGTTGTCAAACTGGCACCCCGCTGGAGCCCAAGCAGCAGGTGCCCAGCAGCAGGTTACCCCCCTCGCGCCTGCGGGGGGCGGAAGCAACGCGTCCCTCCGGGAGGGGTGCGGGGAGGGGCAGCGGGGAGGCAGCAGCAGTCAATCTAGTCACAGGCGCCGTGATGCAGTTTCCCCCGGTCAACGCCCGCTGCTGCGGACTCGCGCTGCACGGAGACCGCGCGGGGCACGGCCGAGCAGGGCGGGACGGTGTGTGTGTGTGTGTGTGCTTCGTGTTGCGTCCGCGGGCAAAATTCTTCCCGCCGCGCCCGGCTCGCGGCGCGGGCGAAATTCAAAGACAACTACCTACGGAAACTGCCTACCTCGTTGATATATTATTTTTGCGCGCATGATAACGATAGACGTAGTGGTGGCCTATGTGCCGTCTAGGCGCCCGCGGCGAGGCCTGTGGCTGCTATCGACTCGCAGGGCGCGGCTCTGCTGTAGAGAGGTAACAAGAGTGTCGCATCAATTACCGAGGAACCTGTTTCTGCCAGGCAGATGGACTGGCAGGGAGGGGCTGCCACTGCTGCTGCTGCTGTTGCCATCGCCGCCGCTGCTGCCTGCGTGTGTTTTCACTCTGCTTCATCATTTCATTCGCTCGCGCGGTTTCTCAAAGAAAAGCGCGGGATAATTCGAATTGGAATGATATACTCGCGAGTTCGAAATCTACAATAGAACACGCGAGCGCGTCTGCGCGGACCTGACACTGGTTCTGCTGCTTCCCTATGCTCAGCGCGCGCCGCAGAGCCGATAGTGGTAATGGGGTCACACAGGTGTATAATTGGCAAGGTCGCGGGCGGGCCGGCGTGGGCGGCACAGCGCTGCTGCAGCTGCACCCATATGGGCGGGGCGGGGGGGCCGGGACCAATGAGCCATTGTGGGACCCAACAACCATGGGGGGCCACCACCGTCACCACCGCCATCAGCACCAGCGGGCCGATACCACCACGGGCCGCCACCATAGCGGCACAGCCCGACCACCACCACCACCACCACCAACACAACGACATTGCAAAATCATAAAAGAGGGTGGAGTCGGCCCCGTGGTGGTGAGCGGACAACACAACAAATCAGCCACGAGTCGGCGCAGCAGCAGCATGTACTGCGCGGTGGTCAGGTCACGCCTGAACAGTAGTATGTAGTAGTTCTGCAGGGCAGGGCTGGACAAGGGGGGGGGGGGCATAGGGGCCGCAGGCATCATTGTCCCATCAAAATAGGGCCGCGGTCGGTTGGGTATATTAATTCGGCCGTTTTTGTGTTGTTGCTATTTTTGTGCGACGCAAACGACACGCGCGGTGGCGCACTCTTGCACGCAAGCCCATTTATACTCGCGAGGACGCATGCACGCGAGCGGGCAAGAGAAGAGGCAGGGCAGCGCACCGCCGGCCACTTAGGCGGGGGCTCCGCTGCTGGTGCTGGTGCCGCTGCTGGTGCTGGTGCTGGTGCTGGTGCTGGTGCTGGTGCTGGTGCTGGTGCTGGTGCTGGTGCTGGTGCTGGTGCTGGTGCTGGTGCTGCCGCTGCTGCGGCCGCTCCTGCTGCCGACCCTCGGGCCCCGCCGCGCAGAGCGCCGCTTCCGCCAAGTCCATACGCTCTGCTCGACGCTCTGCGCGGCCCTTTCGTGTCGCCTGTGTCCGTGTCGCGCCTCACTGCGTCCCGACGCGGGTCGCGAGCGCGGCAAGGACGTGCGCGTCGTGCACCGGAGCAGGTGCCCCGGAAGGGGGGCTCGGCGGAGAGGGTGTAACGGTCGGAGCTTCTGGAGGTGGTGCCCGAAGAGGGTGTCTGGAGGACCTGCGCGGAGAGGGTGTTTGGAGGAGGACCTGTCTGGAGCGGGCTTGTGAATGGCCTGCCAGGAGAGGGCGTCGGAAGGACCTGCCCGGAGAGGGGTTTCAGAGGACCTGCCTGAGAGAGCGGAGGTCATCCTGCGTGGGTGGGAGTGCGAAAGCCACAGTGAGGAACAAGTAGTCAATGTAAAAATCGTCGCGTCAAAGTGACTCGGCCTTTAAAAACACAAAACAGGCGAAAAATCTCACAACACCTAATAATGGTCAAATCAAACAATGAACTTTTCATTTGGTCGTCTCAAAGGCACGCAGACAGGTGACAGCATGACTCATATAGCTCTCCCTAGCTTACCTAACCTGTCTCCATCTCTCTCGCACTCATTAAAAGCCCGCGCGGGCCACACACCGTTGTCACTCGCGCCACGACCAGCACCACCGTGTCGGCCAGTGTGGTCACCCACTCTCAATGACCCGCCGCGGGTAGTAACAACAACAACAACAGCAGCCCAGAGCGATAAATGCGGCACACTGTGGTACAACTGCGCGGCACTGCGGTACAACAACCCCGTGGCAGTGCGGCACCTGGCACGGCCCGCCGCCCGCCGTCGCCACGGGGCCTGCTCCTGCTCCGCCCGTAGGCTCGCTGTTCGTGAACTGGTGGTGTGTTGTGTCCTTTTCCTGCTTCGCAGCAGTCACCGCCTTGTTAACCCTCTAGTCGAAGTAGTCGCCGCCGCCGCCGCCCTGTCGCCGTGCGCGCTGCCCCGCGGACAAGCTGCAGACGCGCGCCGTAAACTCGTCGCTCTTGCTCGGCGGTCGTTAACGCCCTCCCCCTCCCTTCCCCCCTCTTCCTCCGTCTATCTCCTCCAGCTCCGCCGAAACGAACTGTTATGTTTCTTGTCGCTGCAGCCGTCAGTCGTCGCCCAATGGTCTGGTCGCGTTGCTCAAACTGCTCCGCCGGCTTATTTACGCCACTTCCTTACAACAATAACCTTCTTTGCCAATAACGATTCCGCGACAATTGTTTTCTGTTGTCAGTTGTCGTCCCCTTATTCCCCCGCAAAAATCGATGACAAAAAAACAACTACAAACGAACAGTAAACCAGTCAAGTTTTCACACTCCAACAGTCCAATCTAATATAATAATGATTACTTGCAGAGTAAGTAGCGGGTCGGCATATTTGCGCCCACCGCCGCTTGCGCCGCCCTCGGCTTGTTAAGTTGACGCGTTTCTCCCTCTCTCTTTGTCCATCCCCTTTCTCTCCCTCCCCCTCTCTCACTCTCTCACTCGTTCTCTTCTCCGGTATGGCGCTTTTGAAATATCGACGCGCCCAAATATCCAACCTGCCCGTGTGCCGTGTGCGTTGTGGGTCCCAACTATACAACAAGCAAATAATGAATCAAATTGCATTACGCTCTGACGTCCCGCCCCG
>NW_026267168.1:1348839-1354478 GCF_000697945.3 Frankliniella occidentalis | reverse complement strand
GACCATAGGGAAGACCATAGGGAAGACCATAGGGCAGACCGTAGGGAAGACCTTAGGGAAGACCATAGGGAAAACCATTATGTCAGTGGGCGCGACTGAGGAAATGACGAGCAAAATAGTAACTTTGACCAAATGAATTACATTGAGGTACTATTAGGAAGCTAGAGAAAGAAAATTTCTGCTTCTCTTCACGAAATTTCAAATAAAGGGCATAAAATGACGTGACAACCGACACACACTGAAACACACAATTCTCTCTTACGGACAGTCGAACAAATAGACACTCACGTGTTCTCGCGACTCTGCTGCGGCCCGCGAAGCAGGTGAGAGGGAGAAAGAGAGGGGAGAAGAGAGCGCCGCTCGAACGGGAGAGCCGGCGGGACGGCGTTGTTGTTGTGTCGCAGTGCGGAGCGGAGCTGGGCGAGCGGAGCGACTGGAGCCGGTGGCGGGCGAGCGGCGACTGACTGGTCGGCTACGCTGAGCCAGCCGGGCAGCCCCGGGCGGCGGCGAGAGGGAGGGAGGGAGAGAGAGAGAGAGAGAGAGAGAGAGAGAGAGCGAGAGAGAGAGAGAGAGAGAGAGGATGCACGGCAATGACCAGCACAACGCGGTGTTAAATCACGAGGGGTGCAGAGGGGGTGGGTGGGTATGCGGTCCGCCGTCGTTTGTACAACCTGGCATTTCTGAAGGGTGCGTATAATATTTTAAACGGACCTACATTTTGTACGACTTGCAGTTTCTACGGCCTTTCTTAAGGCAAGATATTGGGAAATGGGGTACAATACCAGGACCAGGAGCTGGCTGTATCAGTCATCAGCCTAAATTTTAGACTTTAAACTACGAATTCTTTTTTGCGCTGATGATACATCCCAGAAGAGGCTACACAGTACAGTACACAGCCCACAGTTCCTTTTGCTATATCATATGTGATGCCGGCTGTGAGAAAAACTGATAAGCGCCTTCCTTTTTAAAAAATTGTCCTTCACAGGTTCATGCAGATTCCAGTGTACGAATGTCGCACACTTGTAGGTGAGCGAATAAAAATTTATACACTTGGAAATGTAGCCATTACCCCAAGTGTGTGAAGAGTCATCCACACCTGCAGTCGTGTGAAAAAAAATTCGCACACCAGCAAGTGTGTGATTTTTTATCACTCATTTGCAGGTGCGACATTCGTACACACTTCGCTTTCCAGAGAAATCAATAAAGTAATAATACTTCCACACGCACCGTCCCTCGCAACCTGAGGCACATGAGCCGTCGTCCATCGTCGTCTTATCGCGTCGTCGCGATTCGTTCCGCGAGCGGCTTTGGCGCGGCGCAGAGCGGTGCGATGCGGGGCGGCGCGGTGTTCGCACCCCCCATCCATCAAATAGTTACTCAATGGCTAAAACTATGGCGCTCCCCGCCCGCCGCGACCCAGCGTGTGTGCGAGTTGTTGTGTGTGTGTGTTTTAGCTTTCTCCCGCTGGGCCCAGCGGGTGGCTCGCTCGCGCAGCTTGGCCCATGGGCCCATGGGCTAGACCGGCTCGCGAGCTGGTCTCTATGCTCCGGTCTGCTCGTCCGCATCGGATTCGTTGCGGACATTTTCGAGTCACACATCCAGACATTAAATAATCATCTTTTGACTTTCTCGCTCGGTGGGCACCGAGGTGGTCACTCCTTTCGGCAGTTATTCTACTCGTCGACGCCTCGACCCCGCAGCTTCAAGGTACTAGCTCAGGCTGGGCCTGGAGCTGGTCATGGCTGCGGGTAGCCGAGTGCTACTTCATACCCTAAATTCAAACGTACGCGGACTTTTCTCTTCTTCTTTAAATTTTAAACTGACCTTCCCTTAATTATTCCTGGAATTTTTTTCTTACTTTTTAGCTAACTTTTTTCTTTTATTTTCCTGTTTTCTTTTCTTCTTCTGATTTTAATGGAGGGTAAAGAACCCCTTGTCGTGAAGACGCGCGCGACGAGGTCGTGTGTCCCAGGCAGGCGCCGGCCACGCTGCGGGGCCGGCCCGGGCCCACCACCGCACCGCAGCAGTGAGCGGAATGGGGTCGGGTCGGGGCGCACAGCAGGGCAGGAGCGGCGCCCCGCCCCGCCCCGCCCAGGACAAGCGTTTGCAAAAAGGCCCAAAAGCAGAACAGCGCTGGCCCAGAAAAGCGAGCAGCGGCAGCGGCGGGCAGCCGGCGTGGCGGGGCGGGCGCGGGACGCGTGAATGGGACGAATGGGACGGCGGCGCGGCGCGCTCATCCGGTCCGCATCCGATTCACCCTGCTGGCGCTGCTGCTGCTGCTGCTGCTGGCGGTCCCCGCTCCTGCAAGCCAGGTGGACGCACAAGCATGACTGTGCTGTGTGGTGGAGAGGGCCGGCCGGCGCGGCGCACACGTCAAGCTGAGTAGTGTGTGATGATGGCAAAAGTGCAGCGCCGACCACTATGTGGCCTCCCCGCGGGCCGTTCCCGCGAATTTGCAAAGTACGACGCTTCGCTCGCACATTCGCGACGCCCGTCATCGTCTTTCTCTCTCTCTGTCTCACACACACTCACAGAAGGCATGTGCGCTGTATGGCGAGCGGTCACTCGCGACCGCAGAGGGAACGCCCGCGCAGGATGGGTTGCCTACCCCAAGGCGCCTCCAGAAACCACCTCGACGCGTGTGCGCGACCGTGAGTGAGGGTGAGGGACGTATGTACGTGCGTCTAGATTAGAACGACACTTTCGGTCAGTAGTGAAACGCTTTAGTGACCTCTCTCAGTATGGTGGCCACATCGTGCGACATATATCATGTTGTCACACGGAGGGCGGAGCGCGCACCTATCGCGCCGTCCGGTCCGGTCCGGTCGCGCGTCTCCCATCGTGTCGAACGTGCTTATGACGCGAAGGGGATGATGAGTGGCAGTCAGTCAGTCAGTGGGTCAGTGGGGACTGGAGGGGAAGGGCAGAGACCCCGGCGGCGGCCGGCCCATCCCGTACACACCGCTGCCGGTACACACACAACGCCGCCGAACAGCGCGTAGGTGTAGGTGAGGTGCTCCGCCTCTAATCCGACAGATCTGGTGCAGCCTCCATCATGGCTTAGTCACGCTCGCCGATCACATGACGGCCGCGAGGACGCGCCTGGACCCAACAAGCACAACCCAAGGGGGTTCATCTTTTTTTTTTCCCCCACGTTGTAGTCGTTGACGAATTTTGTTTATTAAACTAAGAGCTGCAAGTATTTGTCGCCTATCGCACCCGCAAAGTCTCCGCACGTCTTTAACATTTTTGTCGAAGAGATTAGGTTGATTGCAACTTTTCCCTCCGTCCCCACTGGCTTTTGGGGGACCGAGCCCAAAAAGCCGTTTGCGGGGCGGTCGACACTCGGTGTAGTGGTGGCCCTTGCGGCACTTCCCGTCGGTGGTGCAGCCGTGCGTTGACGTTGACGGCCTTCACGCCTCACAGGGGCTCGTACCCTTGAGGAACTTTGGCTCTGGCCGGCCCACGAACGATATCAATGAGCGTGTGAGCAATGGAGTAAACATAAATTTAGAAAAAGTAACGTCATCCCCATTCATCAAATTGGAAATAAGTACCCTGATGGGGTTCGAATTTTCCATAGACTGCCTGTCCATAATGGTATAGCCTCACTCCAGGCGTTGCGGCGCAAATCGACCAATAGCAATATTAACTGAAGATGCACATACAGCTTATTATTTGCACCACTGTTTGTTGTTGATGAAACGTCAAACAAAAACGAAGGGAATGAATGGTCACGTTTGACGTTTTACCGGCTGATGATTGAAAGATAGTTAATTGTGGGTGGGTTACCTTACGCCCTCATGTAGCGCGTTTTGGTTTGAGATGTTAAGTCCCAGGACCTTAGCACTCCGCAGGAAAAATAGAGATCTTCTGGAAGCTCTTGATCTAAAATTATGTGACCAAATAAAAAATTATAATGTTGGGTAAGTGCTTTGAAGCATGAGTCATCTGAAAACAAAATTGAAAACTTCAGATAATTAACCAAAATATGTCAACTTGTCATCTTTTAAGGCCAGAGTTAGAGAGGAACACTGCGCACAGGACTGATATCCATAATTCTTCTCTGCAGCAGTGCAGTGATACTAGTCGTCATATGGTTTTGGGGGACCAAAGTGTACTTCAACAACTGACTCAAACGTACAGTCATGACAACTTTTCTGGAATTCAGTCCACTCTGAGCTCAGGAGATCCAACTCATACTAAGGTGTATGATGTTATTTCTGGAACGCAAAACAGCTATCTAAAGAGGAACTCACAGAACAATATGAAGGTAGTTAAAATTTTTGTAACGCAACTGAAGAACACATTCACATCAATTAATTTTTTTCTTGCCCCTTTTTAGAAGAATGTGAGTGATTCCAGGACATCTGAAAGACTCAAGTCAATTTCACTGCAACAGCAACGTGCTGCAGAAGTTCAAATGCATGCACCAACCCACTCACATGCTATATCAAAATGCTATTGCACCCAAGAAAACAATATTCAAGCCAAGGCAGACAGCAAATATGTTGTTCAGCTTTACAGCCAAAAACAACGAATTCCAACAAGGTAAAACTTTGGTGGTAGTGCAAAAAATAATTCCTGACTGAAAAATTGTTTAAAGTATGGTAATCATTGTACTCAACAATTTTACACTAGGGTGAAGCAACAAAGATATCGTGCAGCCTCAGTTCCAAGAAACTTGAGAGCAGTGAGGTGGGCTGATACATGTGACCAATTTGACAGGAAATGGTCCAAAATGGATGACTTATCTGCATTACCATCAGGAAACTCATCAGAGGTAAATTGCTTTTTGAACTTACATTAGTTAGTTAAGGCCATTCTAATATTGATTTTTCATATTTGTGCTGGTGTAGGTTTCTGTTAATTACGCTCATGCTACAATACCTGAAATCTGTCCCTCAAGACAGTATGAAAATGAGCCAGAGATTAATTTGCTTGACAAAGTAAAGCACTTTAGGGAATCCCACTGGTCTGATTGTCATGCAACAACATGTGAGGGAACTTCACCAGCTGATCATGAATGTATGCAAGAAATGCTTCTACTAGCTTTCTAAAAATTGGAAGGATATGAACTTAAACACAGATTTTATATTTTTTTTACTAGGTGTCAAGCACTATGTGCTTAATGAACGATTATTCTTAGAACCATTGCATAAAGATGAAGGTGGACATGGCACTTGTCCAGTTTGTCCGTCTTCCTCCAACAATTCATGTAGAACTCAGTGTCTCAAAGAAAGTTTGTACTCTCCGTTGAAATCAACATCCCAAAATCAATCAAATCACATAATAGTGACTTTACCAAAAGTTATTCAAGAACCTGATAACCTAAGTAGAGGTGAGTGTTTGCTCAACCGAGTGTCTTCATTTCAATGAAGAACATTAATTGTAGTATACTGCAGTACCTAGATGCTCTAAATCCTGAATAATGCATTTCTTTGCAGGTGTTTCTTTATCTAGTCAGAATAATAGTATAGGAGACAGTAAAAAAGCTTGTTACAGTGTGAGCCATCACATTGGTTCTGCTAAAAAGAGTACATTTGTTTGCCCAAGTGATACTTTAGCCCTCCGTTACCAAAAGAGAGACATTTAATGCTGTGCATTAACTCAATGAATTTAAGTGTTTACAAAAATAA
>NW_026267168.1:1342176-1348789 GCF_000697945.3 Frankliniella occidentalis | reverse complement strand
GCCCCGCCTCGCCCCTCCTCGCCCCTCCTCGCCCCGCCCCCGGTACGCCGATGACCTTGCTTGTTCGGCGCACAAGCGGTGCTGATTCCTCCTCGGCGAGTCGCGCGGGCCGCGGGCCCCCGGCCGGGACGGGGCGCGCATCGCAGTGCGTGGCGTTATGCGTGCCGGTGAAAGCCAAACCAGCTGATGCAGCGGTGGCGTGGCGCGGCGTGGCGCGCGCGCGGCCCAGGGGCACTCGACGGCCGCGGCCCGCGAGAGTCTCATACTGAAGACCCGCGCACACGCCGCGCCCGAGAAGTACATACTTGGGTATATAAATTCAAGTGTACGATAATTTTTCTGATAGCCTGTGTTTCTTTCCTGATTTACTCTGATTATTCTTCTGATTTCTTTACTGATTTTTATAGGTTTTTATGATTTTGGGGGGAAGGGAGTACTATTGATATTGTTTTTCAAGTGAAGTAGCTACTACTCGGCCGAGAGGACGACGCAGGAGGTCGGAAAGGAGGACGGACGCGGACGCCTCTCCAAAACGGTCCTGACGCGTGCAAATTCACACTTGTTTGCATTTCGGCGACGGGGCCGGACTGTGGACGCGGTGGTCAGCCTCCTGTAACGAGCTCGGGGCGGGGCTGGGCGGATGGGAGTGGACCCGGAGACTGCCATCGCCGTGGTCGTGCGCACGGAGGGGCCCGAGTCCTCAACCAGTTCCAGCGATTCGTTCCGAGTGACACCCCGAAAATCATTTGGAACAGCAGTGCGCCCGGGCAGCAGCAGCAGAAGCAGAAGCAGCAGCAAGAGGTTGTCGACCCAGAGAGGGGAACCTGTTTTTGGAGCAGTCGTGGCTATTAGGAACACACTGCTTATCCGAGGCGATAACCTGGGCTTGGGCTAAACCGCGAAGCAGAGAGGAGCTGATCTCGCGCGGGACCGCGGTGGGGGCGGTGCCCCGCCGGCCGCCGGCCGGGCGCCACCGCGGCTCCACAGCAGAGAGGCTGACAGCACAGAGCGGCAATAATAGCTGCCCGTCGCGCCGTGCGCGGCAACTTTCGGGGATTATCCAGAAATTACGTCCGTTGTATTTCGCCGTCGTGTGACGAACCCTCTAAAGTTCAGCCATACTCACTACTGCCTGCAAGCTCCCATAGCGCCTGATGGGTAGGCAACATATTGCATGCAGTGCAGGCGTGTACTGCGGGGTGGCCTACCCCAAGCATCGCAGGCGCCAAGCTCCAGTAATTCACCGAGATGATCCGAGAAAAAAGGACGAACAAGACAGAGCGACGAAGCGACAAAACGACAGGCAGATAGGCAGACAGACGGACAGACGGACGGACAGACAGACAGACAGACAGACAGACAGACGGACAGACGCGGAGCCAAATGAAACAGACTCTATCGAGCCGCCTCCTCGCGCTAGGGAGCAAAAAAAAAAGGGAACAAAAAATTGCAAAGCAAAGCAGTAGCAAAAGCATAGCAGTGCGGGTAAGGTAAGTGTAATGCAATCAAACCGAAGACCGATATGAATCGAATATGCAGTCGGTCGGCGCGCGCGCGCGCGCTGCGAAAGCGTGACGTGTTGGTTGCGCGCGCGGGCCGTGGAACTAACGGGGCCCGGTCACTGTCATCGGCTGCCAAAAAGCACTCGCGGGGGGGCGACGCGCAGGGAGTGCCAGGAGGCGACCCTTTCGACATGATTAGCTCTGGGCCGCCGGAGCGCAAGATTGGGCGACAAGCAGTGGACAGAGAGGAGAGGGGTGCTGTAGGGGGTGACTGATGTGTTCTCCATCTCTCTCTCTGTCTCTGTTTCTCTCTCTCTCCCCCCGTAACAATGTTATCTCCGCGGTTCTCTGCGCCTCTCTGCTCGCGGTTCATTTTCAGTCGTTATAATCAGCCGCCGTAGCTTGAAGCGTCACGCCGATTATTTCTTGACTTTTTTTACGTCGATTAAGACGCGATATCGACATGGAAGAATAAAAATGTAGTCCGGCCGCCAGGAGAAGGACGGATTTCGCAGACTGGTGCGCGGTGCAACGTTGGCTGTGCTTGACTCGTTTTTCTTTTCAGAGGACTACAAAACTTTTGTAGGTGTTTTTTTTTTTTTTTTTACCGCCAATAGCGCTTGCTGTTCGACAATAAATGTGTTATCCCGTCGGACGACCAGTCAGTCAGTAAGTCGCAGACAGCAGCGGCGGCGGCTCCCTGATTTGCCATACTCTTCCCTCTCCCCTCAAGAAGATGGCGACGGCGGGGCGGGGGCATGAGCATGACCGACCATGACATTTCCAATAAAAACCCGCGTGCGCGTTAAAAGAAAAAAAAGTATATTCATACAGCAACCGTCGGGCGGCCTACTAAAGGAGAGCGCGCTACGCATCGCCACGCCTCGCGAAAAGGTAAGCCGGGGGCATCATTTGTGCGGCGTCCACGTAACAGCTGACCGACCCTGAGGGGGAGGAGGGCTTCGGGCAAGTATAGTAAGCAGCCATCACTTTGAGCCACATCGATATTTTTATCGTTTTCGAAAATGTGGGCCGCAGAGACGTTCCGCCATAAGCACCGGGACGCCGTTGACCGCCATCGGAACGACTTGCAGCAGAGTGCTGCTGCCCCCCGCCGTCTATATGTTACTCCTCTTCCAGCGACGACGTAGTGGTCAAGGTTGTTGTAGCGAGAGGGGAGGGGGAGGGGTGGGAGAGGGAGAGAGCGAGAGCGCGTACTACTCTCATCCTCACACCGCTTGCACTACTTGCTATCCTCCACTTGGTAGCAGAGCGGGCGACTTTCTTCGAATAAGTTATGTACTATCGCGAGTTGAGTGTAAAAGTGATTTTTCTGCGAATAAGCGAGTTTGAGGAGGCAGTTGTGGTAGAAGCAGGAGGAGGAGTAGGAGGAGGCGCTCGAGCCTCAAGGCCGTACGCACGCACGCACGCACGCACGCACGCACGCACGCACGCACGCACGCACGCACGCACGCACGCGTCAAGAAAGCGAGCCGTTCGTCGCTATCGACCAGCGGAGATGGAAATGAAGAAACGCTCATAGAGATGGTAATATGCAAACAGTACACCAGGTGTGGAAGGAAGGACACTAGAAACAATTATTACTTTACACCTTGGGCTACAGGAAGAACCCCCCGGCCCAGCTTCATAGGCTTTCACAGCTTCACAATACAAATCATGCGCATGAAAGTAAGCGTCTCACACGTACAAGAAGGACATCGCTACATTTTCGATTGATATAGACGTCGACATATGCCTCATATTTGCAACTCAGTTTAACCATTGCGCGGGATACCTTTCATGTTCAAGCAAACATCTTCCACGCACTGCTGGGTATATACAAAATTGTAAACAATGAAGAGGCGCAAGGCGTGCGTGTGTGTCATGAGAACTCATTTGTGGGTGCCTTATGTTGGGCGCAAAAGGCGTGCAGCAAGCGTAGCTCGAGGTGCCCTGCTACACGAACATTCACACACACACACACACACACACAGCCGCCGACCCGCCCGCGCAGAGGAATGCGACTGACCCGCCCCGCCTCGCCCCGCCTCGCCCCGCCCGACCCAGTGCGGTGGTACCTGACGGTGCCCGGGTGTGAGGGCGTACCCGGGCAAGAGAACGGTAAAGAAGGGCGCGGTCTCCACCACTGGGAACGGGCGGGCCGTCCGTCCGGGTCCGGGTCCTCTCCTCGGCGGCCCGACTCCTACTCGACTCGCCCGCTGCTAGCCGCGGGTAGGCGATCTTGAACCTTCACGACCGCGGGCTGCTTTTTTCTGTTCACCTCCGCGCAGGTGCGACAGATCGAGTTTGTTGCAGAGCTCGCAGCCGCCGGGCCCGACCGCCCGGGCCGGGCGGTCGGGGTCATTTCGTTTTACACGCTCCGAATTCCACCGCCATTAGCCTTTTCCATTGTCTAGTCGTTGCAGTTGTGTGATCTTTTTTTTGCCATCTTCTTTGGCTGTGCTTTGGGTGTGACACGGCCGCGGAGTTGTTGCGCTACGCGGCGAGCGGCAGCGCGGGCGCAAGGCTGCCACCCTGGCCTCACAGAGAGCATCACCCACGCCACGCGGGCCGAGGTGTGGGCGGCGCGCAGCGGGGTGGTTCAAGTAAAATGCTCTCCAAATTAACAAGATGGCAATGTTCTTTTAAAAAAGTCATGCCTACACAAAAAAAAACGCACTAAAATCTTACACTCTTTGCGTTGTGCATCCATCACCAAGGCGCGACTCTAGGTCAGCACCAGGAGCAGCAACAGCAGCAGCAGCTGGTCGCGGTGTGAGCGTGAGCCGCGAGACCACCCAGGGATCCGGTCGGGTCGCGTGACCCGCGCGGGCGTGACGCGACGCGTGACCCCCGCTGGCGCCGTGCGCTACGCCACGCCACGCCTCCGGCCAGAGCAGGCAAACCCGACGCGTTTTGTACTTTTTTTCATCTGGACGAGAGACGCGCAGACAAGCAAGAGTCAAGCACTCGGTCGCGCATGTCCCTTAAAATGAATGCAGCCTACACTTCCTTCGCAATTAGGAGCTTTCCTAGACATTATATTGTTTGCTTGCCCCAACGTTGTTAAAATCACATCAAGACAAATTCCATTCTCGCCCCTTTAGCTGTGCAAAGGAGCATGAGCGCGCCGAAACACACACACTCGTATCGCGATGGGCGGGTGGCGCGGGTAATCGGGCGGGGCTGCCTCCGAGGAGCCTGGCGTCGCCGTGCTCCGCCTCCACGAGCAGCGCGAGCACGGGCACGTGGACGCGGCGGGGACGCGTCCCGCGCGCGGGCTGGACGTGAACCCGGCCGTTCCGCAGTCGCGATCCCACGACTAGTAGTTTTCGTTAATAACGGCTCGACGACCACACCGACGACAAAAGGTGGAGGTGGTGGAGGTAGTGGAGGTGGAGGAGCAGGTGGAGGTGGTGGCTGTGAGGTAGAGGGGCAGGTGGAGGGGCAGGTGGAGGTGGTGGCTATGGAGGTGGTGGCTATGGAGGTGGAGGAGTTGGAGGAGCTGGAGGAGCTGGAGGAGCTGGAGGAGGTGGAGGAGGTTTGGGGTGGAGGAGGTTTGGGGCTGGAGGAGGTTTGGGGTGGAGGTTTGGGGTGGAGGTGGAGGTGGAGGTGGAGGTGACGGTGGTATCGGAGGTGGCGGAGGGCGGAGGTGGAGATGAATAAGGAGCGGAGGACACGTTTCCGGGCGCCCAGGCTCAGGTCAGCGCGTGACGCCGAGGCGACACCCGCCCGCGGGCCTTTGTCGGTTTGGCAGCGGCCAGCTCGGCATTGGCAGACCATAGCTGCCCTGCTCATTGGCATGCCACGCTGAGGCAGAGGTCGCCAGGAAGACGACACCGCAGCCAACAAGTTCACAGACTGCAACAACAGCCACCGCCACCTGCCGTCTTGTCAGCGGCAGCAGCGTGTTAGGCAGCGCGAAGGAGCCATAGTTCAGTGCCCTGTGTCACGACGGCGTAGTCAGTGCCAGGGCCGTCAGTGCCGAGGTGGGGGGGTATCGTCGGGGTGCGCCAGGGCGGCGACGAGGAAGCGAAGGTCCTCACCCTGGCACGCTCGCACTGCAGCAGCCCCCGCATGCAAGTCTCTGCGGGCCGCGGCGGCCACCAGAGACTGCACCTCACGACCTCCTCCTCCTGGAGGTCGAGTCGAGCCGAGGCGGGCGCGATCAGCCGAACCGAGCAGCGTGAGAAGGGCCTAAGTGCAGCGCAGGGAAGCCCCGGGCGGCGGCTACTCGCACGAGTCGACGGCGACGCGCGCCGCGAGGCTCTTATAAAGCAAGACGCGCGGGGTCTCAAACGTCACAATGGAACACTTTGGTGGAGTATTTTCCCCCCCAGCGCCCGCACGATGAACCGATTTGGCGCGGTGTGTCTGCGCTCCGCTCCAGGCCGCACTTTGACCGGTCGGCGGCACTGTGATACGGGCCCGAACGCGGCCGCCTGTTTTGCGCTGCACTGTACTCACTTGATGACGGTGTTCTTCATCGCGCTGCTGCTGTTCGCCGCACGCGGCACGGCGCGCCTGCTGGGTGGAGGTGTCGCTGCTCGCCCGCTGCCGACAGAGAGAGGGAAAAGAGTTAGCACTTTTCGACACCCGCTCCCCCCATCTCAACCCCCAGCTCATGGATGGAATTTTCGCTACCCCCACCCACTCCTAATCTGTCCGGGTTACGCACACCGCACAGCCCCTCAGGGGTGCAGCGAGGCCCGATATAACAACTCATAATCGAAAGCCGCTTAACGTGCACTCTGTACAGGTTAACAACACACCATCGCGTTCGCGCGCGGGTACCGAGAATACGGGAATGGGACGAAACCGATTTGGCGTCTTTGACCGCCGCTGCTGTCTTTTCTCTTTTAATAATTCACTTGCTTTTCCCATTCGGTTGTGTGTATGAGCCCCAGTAACCACGAGAGCAGCCCCGAGTACAAATTTACGAACTGCCGGTTGGTCGCACGTGTCCACCACGTCACGCCACGCCACGGCCGGGATAAGCCGAGCGGGGAAGTGCCTTATCGGCCTCAGCTGGGGTACCGGGAGTCGCACCCGAGGGGTACTTCACAAAAAAAATATCAGTGTACACACGCCAATAAAATTAATTTAAAAAT
>NW_026267168.1:1323458-1335061 GCF_000697945.3 Frankliniella occidentalis | reverse complement strand
TTTTTTATCACATTTTTATTGAAGATTGGTGTTTTGATAATCGTTAAAAGAATTACCTCTGTATCCTGTTGTGATGGTTCCTTTTCCTCATACTTTTCTTCAGATGTATGTGCAAGCCTGAACAAAACATAAATATTCACTTCTAAAAGAAATGTGAACCTCAGCTATATTGAGGTAAAAAAGCCAGATTACATACCATTGTGTTGTTGATGGTGCTAAACATTTACTGGGGTCTAACAGGCTTGTTTTTGAGGTGAATATTTTCATGACGCTTGACATGTGAAATATGGTTAAACACTTTACCACAAATTTCACACATGAATGGCTTATTGTTAGTGTGAATTCTGTAATAAAGGTACAAATAGAAAACTTAAAAAAGATTATTTAATGAAATCTATCTATAAGAATTTTGCTGACCTTTGATGAATGAGTAAATCATGCTTTCTGAAAAACGTTTTGTCACATGTTCTACAAACATGGGGCCGAAGACTTTCATGATCCCTTCTTTTATGTTGCTGGACCTGATTAAATGATTTGTACTGTTTGCCACACAAGTCACAAAGGTACTGTCTCAAACTTTCCGAATGAGAATTCATATGTTTATTCAGGGATGACTTCCATGAGAATGAAATATTGCATATGCCACATTCATATGTCTTCATATTGGGAAAATGTAAACCTGAAATCATTTTTTTAAGGTGAATGAATAGGTACATATGATTTTAAGGTAAAAAGAAAGGAGGTACTATTTACCAAGATGTTGAGTTAAATTGGATGCCTTGAAAAATGTTTTGCCACATTCAGGGCATATTTTATCAGTCTTATTCATTTTTGACTCTGAAGCACAGGGTACGTCAGAGAATTCAGAAGTTGAAGATGATACAATATTTGTAGGTACCTTGTTACATTGTGGCTGCAACAAGAGATTTTTCTTTATATGGTTGGAAGTCTCCCTCTTCATGGTTTTACAGTATTTGCTGTTGAAATTCTTGGTAATATTTTCAAGCAAACTTGCAGCTTTATGGTTCTTAGAGAATATCGTACTGTTACTTTTTCCTTCAATCTCATGAGGCTCTTTGAAGTTTATCTCTGGTATTCCCTGTTTCAAGGAGTCCTGCAAGTACATACAATGGGATATGACAACAAAGCGGGAACCATTACGAGTAATATAAGATTAAATTATTAGTTACCTCAATTTTGGAAGAGTCATTTTCAGCTACATAAATTATCATATCCTTATTTGTTGAAGATTTCATTTTTAGCCCGCAGCTTTCCTGTTGTGAGAGACTAAAATCTTGTCCTGCAATGGCAGTGGAATTATTGCCCACAGGAAATCCAGCAATACCAACACACGATTCATTCAAATGATCATGATTGCTTATTTGAGTATTCTTATCTTCTTCTTCCCCCTGAATATCTTGTTGGTTCTCTTTTAAGAGAGTTGAGTAATTGTCCCAAAGCAATGGTCTATTATGACGATCTTCGTCTTTGGTAGTGTTGTCATTTGCATCAGAACTCACCTCAAGATTTGTATCATCTTCCCCAATTCCTATTTCTTTTAAAAGGGCTGAATAACTATCTCCAAAGGATAGTATCAGGGGTTCTGGGATTTGATAACTTTCCAGACACTTCACATCACCAAATTGGTCACGAACATCATTGTCATTATCAAACATTGGCTGGTTGTTGGGGGAATCAGGGCATAATCCCATATCCACATCATGTGACATACCCGAAGAACTTTCTTCATTAACACATTGCTCTAACAAAATTTCAGGTGAATTCCCACACTCATTTCTTTGAACCAGCTTTGTTTCTAGGTTTGCTTGGCAGTGTTCAGGTGATACAGTAATTTCAACATTCCTCTTGTTACTCTCTAAATGCCCATGAATCGCTTCCTCACTGCTCTTACCAACAACTGCCACATTGGCAAGGTCGAAATTGCTAAGATCATCAATTCTTTTTGCAGTCCAATTAATCAGTTTTTGGGTACTGAGTTCTGGCTCAAGACCAGAACGGTTGTCATGAGATATTTTCATGCCGGATGGGTTGATAATTTCAGTTCCAATGTCTTTTGGGGGGGCTAAATCATCTAAACTGCTCAGATTTGAATTACCAGAGGTACTAAAAAGACCTTCACTTATTATCTCAGCATTGACTTCATTTAGTTTAAGAGGTAAATCTTTTTGGTCACTGCTTAGGTTTTTACTGACATGATCACCATAATCTTCAATTAGTTCATTGGTAGAGCTGTTGTTCACCTCATTCTCAAAACTGTCCAATAACTTTATCTCTATCACACTATCAGGACCAGTTTCAGCAATCATATCAAGATTTTCCTTGATACATGTTATCTAAACCAAAAGGCAAAATTGAGATTATACAATTCTAAACTCAAAATTAGTTTTAATTTTAAATCAGATTAAAAAAATTTGATCTGTAAATGTTGCCTTACCTTACATATTCTCACTTCATTTTTGTAGTGTTGAGTAAAATGAGACTTTAGTTCATTGGTAGACAGGAATGTTTCTCCACAGTGTCTGCAATAATATTTGCGTTTCCTTTTTTTGTCTAAATTTTTCTACAAACAAAACAATCAAAAATGATGATATCCTGAAAATGATATTATTCTTATCACAACAGTACACAGTACAACACACTGACAGGATCAACATTTTCCCACTGTACGTCAGGGTGGACTCTATATGCATGTTGCTTTGCTATTGCAGGAGTGCGGAACAATTTATCACATTTTTCTGGCACAGCTGGACAAGGATTTCGTTGATTGCTGTGATGACTGATGCTATGCTGGTTAAGAGATGTTACTTGAGTAAAACGTTTTCCGCACACTTTGCATGGATAAGGTTTAAAACCTGCAAATTTTAGTGAGTATATAAATTCAGAGCTTTCAGTTACTTGGTTTCAGATATCCAAATGTAACCTATTCTACCTGTATGCACATATGAATGACGGATAAGGTTGCTCATATGACTAAAGGAGCGTCCGCAAACTTCACACACACAGCCTTTTAGAGATAAGTGAGAGGCCAAATGAACTTTAAGATCTGACCTTTTATTGAAATTTTTATCACATAACTGACATGCGAATTGAGATTGAGCGAAACGTTTCTTATTTTCATGAGTTTCTCTCACAGAGGTCTCGCCAAACTCAACCTGACACAAAAAGTGATAGCAGTTAGAACTGGATAATGTAGTTTCCAAATTTTTAAAATAAAACTTGGGTAGACATACATTCAGGAGCTTATCATTTCCTAACTCTATATGGTTTGATTTTTTATGCTTGCTTAGAAGGGAAAGTGACTGAAATATTGATGTCCCTTCCGGACATTGAGAACATGTCCATTGGAAATTATCATTCTTGTGTTTCTTCAAGTGGCCATAGTATTGACTAGAAGACTTATTTTTCTTCCCACACACATTACAATCGTAACGGCCTGCTGAGGATACAAGATAAATTTCTGTCAATATTTCAGAGGGCTCTAATTTGCAAGACGTAGAGGCATCTGATGTCTTACGCTCAAGATCATTTGCATCCAGGTCTGGGAACTGAGGGCTAGTTTTCTGCTGACATGTTGACATGAGAGCTTCTAAAACTTGCAGTTTCTCTTCATCATTTAGTTTGTCCCCTAAAACAACAAGTATGAATAATGAAACAATCCACCAAAATTTAATTACAATAAATACAAGTAGTCACTCACCAAACACTTTTTGAACGTGGCATGATTGAGCATCTTGAGATAGAGACGCAATGTAGCTTCTGGATGTCATAGTGAGGGAACATGAATGATCTAGGGTCATAATCTTACATCAGTTCTAGTAGCAAGTGACAGCGACAACGCAGTTCCAAACTTTGGTTTAACGTTGAGAGCCATTAGGTTAGTCTTCACTGAAAAAAGGTGACAGCACTATACTTAACCTTACTACTTAACAAATATCTGATTTTGAACTGAACCAGACATGACAATGACACATTTCAAGTTCTCGAGGTGAGTTCAGGCTTCTAAGTTTGGTTTAGACTTATGGTTCAAAACGAAACTTGTATATGCTTTCTGCTTGACCTGGGAGTTTATACCCACATGGGAATGCAAACAAAACAAAGTCGTTTCCGGTACAATGTTTTTTATCACGCCCCGTTCCCGTTTCCGCTTTCTTTCAGCCTTGTCATCTCATCGCCACTTCCCCCACGTTTTTAATCCGGTCTTCCCCCCTTCCAGTCTTCCATCGAAGTGTATTGCATTGGATTATTGACTTTTGACTTGGGTGTTGTCACACGGCCACACCGGAGTATCGCGTGTCCTTCGTCAGCCTGTCCTGTCAGTCCTTTGTGCATCTTTGCCTGACCCAGTCGCTGTTGTGAGCGGCCGCGTTTTCGTCTGTCAAACAGGTTAGCGGCTCGTTTTTATTTATAATTTTATTAAAATTCAATATTCGTATGGACGATATCAAACGGTGTTGATGCCTCTTGAGGCATTCCAAACCATCTCACAATAGATAAAGCCCGGTCAAATTTTATGTCATGTCATTTCAGTTGGACGCTTCCAAAGCAAGATGATGGTTATCATGGTTATGTAACACTCCACCATTGCTATCTAGTTTTGTTTATATTTGTCAGCCAATGTGCTGAAATATGCGATTCAGAAAGTACTTTTCACTTTTATATCGTTTCTAAAATTATAAATATCCCTGTCTTTGTGCGTTTGGAAAAAATGATAAATACAATCCATCTTAAAGATGCCATAAATTTTGGTAATTGAATTGCATCACTCTTTTAATAAGTGTGAAATCAAAATCTGTAGGCATCACTTTCTTCTGGCATTAATAACAGTATCATATCAGTATCTTGATTATTGTATGCATGTTTCATGCTTCACCAATTTTTCTTGTGCTGCCTACATTTATGCTTGAGGTGGAGCGCTTTTATGAATTGGACTGTTTGACTTGGTATTTATTATTCAGCAATATTGATTTCTATCTCTGATGACATCCATTTGAACTGCCATAGTGGTGTTAGGACAGGAGAGGAGGAGGTGAAGGATGCAAACATTCAGATTTATATATGTGACATTTGAATATTTTGTCAGCTTTTGAGGTGTTGGTCTTATCCCCCACAGAATGAGAGTCCACGGATGGAACTTATTAAAAGTTGGCACAACTGTTTGCTCTCTTCAATTCTTCGGCACCCGATTTGTTACCACTGTGAGTTACTGCATGATTTCATATATATTTGATATATTTCCTTTTACGTTGTAGGCATGGGAGACTGATCCTTTATTTTACTGCTGTATTATATTGCTTTAAATAACTTTACCAACGTACAAGTTTTAACTATCTATATCGATTCTCCTGCTTTAAGATGTGAATAAATAACAATCTTTACTAACTAGTCCCCAAATGCTCCTAACGTTTTGGTTTTTTAACCGGCGTAGTTATCTAGTAGTAATCAAGATTCTTGAGCCAGAAAGTGCACTGCAAGCTCTTTTTTCTTTCCCCCCAACCATAAAACTTTCTATTAGAATTCTTGTTATTTTTTGTCTTAATATTAGACATGCAGTGGAAACATTTCCATCTTTATTGCACCTGCTGGCTGGCGTCCCCTGTCACATTTTTTTTTTTTTTTTTGCAAATTATAGGACTTAATATTGGCGAGAGAGGAAACGCCCCCTTCCCACGCCCCCCTCGATCTTCTAATTATTGACCCGCGCCAAGGTCGTCCTTCTTGCAGCGCGCTCGCGTTAATCTGTAAGTACCGCCGGCGCTCTGGCGGTACTGAGAGAGTAAGAGAGAGAAGGGGAGGGGGAAGGGGAGAGGGAGAGATTGAGTTGGGAGTCACCCGTACGGTTGTTTTCGTCGCTGGGTTATAGTCCAAGCCGCTCAGCCTGGGGCCGAGCCGGGCCACGTCACCGTCTGGCAGTTAGTTAGGTGCTCTGCGGCCTTGAATTGACCCTGCTCCTCCTCCTCTGCCCCAACCCTCCCCCGTGCAGCTCGGGGGCGCCCGGTTGGTAGGCAATCCGTTGGTCTCCCCCGCGAGGCGGGCCTGCCGCGGCTGGCTGACGCGGGCGCTCAGCGCCGTGCTGGCTGGCTCCTGGCTGTCGAGAGCGCTGCTGACGGCGGCCGGAACCTCGGCGACCCTATTGCCTAATCTAGGCAGCCGTTTAAAACTCTGCCCCCCCCCCCCAAAAAAAAAAAATGTTAAAGTTTTTTGTAAACTGAGTAGAGCAGCGGGGTGCATAAGAGTCGCGCGGGCTGCCCCGCGCTGAATCGATATAAATCGATGAGATTGTATCGACGCAGCGGCCTTGCCCGTGTTCGCGTGCCGTGCCCGCGCGGCTACGCGCGGCGAGCTGCTGCTGCTGGTGGTAAAATCGCTCCTGAAATCGTAATGATTTCTATCGTCGTGTTTCCTCGCTCGCTCCCACTCCCCGTGTCGCCCTGACCGCGCGATCGCACGATCATGCGCGGAGGGCGAAGAACACAAAAATGTAAACTGTTTTAAAATTTACAACTTTTTCATGTTTTTTTTTTCTTTTCAAAATTTTGAAAAGATTGGTGACAAGGTTTATAGTAAAAAGGGTTCTTTATTTTTTATTTTTTTTTTATGGTGGGTCACCTTTTGGATACAGTGTCGGTTTATTGGGATGCGTCACCCATCTAACTGAGGCGCAAAAGTGTGAACATTGTACAAAATAGTCACGTCATTCTTAAGTTACTCTAAAAAATCTCGATCGACATGTTGGGGGAGGGGTGGGGGGGGGGTGAGCTCCACGCACCAATCAACTTGTCTTTTCCAAAAACAGTCGATCCCTGTAGGGCCGGGCTTACGAGATTGTGCTCTTTGCGGCCGCTGGGCCGCTACATCGCGAAGGGCTACTTATCTCGTCCGCAGCGCCCGGCGAGACCACCTAGCCCAGTTTGTGTGTGAATGACCCAGCGCAGTCGTGACTCGGCTCTTTTTCGGCGATCCGCCCCCTTTCCCTCCCCCCTTCCCTCCCCTTCTCCTTCGCTCTGACGTGGCCCCGCTGATGCTGGGCTGCAGTGGGTTACTCCCGGACTGCATCAGTTTTGCTGCGTCTACGTAAACGAGGTGACGTTTTCGTTTTCCTTATCACCTTTTGTCGCGTTACGTGTAAAAGTTGGCCACATGGTGCAGCAGTGTTTATTGAACGACGTGTTATTGCCTTATCTCCGGCGTCCGCACTTCTCCTCTTCCCCTTCCCCCGCCTTCCCCTGTACATCTTATTACCCAACATTTTTTTTGTTTTGGTTGCAGAGCGAATTTTTTATTACGTCTAGTCGTGTTCCCCGCACGATTTTGGTCGCTCCCCCCCCCCCTCCTCTTTTGTTTTCTGCGTTCTAGTAGATTGGCACCTCCGTCCGCGTGCGTGGGATGCGTAATTGGCTGTGCACAGCGGGAGGGGAGGGGGGGGGATCTTCCCCCAGAGGTGAGAGAGGGAAAAAGTCGGCAAGAATTCTTTTCGCGCTTGCGCTGCGGGCGGGGGCGGCCTGGCTGGAGTGAAGTCAGGGTGCTCTGTCACTTTTGCCACCTGTCCGCGCTCTCGCCTTTCTTCGCCCCCTCTCGCCTCTTCCCTCTTCTCCTGGAAATTGACTTATCGTTTATAAAGGGAATTATCATTTTGTCGGGCGGGAGGTGGAGGAGCAGGGCGGAGGCTCGGTGGCGTATAGGAGGATGCCCAAAAGTTGGGGAAATGCCTCGATGAGATCATGTTCACGCATCACTGATTTCGTGTCGGCGTGAAAACAATTAGTCCACTTTGGGGGCGAACGAGGGCTCGTCGTTTTGGAATCTTAGATTAAAGAGGGCATTGGCCATTCCATTTCGCTCTGAAAGCAAAAAGTGGCATACTCGTTAGAGCGATGGCCATCGCCGCAGAGCTAAAAAAAAATAAAAAAAAATCAAATTTCGCACAGGTTATGCATATTTTGACATGCTCTTTTGAAGAAGAAAAAAAGACGCACCCTTTTAAAATACTTAATTCTTTGGCCCATGAGCCGAACACGTTTGTTTCCTTGAGTCCCATGGCCACACGTATGGTTGTATCATAGCATGTAAAAGTCCCCTTGCCCCCCTCTCCTGTGACTCAGCGTGCTAATGCGAGCTTTTTTCCCGCGGCTCACTGTAAAAATTATTTGTCACGATGAGGAAAATACCATGGCTTATTTTTAGTACAGGGGTGTCGTGTCATGGGTTTTCTCGTCACAACCCTCGTGATGTGACGAAAAAACCCATGACGACACCGTGACAAAGAATTTTTACAGTGTGGTCCCCCCATCTCTCTCGCACTCGATAGGCAATAATACGCTCTATTATTCTTAGATCTCGCGCATGACTCGGTCTCTCTAGTGTAGTGCCCGGCCCCCGGGGGGCGCCTGTGTTGCCCCCGCGGGCCGGGCACAGCCCTTTGCCCCCCGCGCCTGATCGTGTGTTGTGATGACGTTATCGGTGCGTTATCACTGAGAGCGGTGGCGGTGACGGGACGCCACCTGGGCCCTGCCCGGCCCCGCCCTATATGGGCTCCCGGTCACCCGGCGGCCGGCGCAGTCGAGTCGAAGCTGTGGCGAGGTCCGGGTCGCTCTCTATCCGCGCTGACGTGACGTGTTCGCTTATTCGCCTTTTTGCAGAGCATCGCCGACAAGGGTAGCGCCAAGATGGCCGACTGGAAGAGCGCTTCGTCTGTGTACGACTTCAGCGTCAAGGACATCACTGGCGCCGACGTCAGCCTAGACAAGTACAAGTAAGTAGTGTAATGTGGCCGGGTTTCATAGCAAGTCGTGGTGGCAAACTCTTACACTTCTGTGTATGCTTAGCTTGTACATCCTGAATTTGTTTTCGTTTAATTTTTCTTGTATACTATTTGTCGTGGAGGGACTTTAGTTTTCCCCCCAAAAAAGTAATGTTGGGAACATTTTACAGGTATATTTTTTTTAACGTCTGAATTTTTTCCTGAATATTTATTTTTTCAAATTCTTCTGGGAATATTTTAATTTTTTCCGAAAAAAAAATTGGACTGTAAAATATCTGAGCAGAGTATTTGGTTGTGTTCCTTATTTATTTTCTCGCATGTCTGTGAATTTGTTTGAATGCACTCTCTGACTGGGTATATCTCTCTTGGTGCGCAGGGGCCACGTTCTGCTGATCGTCAACATCGCCTCGCTGTGCGGGCTGACGGCCACCAACTACAAGGAGCTCGTCGAGCTGGACGAGAAGTACCGCGAGCGCGGGCTGCGCATCCTCGCCTTCCCCTGCAACCAGTTCAACGGCCAGGAGCCCGGCACGGCCGACGACATCGTGTGCTTCGCCAAGAAGCAGAACGCCAACTTTGACCTGTTCGAGAAGGTGAACGTCAACGGCGACGACGCCAGCCCCCTCTGGAAGTACCTGAAGAACAAGCAGGGCGGCACCTTCGGAGAGTGAGTATCTTCTTCACGCGCCGATCCATTTTCGGTGCCGAGACTATGACGGTCGGGGGGTTGGAATCTCAGAAAAGAAGGGGGGGGGGCGCGCTTCACCCTCCTCGCCTCCGCGGGGCGGGGCGAGCACCTAGGGAATGCTGTTGATCACTATTCTCTCTGTGAGCAGATTGGTGCGTTGCATAATTCATGACCGTTTTACTGCAAACGTTTTACGACGCTGTCTCGTCTCGTCTTGTTTCAGCTTCATCAAGTGGAACTTCACCAAGTTCATCGTCGACAAGGAGGGCCAGCCCGTGGAGCGACACAGCCCCACTACGGAGCCACACGTAAGTCGAGCTCACTATTGTTTATTGGCTGATGGGTGAAGTTATGGGGAGTGGCTGAATATTAAAACGGACTGTGTTTTTTTGTTTGTTTCAGAAACTGATCTCTCACATTGAGAAGTACCTGTAAAGTGCCCTGGCTCCGGGGAAACTCCACTATTGTTACTACTGAAGTTTAGGATGCTTAATAGTTGTTAGAAATCACAAGGGAAAGTCACCGAAAACCTGCAACACACAATTGTGATAAGACAAACTAGAGGTACTTTGTTTTAATTTACCCTTGTCATGATTTTGTAGCTCTTTTAACAATGTTAGTCTAAATTAATGAATGAAATGTGTAGATTATTTAATTTTAAATGTTTTAGCTTGGTGAAGGAGATAAATTTACTTCTCATTTATAAATAGCGGAACTTTGAACTTCACCAGTTCCGTAGCACAAGGAATCAAACAAACGCATATTGTCACATTCAATACTCTGCCCTTGTGGTTTTTTCACTCACATTTTTCATTGTCATAATCGCTGCCATGAATAGTGTTTTTACTTTTTTAATAGATGATTTTTGCAGCCGTGTATTGTTTCTGAAGTGTAATTCTCATGTGGCTCATGGACAAAAATGAGCCCACCCCGATCGCTGAGCACATTTTTGTGTGAAGACTGTGTTGCACAAAGTGCACGTCAAGGCTGTGTAATGTTCGAATAAAGGTATAACGAGAACCCTATGATGTCTCATTCACTGATGACACAGATTGGGTGCAATTATAGGTGCTGCTGCTTGGCGTACCTCAATAATTCTGTGCGAACTTTTGATGCAAAGTCTTTCCCCTTCAGACACGCGGCCTTGGATTCGCTTCTGCAGGTGCCTTGTCTTGTCTAGCCTGGCATATATAGCCCGCCTCCGGTTACCGGGCCGCGGGCACGGCGGGCAGGGCCCGGGCAACCGAGCGGGCAACCGCCCGGAGTTTGGTTTCACTTACCCTCTCAAGTGGCGCGTCTGGCAGTACCGACCCAACCACCGCGCGCACGCACACACACACACACACACATCTACACACTCGTGACCGCGCACACACACACACACACGGCCTCATATCCTCCCCGCCGTGCCGCGCTTTTCAAACACAAACAAAGCACCGAAGGATCCCATTAGGGTAATACCACCACAGCGCCCGTGTGTGTGGGGGGGGGGGGGAGAGATGCCTTGCGTGGAGAAAGACATATAGGAGACCTACCTAGCGGGGGAAAATTAGAAACCTGAATTGGATCAACGGCGTTGAGTGAGAAGGGGGAGGTTCCTCTCTCTCTCTCTCTCTCTCTCTCTCTTGTGCCCCAGTCAGTCAAATGTAACCTGGCGGGTGCCGGTGACAAATTTAATTTCTTAGGGAAAATCGATGAAAGGAAAGCCGTGCAGTTCGTTTTTTAAGAGAGAGGGTCTGTTTTTCCTCTGAAGAAGAATAGAAATTGTTTCGAGCAGAGCAATCATGATGAATGTTACAGTATATAACTTGTCACGAGTGGCAGTGACGTTGGCACTTGTTGCAGTGTACTGGGCACCATCGTTGGTACTAGAAGTGGTAGTGACGTGTCACTTGTAGTCGGTTCTAGTGGTATAGTGACGGATCACTTGACCGCCCCGGACCGGGCGGCGGGGCGTCATGGAGTCGAGCGGATAGTCGAGCTAACGACCGAGCTGGGGCGTGGCGGGGGCCGTCGTGGAGTGGGGTGGGGGCGAAGGGGGCGCTCTGGGTGCATTTTGTCGCCCTCTTGACGTGCGTCAATGGGCATACGCGGCGCGCCCCTTCGCCGCCCCACTGCGTCCCCCGCGAGCCTCAT
>NW_026267168.1:1317299-1322208 GCF_000697945.3 Frankliniella occidentalis | reverse complement strand
TCGCCGCTCCCCATCGTTTGAGTGACAGTATAATTATGTTATGTCAATGAGCAGACGAGGGTGGCGGTTGGCGCCAGCGCGGCGCGGTGTGGCGGGGCGGGGCGGGGTGGGGCGTAGGTTTCGAGTATGGCGCGCGGCGCGCTCCGTGGGCCGCAGGGATGTTATAGCGTACGATATTATCGTACGCGTACGATAATTTCGACCCTCCGTACGATGTACGATCGTGACCCATTATCGTACGCCAAAAGTACGATAATTTCGGTTTGGACCGATTTTACCCTATAATTGCCTATATATGGCTCTCGTAAGGTGCTGAATCTCCATCAGTTTGAATAAAATTCCGTTTGCCGCGCGCCAGCTCGCCCCTCTCCACCCCTCAGCAACAACTCCGCGAGAGAGAAGCATACCTAGCGAAGAGAGAGAAGGAGGGAGAGGGACGAGGGACAGCGGGTGGAGGAGGGGGGAGTCTGGTGCCTAGTCCCCACCACCGCTTTGTAGCCAACCTCTGAGTGAGAAACGCAGCCTCAAAACCTTATTTTCTCTTAAACTAGCAACCTTTTAGCTACATAGAAACACTTATTATACTGTTAAAATGTAAATTTTACCTTATTTGGGCCAAAATTGTAATTTTTTTGAAATGTACGATAATTTTGACCCTGCGTACGATAATTTCGGAAGGTTGGTACGATAATGGGCTGGGAGCCGTCTAACATCCCTGGTGGGCCGCAGCGAATGCCAGAATCAATTTCGGTCCCCGAGCGTCGCCGTCGCGCCGCTTGAGGGGCGTAAGGCTGCTCAGGCGTCCCACGCTTAGCTTTTGTCATGTCCCGGTCATGTCGAATTTTTATTTTCATAATACTCGTTCTTTACCCGCCTGCACTATAAAACATATACTTAAAAATGTTCAGTACGTTTTCAGGTGCTGTAGGCTAGTTGTTACCAAGTTTACTAAAGGACGCTATTAGTCGGCTGAGGTTTACTAAGTGTGGGTTACTTTTTGCTCCTTTTCGCCTCCCATAATCTCTTTGATTCGGCGAGGTATGATCCTCAGTTATCCCCCTACCCCGCATTGCCGGAAAGATTTCAGTTACTTTCTCCGCAATACGCAGAGCGGTGGGCGCTTTTATCGCCGGTGCCGCTGCTTCCGTTGCTGCTGCTGTAGCAGTCTAGAAGGGGGGGGGGGGGCGGCGCCTCGCCGGCGACCTAATTTGGGAAAATCTTAGCAGCTTAATTGGGGAAAGTCTGGTGAACACCGCCCGCCCTCGCCCCGTCGGCCGCGGGGGGCGCGCAGCAGCAGCGCGTCCGCCCTGCCTCGTCCCCCTCTCTCTCGTCCCCCGACTCTCCTCCCCTCTCCCCGCTTCCCTCCCCTCTCTTCCCTCCCCTCCCCTCGCGCGACACCGCCGTCGCATCTCTTTCCTCCGCTCCGCACTAATATTGCGATCCACTCGAGTCTGTTCACACTCGACGGATTTTCCCGGGGCTCTTTCCCATTATTATGATGATACTTGGCCGAGAGTTTATCAGTTGCTCGCGGGGGAGCCGAGCGGCTGCTGCGGCTGTGCTACTACTGCCCCTGTGGGAGCGAGCAAGCGCGCCCGCGCTCCAGGAGGACCAGGCTCGCGGGAGCGGCGGGCGTGTCGACAAATTATATACCATCCGAGAGGGAGCGAGAGAGAGTGAGGGCGAGAGGGAGCGGGTCCCGCTGGAGGAAATTGAGCCGTTTGCATTATTATGTGTTTAAAGTGGCACGCAACAGCGAAGGATGTTTTCCCACCGTCACGCAGAAATTTAAAAAGAAATGAATGAATGAAAAAGTAATAATTATCAAGAAGAAAAATAGTAGTTACACTGCGAAAAAGATGCCGTCGTAAATTCACGATATATATGGTGAGTTAATACTCACAAAAACTGTTGTAAATTTACGACACTCCAAACATGCTCGTCGATGAATTTGATACATTGATACATTATAATTTAAGTTGAAGTCGATACATAATGATTGCCATTTTACAATTTTGAATTCGCTTAAAGGAAAATTTTCCCGTAAAATGTACAACTACACAATATCACTGCTGTTGATTGGTATGGTCCCGCGCACAACAACCCCTTTCTTATTTTTTATGGCTCATTGATTAATTGTTTCAAGTACAGTATAATCGCGGATTGCGTCAAAAATTACAATAACAAGTTCAAAAGTCGAGTTACAGTCATGATAAAACACAACAGAATCATTTTTTGCCTTTGGGATCGGGGTGGCGATGGAGCGTCCGCGATGAAGCGTTAAATCCGCGCGTCGACTCTTGGCCCGGTGGCGTGCGCTGCTCCGGCAGCACCAGCAGCAACAGCAGCACCAGCAGCACCAGCAGCACCAGCAGCAGGCGGGCTGATCTGCATTCTGGCTGCGCTTCGATAAAGATCCCTGCGGCAGTAAAACGTCTTCTCTATCGCCGCCGCGCGCGCCGTCGGCCCGCTCTGACCTCGCGTGACCCCTCCACGCCACGCCAGCCGAGCGGGTCCATCGTTGTGGCGACACGACGGGTCCTATACGATAAGCATCTCGGATTTGGCGGCGTGCCCTGTGCGTGATGGACTGACAAATAATGTGTTTGTATCGCAACGTTAAACGAAACAAAAAGCGACACGTGTCCCTCCCCGCACCACCACGCCCTCTAACACCCTTCCGCCCCGCCCCGCCACGCCCCGCCACGCCCCTCTCCCCTCAGGCGGAAGGAATACCCCGCCCGTAATAATTAATTTTACGTCATTTACCACTCTTTATTGCATCGTTTTGCCGCCGTAACGCGGGGTGGCCGTGCGTGAACAGTGCGGGGCGGGGCGGGCCGAGGCGCGGTGGTGAGGAAGAAAATATGCATGGGAGCTTCCTCTCTCTCCTCCGTGGCTCGCGGGGTGTGCCGGGGTATGGTGGTGGGCCGGGGGGAATGACGGGTGGAAAAGACTTCTGACTCCACGCGGCGGAGCAGAAGCCGCGCGACTCTGAGACGGACCAGCTCCACGATGGTGCGAGAAAAGGTCGGACACTACACTGCTGCTGTCGGCGGATTCTTCGAAGTTACAAATTTTTGAGCAGTATGTTTGAAGTTCGCACAGACTTTGTCCGCACGAGCATAAGGGTTTATAGAGAAAAAAGTGAAGAATAATTTCAGGGTGTAGGGAAAACACCAAAGTCTACCAGAATCATCGTGTATCACATTTCCCCTTTTTAAAAACTATTTTTCTCCGTTTTTCTGAACTCTACACCTTTGTTGGATTTTTCAAAGGACCAATGTGACGTCACACACACCTTCTCTTTGCAGAGTACACTGTTACAAAGCGGTAAAGTTAAAATTGTAACTTCTGATAACTGGATGACTAGCTCAGCGTTGCCAGGTAGAGGGGCTGGGTTAAAGCCATGAATTTATTTAGGGCGCCAAGGAACACAGGGTTCCTAACATAACTAAAACCCAAGTAATTGTATCACAGTTTAATTTCAGACTGGCAGACAGAAACTGACAAAAGGCACTCTATAGCCTATCTCAAGGAGGTACAAGACACAAACGGCACCACGGCCCAACGATACGAAACATATAACCGGTAAACTATAGCTAATAGCATAAACCGAAAACGTATACAAAGTCGATCAATACACTCCTAGGTCAAGACCAAAACGATGCTGGTGAACTTGAGGCCGGAGACGGCGACATGGCGGCACGGTACGACAAAACGGTTGCAATGCATAACACAACGTAAAGCCAATCATATTGAAGATGGAAAGGAAAGGTTGACCCTAAAAGGGATAAAACGGCAAATCAGTACAAGGCTCAAATTCTAGCAAGTCCACGAACACGTGGCAGACAGGCATCACGTACCGGGGATAGAAAGATGGTAGGTGAGGCTGATAGTTCGCCCGGGTCGGTGTTCAGTTCAGCTCTGACACAACCGAGCCGCGGACCGAACCAGCTGAGCGAGAGAGAGAGGTGGAGGGGGAAGGAGACAAGCGGAAGCGACCCGGAGCAAAGGCAGACCCATCTCCCGGCCAAGCGGGGAACCAAGGCATAAAGGGTTGCCTACGCACTAGGAGGGCAACAGCCACTCCACCGCGAGACCGGGCACGGGGTAGATCGGGCGGCCTATGCTCCAGGCGCCTCCGAGTCAAGGTAGATAAACAAAAGTTACGGGAAACCGTAACATCCCCCCCCGACCAAAAAGATTGAAAGCTCCCTTTAGAAGAAAGATGGTAGGAAAATAGAAGCGACAAGAGATAGCCCAAGATAAAGAATAAGAGCCTTGAATGATTACCTCAAAATAAATTGAAAATTAAGAAAAACGCCAGTAATAAAATATAGAAACTCAAGTTCACCATTAAACATCAAAAACAGCACCAAAAGTTATGCAAACTAGCAAAATGAAAAGAGAGATGGCTGACTACATCACAAATACTGCCCTAAAGCAGACAAGTTCAAAAGAAAACTTAAACAGAGTTCAAAAAGTTAAACAAGCGTGAGACACGAAACCTACTCAGAGTGTGACACATCAACTATGACCACACTTGCCTTGAGAGGAGTTATTTTCTTCGTCACAACATTAAAGTGAAACCAGAGGTACAACCAAGCCTCCGAGTCAAGGTAGATAAACAAAAGTTACGGGAAACCGTAACAACACCCCCTTTGCACCACGCGGTTTGTTTGGCTGCGGCGATGCTCGCTGACGCGGAAGAAGGGCTGCTGATACTTGTTTCATTCTGTCATCCCGTCAAATCGTTTTCTCTATCCGCTCCTGCCTCGGTCTGTCTGTCTGTCTATCCTTCGCGTCTGTCCGTCTGTCTGTCTCACTCTATAACTCTGATGCTCGCGTGGCGAAAGAGTTCTCCGCACTCTGATGACATCAGGGTCTGGTGTGACGGGGTGGGGCG
>NW_026267168.1:1310405-1313459 GCF_000697945.3 Frankliniella occidentalis | reverse complement strand
ATCGCGGGCCTTTATCTTACGGTTTATAACAGGACGCGTTCCCGGAAAGCGCGCGGCGTGCGCGGTATCAGTGACATGAGCGCGGACAGCGGAGTGGGACACACGGGGGAAACAAAGGGAAAAAACAGTTCTCGGGTGAGCTCATTCCATTGAGCTCGATGGGGATGGCTCTTTGGAAAGGCTCTATTTGCATCGCGCAATCCAGATGAGCTAAGTTCCACGGTTGCCTTATTCGTGTCTCGACACTTGTGACCCTAAAGGTGAGGAAACATTGTGGCCGTTTCTGACACCGTGCTCGCTATCAGTCAGTAATGAAATGCATATTAGAAAATGAAAATTTTTCGCGATATACAAATCACACTGAAACTCCCCACCTAGGGACATCTTGTCGACGAAGCAGTGCGAGTCAGGACAATACGGGGGGGGGGGGGATGAGACTGGAGAGTCGATCTGGTGAGCCTGCCTGCGCATACCGTGGGTCAGGGGCTGCGACTGCTGCGACACCGCAACGTTGCGGGCTTGCCTACCCGATCCTCCCGTAAGGCGCTGTATGGCCCACGGGGTAGGCAAACCCGCAACACGGCGATGACGTATAGCCTTTGACACGGGGTACGGGTCTTTTTCTGCTGGGATTGCCTTCCAGGTGTTTTACACCTGTACGTGGACGAGAGAACATAGGGCTAGAGTCCCATTTTACTCCGGTTCGCATCCTCCCGCCGCCTTCAATAAGTCTGCACGTGGAGACGCGTTTGGCCTCTCGCTCCCGAGCCGCGTTCTTTTTGCGCCGCACTCCCACACCCGGCTTCTGACCGTCTTGACCTTGGTGACCGAATCGCCGCAAATAAATATCGGTCCGGACCGGACTGGACCCGAGGAGGAGGAAGTCTCCTTAGCAGCGGACGTGACGCGTGAAAAATGGCACTGGTGGCCGCTGGAGCAGCGAGATGCGGCCGTTCGATATCTCGTTCGGTACATCGAGGAGACGGCGCGGCGACGACGATTTATCGCCGCCTCACCGCAGTGTGCCGGGCTCGGAGCGTTTTGAGTGGAGTGTACAGTCTATCGGCTAAAAGCGCTGTGCGGTGAAAAGGGTAAAGGGGGTGCTGTCAGTTACAATCTCAGTGCATCGCTGCCGGGTCGTCCCTCTGGAACCGATAACCGCCCACTCCCCTGGCTGGTGGGGCGAGTCCGTCTGCAGACGTGCTGCGGTGCAGGCTGATTGAAAATGTGTCGGAGAGGGAATGATGTAGGGGCCCTGCACACTTAAATTATTCGAAAATGGAACCATTAAGAAAAGAAAATGAGAATTCGACACCCGTTTTACAGCATACGATTCGAAAGTTGACGTTGTTCACGAAGTTCCATCAAATTTACATCTTGTATTTGTTTTTAGTTTTAATTTACGTCTAGTCAAGTCCTCACCTCGTATGGTATGTCTCGCGTGGAGCGAAGAGGAGACGCTTCCTCGAATGGTGAGTCACGGCTCGGCTAGTCCAGCCAGGCTTCGCACTGCTTCGCACCCGGGAGGTCGCGGCGTCAGCGACTTGCCAAGCCTCTGGCGCTGAACCTGTCCTTCTCTCCTCTTCTTTATCTCACGCACAGCAGGGGGGGTCCGCTGCTCTCTCACTCGCGCTCAACCACGCACACGCACTGCGAAAATATCCGCGCACCCTGCCAGAAGCACTGTGTTGTTAAAACTTTCCGCGAGGTCTTCGCTGGCGCAACAGAGAGGAGTCCCTGCTCTGCTGGAGGTAAAGTTCGTCGACACTAGTGTCACTCTCACTCGGTCCGGTGGCCCGCGCAAGACACACCTGTGTTTGCAGCGGGTCTTTCACACCTTTCGACGGCCGGCCCGGTCGCTGTTAGCACCTGCGTGCACCACCGCGGACACCAGCTGCACCGCCGCGGCGACGGCCGCACCCAGGGGGGCAGGAGAAGGCGCGTCCTCCAGTCGCATCGCTGGCGGGGTAACTGTCTGTCTCTCTCTCACTCACTCGCAACACTCGAGACGTGCGACACACTGGCGGGCGCGCCAAAAACAACACACAACAACAGCAAACACGACCCGCGACACGAAAGCCACGCGCACACGCCCGCGAACAAGCGGGTCAAAAAGTAAAGACGAAACACGCGCGAACACAACACAACAAAACAACAACGACAACAACAACAACAACACGCAGCGGCACACGTGCTGAGCGGCGCGGAGCGGCGGGACGGCGCGGACACAACGTTCTCTGGACGCCGGCTCACAGCAGACTGGCTGCGGCTGCGGCAGCTCGGCGCGGCCGCCGCTGTGGGGAGGGAAAGGGGGGGGGGCTGGAGTGTTGCGCCCGCAGCAGCACCCGCAGAGGGGCGGCGGGGGCGGGGTGGGCGCCAGGGGCCTAGCGAGCGAGTGAGCGGCCGACCCGGGCCGAAGGGGCTGCTGATCAACAGCGCGAGGGTGACGAACACGAGGGGCGTACGGCGTGTGTACGATGTGAAGGGGGCGGGGTGGGGCCGGGCGGCGGGGGTCAGTCTGCAGCGCGCGGGGGTACATGGAGCGGACACAACGGCCTGGTGATGGCTTCGCCGGCGCGACCCGGGGACTCGGCTGGACTCGGCCCGCCCGGCCCCCGGAGGCCCGGAGGAGCGGCCGAGCACTGCACTCCATTTACAGCATGTAGTGCGGTATTTGAGTTGGAGGGACCGGAGAGAGCGGACGGACGGCGAACCGGACGGACAAACGCTCGCTTCTCTGCCCCCCCCCCCTCTGCTTCCTTCCCCTCTCTCTGCTCTCTCTCTCTCTCCCTGCTCTCTCCCCTCCCCTCTCTCTCTTTTCCTCCCTTTCTCTCTCTCTGCCTCGCACCCCTAACACACATCGCGCCCCCTCTCCTCCGCGCCTGGGTTCCATCCCTCACCGCCGCCACCACTACTGCCGCCGCCGCCGCCACCGCCGCCGCCACCGCCGCCGCCACCGAGGCGGTACATGATGCCCGCTCGCGTCGGTTTCCTGTTGCCCTCTCCGTCTATCTGTTGCTGCGCAGGCTCCGGCCGCCCCTCCCACCCCCGGCC
>NW_026267168.1:1306743-1310305 GCF_000697945.3 Frankliniella occidentalis | reverse complement strand
CCCCGCGCACGCGCCCTGGCCGCCCCCGGCACCGGCACACACGGCCACCCCGGCGCCGCTCGGCTCGGCTCTGGCGGGGGCGGGGGTGGCAGGCCCGGGCCCGCTGCCGCCGTCCACAGACCTGGCCTTCCGGCCGCCCGCCTGCTCTGGCTCTGCCCCGGCCCGGCCCGGCCCGCCCGGCCCGCCTCTCATTCTGGGCGTGGTGCTTGACGCGGGCGGACGGTGCGCGTCCCGCGGCCGGGCGGCCGGAGGGGCGCGGCGCGAGGCTCAGCAGGCGCAGCCGGCGCTGCAGGCGCAGCAGGCGTAGGAGGCGCAGCAGGTGCAGCAGGAGCTGCTGGCGCTGCAGATGCGGCCGTCGCAACAGGCCCTGCGAGCGCGGCAGGCGCGGCAGGCGCGGCAGCGCGGCCGGGGTCCCGGCGGCCCGGCCCGGCCCTTCGCGGCTCCGTCACGGCCTGCTCCGAGGCGGTCGCAGCGAGTGCGGCGAGTACGACGGGGCGTGCGGCAGCTGGAGCTTTACCGGCGCGAGCGGCCGGCTCCTCAGGACCTCATCCCCCAGGTAGGTGTTCCGCCAGTGTGTCACAGGGGCGTGTAACGACCGGGCGCCGGGGCGTGGCGTGGCGCGGCGCGGCGGGGGCGAGCCAGGCGAGCCCAGCTGAGGGGGCGGCCTCCACTAGGGTGGCGTCTGACGGGATGGCTCTGCCGAGGGTGTGTTCTGTCAGTTTGATCTCTGCCCGGATTTCCTCCGACGCGGGTGGCCTCCGCCTCTGTGTGTACTCTCCCGGGTTGGCTTCTAACGTGACTTTGTCGGCTTGCCTCTGACAGGGTGGCCTCTGACAGGGTGCCCTATGACAGGGTGGCCTCTGCTAGTTTGGTCCCTGCCGGCAGGCTACGCCCTCCGTCGGCGTGGCCTCTGCCTGGCCGGACGCTCCCAGAGGCCGACCCCTTCGACCGGGTATGGCCTCTAGTTGGCCTCTGCGATGGGGCTGGGGCGGCTGTGCCGGTGGTGCGGCGCCTGTCGGGGCGAGGGGCGCCTTGTCACAACGAGCCTCCCCTGGGAGAGGGCGGGGGAACGCCGCCAGCTGCCGGCCAGCGGCGCGGGGGCAGCGGCGGCGGGGGCACTGGCCCGGGGCGGCCCTAGGACGGCTGGGGTGCGTCCTGGGGCTTAGCCGCGGTACGTGTGGGGCCCGTCCTCACCCCTCCCCTTCGGCCGAAACACGACGGTGTTCGTCATATGGCCCTAAGATAGAATTCGAATTCGTCGTGGTCCCCAAATAAGCCGGTCGCGCCGTGTGAAGCTCCTTATATCCGAAGTCAAAGTTTGCGGAGATATGAAGCGCGTTCAGGTGGCACGGCTTCCCGCGGAGCGCACCGCGCCGCTGCTTTCCGCCAGCAGCTGTTGGCGTTCACAATAACTTATCGGCGACGACGGGCTTTCTGGTCGACAGCGGGTACTGGAGCAGGTGTTGCAGGGCGGCGTGGCGTGGCGCGGCGGCCGTAGTTGTGTTTGTGTGCCGATGCGGCCGCGATGCGCCGCGCAGGGGGGGACAGAGATGCGGGCGCGCGCGCGGTGCCTTATCAGTGTGGCGTTATCACACGACGGCGCCTGCAGGTGGGAGGGGAGGCAGGGAGGGGGCCGCCGACCAGAGCAGCCGGCGGTGTGTAGGCGGGACATTCGCACTTTCTCGTTGGGTGTAGTAGGTAGGCTGCGGGTGTAGGCGGGCTGCGAGTGTAGGTAAGGAAGGCAGCGAGTGGACTTATAGCCCCAGACTGCAGGTAGGCCCAGAGCGTAGATGGGCCGCGAGTGAACTTGAGCCCAGAGTGTACATTACGTAGGCCGAGAGAGTGTACGAGGGGCCCAGATATTTTAGGTAGGCCGCGAGTGTTGGTAGGCCCAGAGTGTAGAGAAGCCCCGAGTCTAGGTAGGCCCAGAGTGTAGTAGACAAACCCCAGAGTGCAGGTAGGCTTGTAGGCCGTGAGCGTAGGCTAGTGTAGGTAGGCTGGGAGTGTTGGTAGGCCGTGGGTGTAGTTAAACTGTGAGTGTAGGCCGCGGCGCTGGCCACGGTAATCCCCCCCGTGAGGCGGAACACACGTCGAACAAGGCCCGGTGCGCGCGGCCGGCGGGGTAGGGAGGGCGGCTGCATGCGGGTCGCACACACGGCCCCGAATGCAGTGCAGGCGGGTCCGGCTCGCCCCCAACCGGCCCCGCGCGGCGCCGCGCAGCACACCACAGAGTTTCTATGCTGCTGCTTTGACGGGTCCCGTCTCGTCTCGACCCCATCTAGAGCTAAAGGCAGGGAAAGTTCCCCCCCTCTCTCTCTCTGGCCCCGGTGGCTGTCGGCTATGGCCCTGCCCCGCCCCCTCACACACACGACGGGCGCCCCCCGCGACGCCCCCGCAGCCCCTCACAATGGCCTCGCCGAGGCCGGTCCGGACGGGCGCCCTCGCGGGGCTCGGCGGGGGCCCTCCGGGGGAGGCCTCCGGGGAGGGGAGTGTGGAGTGAGTGTGGCCCTGGAATTGGGTCGCTTGAGCGAGCGCCCCGCTGGAAAATGTAACGGGATTGACACGTGGAGGCAACTTGTTCCGAAACCTGCCAAAAACAAGCGGGCCAAGTTGGCAAGCCGTACCTGGGGGCTGGTGGCGGGGGAGTCGGGGGCGTCTTGGGGTGCTCCCACCCCCTCGTAAGCCTGGCTTCTCCCAGCGATCCGGACCGCGCATCACCTCGCTCCACCTCGCTCCCTCGTCTGTGCTTCTCTCTGCACCCAGAAAAAAGTTTTCGTTCTTCAAGTGCATACTCTGACACATGATCAAATTCACAATTGGAAAAGGTAACAGTTTCTTCGGAAAGAGATTTACTATTATTCTAAAGATATAATACTATCAGCTTTGTGCTTTGTATGTGAAGCGTGAATTTGGTCTACGTGTCAGCATTTTCTTAAAGCAACGAGAAAAAATGTAGCTGAAACAAGGGGGTGCATGTAAGCTGTAGCTCTCTCTGTCTCCGTCTGTCTTCGGCACGAAATCAGCTGACTGCGTCTCCATTATGCATTCATTCGCCGCCGTAAAATACGGGAACATTCTTGTTTGAAGAGAGTTTTTGAGCACCTGCCGCGGCAATGTAAAGCGGCGGACAGAAGCGGGATAGCAACAAGGGAAAAGGGAGTTAGACAAGGTCCTTGAACGCGTTGTACGAAGTCATGCTGTCGCCTTGTTGTCGTCAGGCCGTCGCCCGGCCGTCGCCAGGACGTTGCCAGGGCCAGGACGTTGCCTCGCTGTCGCTTTGCCGTCGCCTTGCTGTCGCCGCACACAAGGGACGGTTAATTACATGCGCTCTGGGGCGCTGTCCACACAACACTGATCCCCACCGACCGGGCGGCACGGCACACGGGACGGGGGAGAGCGGAGCGGAGCGGCGGCGCGCTCCTCCATTCAGCGCCGCGCTACTACTTTCCGCCACCCTCACCTGCTCACACCTGCCTCCCTCTCCCATCTAACTTTTCCCCCTCCCTTCTCTCTCTTTCTGTCTCTCCTCTCTCTCTCTCTCTCTCTCTCTCTCTCTCTCTCT
>NW_026267168.1:1305806-1306658 GCF_000697945.3 Frankliniella occidentalis | reverse complement strand
CTCTCTCTCTCTCTTTCTGTCTCTCTCCTCTCCCTCTGCGTCCCCAGACAAATCCATGGTGCGGAAAAAAATAAATAGAAGAGAACGTCGTGCACACGGAGAAAATAAAAGTGAAAAGGATGGGGTGGGGGCGCGGGACGGGGGTGGTAAAAGAAAGAGGACGCAAAACTCAAACAAAACGCGTCACTGTGGGGAGATTTCCATTTCACTCGTGTAATTTTTAATTCCATTCATTAGGGAAAAATTCGTATTTCACGGCACGAACCATAGCGCGCGTGGCCTCCGCTAAATAGCGGCCAAAGAGGCACATACTTCGGCATGCCTGAACTCCGCACACGCCCCATATCGCACCTGTCTCCTTTTCTCTTTTTTGTTGTCTTTTTTTGGCCATTTCCAATTCTCCTGCATTGTGTCCGCGGACACGGATTTTGATGGCAGCGCGTAGAGCAGTTAGCTTTTGTGCTAATTGTTAATGACGATTATCAATTAACGATGAATATCATTAGCAGTGATTTCGTGGAACATACTTCGCTATTGTAGTGAGTCGGGGTCATTTCGCCTGTCGTTTTTCCTTATTTTTCATAGAAAACTTTCATATATCAGACAGAAGCCCATCGGCCTCCTTACGTTTTGTCTCTCCCTGTCTCTGTCGGTCTCTGTCTCTGACGCACACATACAGAGTTGCGTCTGCGACACGGATTAACCGCGTGCGTATCCGCCGCGCGCCGGCAGCGGGCCGCCACTAGTTCACTAGCACCACGCACATTAGGCAAATTACTCCGGTAAATTGGTGCGTGCAGCTCGGCCACTGCCGCTCTGCCGCCCCGCCGCAAGTGGAGAGAGCTGGAGAAC
>NW_026267168.1:1304940-1305701 GCF_000697945.3 Frankliniella occidentalis | reverse complement strand
GGGAGAGGGAGAGGGGGGGGGGGAGATGCTGTCCTTTGCGACCGACAAGACCGACCAGGCCGGGCCAGGGCCAGACCAGCCACCCGACCAGCCATTTAGAGAATTGCCGCTGCTCCTCCTAATCGGCTAAAGAAAGGGACGCCCTGACCATGCAAATAAATACCACGCTCCCCCAACCCCCTTCTCTCTCTTGAAACCGACCTCCCCCTCCCCGTCTCCAAAGTGGACGAGCGTCGAAGGCCGATTTCCCCTCTAAGTGTATTGTTTGAATGCTCGTCCCCCACTTGACTGCAATCTCTCACCTCCATACGATTAGAGAGATTCATAAAAGAAAATTTCTTTGTTTTTGTTCGTGGTCCAAAGTTTGTTATTTGTTGCTTCCTGCGTCCAACGAAGTGCGCTAATTTCTGTGCCCGCGGCACGCGCTCGTTTGCGGGATGGTTGAGGCAAAAAGAAAGGGCGTAAGGAAAGGGGCAAAAAAAGGACGATACGGCGTAACGACACCTGCGTCGTTAAGCAGGTAGGAGTGGGGGCGGTTGGTGTCGCCGCGCTGGCGGGGTGCGGGCGGGTTTGGGCGGGAAGGTACCGGGAGGAGGCGGGCGGGAGGGGGAGGGCAGCAGGAGCAGGGCGTGAGGTCGACTGGGCCGTGCCGCCTGCACCGGCCGGCCCGGGCGGGCGCCCCGTATAGAGACCACTCAGACAAATTAAAAGGGCTGGGCCGGGCAGGGCAGAGGACCGGAGGGGGACTTAGAGGGGTCGTG
>NW_026267168.1:1303940-1304820 GCF_000697945.3 Frankliniella occidentalis | reverse complement strand
CACAACTGCACCGCCGCACCGCGCCACCGCGCCGGGGGTGTGTGCGGCTGGGACAGAGACCAGGCCGAGGTGGGGGCGGGGGTGCGGCCAGCGGCCGGCACCCAGAGAATCGTTCCTTTGATATAAATTTAAGGAAATAATGCTTTATCCTCGATTCAAAGTAGCCTTTAAATTAATTGAAATATTTCCCTTTTGATCCAAAATCCTTCTTTGAATTAAAACCCTACCTTCTGTTTTGGTCGAGGAAGAGTCTTTAATTTAAAGAAGATCCGGTCGGCTTTGGTCCCTGTTTTGAAATTCTTTATTAGAAAAACACTATTTTGGTCTGTTTCAACGAAAGGATTCTTTTGCCCCATGGTGACGGTGGCCAAACCGATCCTATTGTTTTAAATACGCACTAGACCATTCCGTAGCAATTTACCGTTTTAATTTTCAATAGTGGAGAAGTCGGGTTTTTGCAACCTTCCCCCACTCCCAATTTTTAAAAATAGTTTTAATTAAATTTAATTAAATAGTTAAATAGTTTGAATATTCCTCTTAGCTCTACATTACAAGTCTTGAAAGCACCCGTTTGCGTTACAAGGATTCGCGACTAGGTTAGGGCAAGGGGCAAAGGCAGGCCGCTTTGGAAATCAGAGAACGGCACCACCACTAGCAGCAGCAGCAGCAGCAGATCAGAATGGCACTCGGCCAGCTCCAGCCGATTTCACCCGCCCTGCGGCCCGCCCGGTCGAGACGGCCGATCATCCACCCGCGCACGGCGCGCGGCCAAAGCGACCGCCGCCCGGCCCAAAGTGTATTGGGCCGCTGCGCCCCCCGACTCCCAATCCACTCGTGAGGCCGATCTGGCCTCGTCCGGCATGCATTCCCACCCCGCCCC
>NW_026267168.1:1300705-1303890 GCF_000697945.3 Frankliniella occidentalis | reverse complement strand
CTTCCCCGCCCTGCCCTGCCCTGCTCTGCCCTGCCCTGCCAAGCGCTCTCAGGAGAAAATCCTCTGCAACAGCATAGCGGCTCGCCCGGTCGGCATAGAGAGGGTTATCTGGCCCGGTGGAATCCGGGCCGGAATCCCATACTAGACACACTAGCCGAGTGGTCCCTGAGCCCCGCTCCCCGTGCCCGCTCGGCCCGCTCCGCCGTGCCTCGGCCGCCGGGCTCTCTGCCGCGCGCCTGAGAGATAGGCACCCTGTGTGCGCCCGAGTGCCCCGGGTGCCTACGCGTCGGGCTGCAGCCGGGCCGCCTCCGCGCGCCGCACCCACAGAGAGGCGTCTGAAACAGGAATTTTACAGTCCGAAAATTTTCTGGAGAAATTGAAAACTTTTCCCGTAATTTGTTTGATAAAAACTGTAGAATTTTTCGGAGAAAAATACTTCCTCTTGGAAAATTACCAGACATAAATATCTGCAGGTGAAACTACACGACCGTGTTTTATGTAGGCCACAATTTGAGCAGCTAAAGTGCGTTTTAGTTGAATAGAATTGAAGCCACCACCCGTATTGTAAAAATATAAGGTAGTTATTGTTCTCGAAAGTGTGAAGTGTTCCTATTGCAGCAAAAAAGTTGACTTACCCGCCAAGTAAAATTTCACATTTCATGGATTTTTTTCCGTAAACCTATGACTATTGTTCACAGGGTTTTTTATGTTTTTATTTACCATTACAAAGGTTGGTGTATGATGGGGAAGAACAAGTTTATTCCTTCAGCTGAAAATTAATATTGTCTTTCCCTTGCGTATTTTCCCCCCTCCGATTCCGATGCCGCCGCGCGGATGTGGCGCGCGGCCGGTATGATGGTCCGCGGACCCACGGAGCCGTCGTAGTAGACATTATAATGCCGGAAATGAATGCGAGTAGCGACGGGCTCCAGAAGCCCCTCTCTCTGGAGAAGGGCTGGAGCCTCCAGTCGCACTCATTATGGAGCGTTATGCGGCGGCCCGCCCGGGCTAAGTGTAGTTTAAGCTCTTCGAAAAGGAGATGGCGGCCTTATTGGAAGCTTCCCTTACTCCCCCCCCCTCTCTCTCCCACCGCCTTTTCCCGCCCTCCAGCTCTCTTTCTCTCTCTCCCCCGCTCTCTCCAGCGCCACCGCGCCGCCGCCGGTGCTTCTCCAGCGATGAGTTCCGGTCCGTAACAGCCCTTCGGCCCGCGCGCTCCAACCCAATAAGAGTTTCAATTCCTGAAGGGAAGTGAATTCTCCGTGTAACCTCTCGCGGGTCGCCGCAGCGCTGATCCACTTCTCAAAAGTCGATTATATTTTATTTTTAAATTCGCGGCTCCCTTTCTTTTTGTTCTGCACTGTTAATCATACCCTACGACGACTTCGCATGATGCTTTTTTAGACAGCAAAGCGTTACTTTCCTTGCAGCTCTGCAGCATATTGTTTCACAATATTGCAAAGAAGTGCTTCCGTGGTCTGAAAATCACATCAGAATCCTTCGAAATTATTTGCAAGGAATTTCTCTTGGGTGGGATTCAACAGTGATGCAGCTCGAGCCATTAAAAGTGCGGGAACATTATTTGCAGTCGAATAATGTGTTCATGTTTTGGTAAATCGCATTCGCGGAGCGTGCCCGCTCGCTGCCAGGGGTATATAAAGTGTGACGACGCGAAATCCGAGCGTCCTGGTGAGGGGTGAGGGGACGGGGGCGTGGAGGGGCGCGGGGTGTGGCGCGGGCCGGGGCGGGACGTGGCAGTCGTCATTTTATGACTCGGTACTCGATGAATATGCATACCGCCCTTACGGCCCGCTCGTTTACGTCTGTGCCGGAGCCGCTGCGCTGGAGCCGCCGCTGGAGGCCGCAGCGCTTGCCTGCCAATGTTGGGCCCCGCAAGGATGGATCAGAACTAGGCCTTCCTTTCTGACGGCACTTCGTCCGTTTCTGACGGCACTTCGTCCGAAATGACTCAACTAATTTTGTTTTAGAAAATGAACAAACCAATTCTCAAGCTCGCAGTGAGCGTACCTAAAAAAGGGATCTCTTTTGTGTCAGTTCGATATTTCAAAAGACTTGTGCTGCCAATCATAAAAGTAAGTGGCATTAAAATACCGAATGATAGATTTTGGTCAGTGTTCAACCCAGCATGAAGATCGAGTAAACATGCGCCTAAAAAAGAATGCATTAACTGTTTTTTCTTTTTCAATCCCCGCGGGATGCACAGCCGCACAGAACGTGTTGACATTCCGTTAAAGAAGCTAGTAGTGTTAACGTGCGGTGCGTTTCTGTTGCGGTGCCCCATGTCCCATGTCCTGTGGTGCCGCTGGGGCGCCGCCGCGCCCGCGGCCCGCCTTGAGCGCGGCAACCTCAAAGGTTTCCCTCGCCTCTCGCACAGCTTTGCAGCAGTCCGTGGCTGTTCCGTTTCAACCAGTGCCCCGCCTCACCCCGCCCCACCCCGTCCCACCCCGCCCCACCTCACCCACAGCCGCGCCCCAGCTTTTCCCGCAGCTGTTTCGGATCCCCTCGGGCCCTGCAGGTATGGGGTGGGATGCTATAACAGAGGTGAGCCGCCACCATGACGATGACGAGGTTACAACTTTGCTTAAGGGGGTACTTCTTTTTTGTTTCTTCAATTTTTTTCACGTATTTTGTTTATTTATGGTACTGCCATGCTACCCTCCTCCTCCTCTTTCTCCTCTTCCTCCTATCGTGCTCGTCCTCCTCCTCCTCCTCCTCCTCCTCCTCCTCCAAGTTACCCGTCGTCCGCTCCGGCGCCCCGATGCCCCGGGCGCGGAGCCGAGTCGAGCCAACAGCAGCAGAAACTTTTCAACTTTCCCTGCTCGCCGTGACCTAGACTGGTGCGGCGGTGGTGGCGTGGGGGTCCCGCGGGCAAGACGACGCCCCCGGCCCGCGGGCTCCACGAGGAGTGGGAAATTTAAGTATGTTTTAAATGAATGAGGCGTTAATTTCTGAAAGTAAATCATTAAGAAAATCAAGGAAACGAGGAAACATGATCGCGCAGCACGGTTGGTACTGTTCAGCGGAGGAATAAAATGGGTTTCAGCGGTGTACGTCTTATGTAGCGCGGAGAGAGAGATGTCACGAGTGAAAAAGAAAACACATGCAAAGAGACGTATGGGGACGGGGCGACTGTGTGTGTGTTTTTGAGAGAAAGCGAGAGAGTGAGC
>NW_026267168.1:1297930-1300420 GCF_000697945.3 Frankliniella occidentalis | reverse complement strand
CCCCAACCATCCCACCCAGCACCACCGCCACCCGACACTCGTCGCGCACAACACAGGCTCGTGTCCTTATGATGTTCAGGCGAATAGGGCGCCAATAATTCCGTGTTTTAGACTCGTTTGTATATGACGCGTTGACGACACTTTTCCGAACCTTTTCCGTCTCTCTATTCCACGATTTTCTTTGTCGGAGCGATGGCAAAGACTATGGACTCCAGTGACAATTATTAAACAAGTCCTGCGTCTTGCATTAACTAACATAGGTACAACTCTGTACCTCAAGACATGCAAAGGTGTACAAATGAACCTTGCCAACTGAAGTTGATGTAGTACAAAATTTGTTACAACCAAATCTTATCATGAATGTGTGTGTGTGAGTGTGTCGCAAGACGTTGCGCCACGACGTGGCGTGCCTCTGGGTCGGTAGGCCCTCGGTGGTGGCGACACTTCGACAGCCACAAAGTGACAGGAGGTCCCACCACGGCACGCACCACCTCCTTCCTGACGACGAGGACCTTTCTAAAAAAATGAAAATAAATGTGTGAAACATCACTGCCTTGTCGAGTTTTGAACTTAAACTTCAAGTGTGCAACTCAACACGAACTCAACTGTGTTAAATGTTCAACAATATAGTGCGTTCAAGGATAAAGCAGTTGCCACACTGTTAAAGTCTTACGAAGAAAAATGCCAAATCTTTTGTAATACAAAGGATTTGGACGCTTCGTAGGGAGCAAATCCTTCGTATAGGTACGAAGCATTTGGCATTTTGCTTCGTAAGACTTTAACTGTGCAGTCGAACATATAATGTATCAGTGATAGCAGCGCGAAACGTAATTTACACGTCTCGATTATTTATCTTAAATTTTATTCTTATGGACAGTCTCAGTCAGTATCGCCATGAGAGCGGATCAGAGTACTCCGGGAGAGAGGCGGCCGCGGTGAAGGCGGCGGAGGGTGGCGGGGGGTGGCGGGGGCGGTCGCATCTGGCCCGCTCGGGCTGGCAAAGTGATTACCACTTAGGATGCAAATGGGACCGGATTCTAGAGGTCCGAGCGGACCGGATCGGGATCGGAGACCGGATCCGGATGGATATGTAGGGCTGTGGGCCGATAGCGGCGGGCGATCTCGACGATCAAAGGACTCCCCCCTTCTGTTGAAACCTTACAAATTAATTTCACCGTACGCGCGTTACTCGGGACCCCTGTGCAGTACTTATTGGGTGGTGATAAAGAAAGTTCCAACCGAGCAAAGTGGGGGATGATGGAGAGAGAAAGTTTACACGTGTTCTTGCTTCTGTGCGCCTAACCGGGACCAGTCTGGAAACGGAATAAAGTACGCACGCTTGTGGAGAAAGGGGAATAACTGGTAGAGGGGGGGGGGGCAAGATGCTATGAATAAAGAGATGCACATCGCATTCAGCACGAGCATAGGGTGAGGGAGGGGCACATGGAGCAGCAGGGCGAGCGAAGACAGAGAGAGAGGGAGGGAGAGAGAGAGAGAGAGAGAGAGAGAGAGAGAGAGAGAGAGAGAGAGAGAGAGAGAGAAACTGGCAGTATACTTCCACTCCCTCCGCCGCGCTGCCGCTGCCATATTGCGCCATATGCGAGCGAGTATAACTGCTGGGAGCTATGCGCCTGTTCGCACCCGCGCTCGCAATGAACTGTTTCTCGCCAAATTTCCCGCTGGATGCTTAGTTTTCATCCTTTCATTATCCGTATTTTTAGACAGTCCCTTCACTGTTGGAAATATTTTGGGGATTTCACGGAGGATCACTCGTGAAAAATATTTGCGATACACGACTTAAAACTCGCTTCCTTTAACACTGCTGTTTCACGACATGAAAATTAAGAACGGAGTCCTCTGGGAATTTCTAGTAGTGGTTAAGAAGAAGAAGAAGAAGAAGAAGAAGAAGAAGAAGAAGAAATCCCTGCGGGAAAAAAAGGAAAGACCAATCACCCTTTCGGCGCGAAACATTTGCACTTTGCGCCGCTGTGGGCACCGCCAGCGCTGAGGTGTCGGCTCCATTCATTTGACCATTTTTCGGTTCCTTAATGGAAACATCCTCTCCCCTCCTACCACCCCTCTTCTACCTTCACTCCCCCCCGCCGTGACGCTCAGTCCGCCCCTTCTGCTTGTTACGTTTTTGCGGTAACGTTTTGATAACGAGCGGTGGGAATTAGCATGGAAAGAGCGAGGCAAAGAGCGGCACGAGAGTCGTTACCGCCCCTCCGATCCCCCTTTCCTCACCTCTCTCGGGGCTCTCGGCGGCGGGGATGCAGGAGGTGGGAACATCTCTCGCGGCGAGAGAAAAGAGCAATACGGCGGCCGCGGACCAGGGCGTGGCGCGCGCGGGCGTTGAGGGGCGAGAACACTTCGTTTTTTTTCCTTCCCCCTCTCCTTACATTTTATATTTTAATAACGCAACGTTCAATCTGCGCCGCCTTCGCGACACTTCCCCTTCTCTCTCTCTCTCTCTCTCTCTCTCTCTCTCTC
>NW_026267168.1:1291443-1291765 GCF_000697945.3 Frankliniella occidentalis | reverse complement strand
ATAAAAACATTTTTGTTAAATGCTCCACAATTATTTTCTTGTTTTATAAATAATAATTTTCTACTGTTTTCAATGGTTCAGCCCAAATGACATGCCCTCCAAATGTTTTAGAAGTTACGGCAAGGTTATATCATTATCCTAGCATCTGAAATCAGGCGCGTTAAGTGATAATTGGGACAAATGACTCAAGTATGAAAAGTGTCGTTCCTTTACAAACCCAAAGTTTACGAAACTTTTTTTTGTATGATTTGTTTAAAAAAGAACCTACCTACATAATTATTACCTAGTTTTCATTACCTGAATCGTTTTGGCTCATAAAAAT
>NW_026267168.1:1285038-1286248 GCF_000697945.3 Frankliniella occidentalis | reverse complement strand
GTGGGGAGGAGCCGGGCGGGGCTAGGTGGGGCGGGGCGGGTGGCTGAAGAGGAAGAGGGAGGTCAGACGGCGCGGACGAGGAACTCTGCGGATGAGACTGATGAGCTCGAGGATCAAAGAAGAAGACAGTATAAGGAAAAGATAGAGATAGAGAGGGGGGGAGGGGAGGTGAACATCTGACAGCAACGGCAATCGCTAGTGATGGCCTTGCGCAGAAACTGACCGCGGCAAAGACATATCTTCACTCTGTCTTTCTTCCCCGCCCCTCTTCTGACTCGTCTCTCTCCCTGTCTCTGTCACTCTCCCCGGTGGTTCCGCCCTTCTTGATCCATCCCCTTCCCCATTCCCAATCTAGTTTACTAGATGTGTCTCGCTTCGCGCCCTCCGGCCCTACCCCGCCCCGCCCTCTGCAATGGCTGCCATGCCTGCACTCAAGGCCTGTGCCAGGGATTAATCGGGTCACGTAGCACCGCAGTGCGAGAGAGGCGAAGGGCGAGCGCGCCACCGAGAGAGAGAGAGAGAGAGAGAGAGAGAGAGAGAGAGAGAGAGAGAGAGAGGAGAGAGAGAGAGAGAGAGCTGGAGGGAGGGAAAGAGAAAGTGCTAAAGAGGAGAGAATTGAACCGAGCGACTTCCAGGGGCGAGAGAGACACAGAAAGGGGGAGAGGAAGTGAGAGAAGGGTCGCGAGTGAATGCCGTGCGTCTCGACTCGACCCCGTCCCGGGACCCGCACCGTGGGCGGTGGCAGGCAGGGATGCGCCCCGTGATATGGTAGCTCCTGGGGCCGGAACCCGTTTAGTCGCGGTCCGCAGCCGCCGCCGCAGCCTCCCCCGGAACCGCCGCACAGCTCGAGTTAATTCTCACCCCCCACCCCTCCCTCTACGTCCTCTCGCACCCCTCCCCATCCCCCGTCCCGGCCCGGGGCTCGGAGCTCGTCATCACCCTGTCAAATTTAATGCCCCGAGCCCCCCCACGGTCCCGGCCACCCACCCACCCAGCCAGTCGGTGGTGGTGGTGGTTGTAGAGGTAGTGTGCTGGTGGTGGTGGTGGTGGTGGTGCACGGTAAAAATAACTCGTCCTGGTTTTTAAGCAGTTTCGAAAAAAACGACACGTCCCCACTTATTTCTTCTATAAGTTGTCTTGGTTTTCCCACAACCGCTTTGAAACAAAGACGTCGTTTTCAACGTGTGGTGGCGGTGGTCGTGGTGGTGGT
>NW_026267168.1:1283693-1284888 GCF_000697945.3 Frankliniella occidentalis | reverse complement strand
GGTGGTGGTGGTGGTGGTGGTGGTGGTGCTTTTGGGGAGGGAGCTGCTCCACTTGCCCCTCTTCCCCGCCGCCGTCGCGGCCGCCCGGGCCTGCGGGATTCCGCAGCAGCAGCACGTGTTAAGATTCAGAGCGACAAAATCCTAAGCTGCTGCCGCCTTCTTGCGCCCCGCTTTATATAGAAAAAATAAAAATGAGGGAAAGAAAGAGCGCTTTCTATCGCGTGGAAGAGTAGGGTCGGGTTGGTGCGGGTGTGGGGGAGAGGCGCAGCGCCCTGCCTGTGCAGCGCGGGGTGGTGGTCAGCGGTGGTGGGGGCGTGCAGATGTTCAGCGGTCAGTGCCCGCCTGCCCCACCCTCCCCGCCCCGCCCTGACCCTCAGGGCCACACCACAACGTCGTTAAAACGGTCGGCCGCAGGGCGTCGCTCGTCGCTCGCGCGCCGCGCGGAGACGGTCGAGGACGAGACGGGACGAGACGAGTCGTAAAGCCCGGGGCTGGTGGCGTCGGTGACGGCGTCTTCGTCGACGTCGGCGTCGTCCCCCCCTCTTCGTCCCGGGGCCCTTGCACTGCAGCTGGCGCAGCTGGCGCGGCTGCTGGGGTGGTGGGGCTCACCTGCAGCAGCAGCTGCTGCAATGCTGCATCTGCGTGAAGGTTGGCGCACATGGTCTGCGCGTCAGACCCCTCCCCCCTCTTTTCAAACACCCCTCCAGCCCCTTGCAACGCCCGGGACCCGGGCGGCCCCCGGGGCTCGGCTGGCGCGTAATTTGAGGACACCGCTATAGGCCACTGACACTGCTTGAGGGCGGTGCGGTGGGGGAAAGGGTGCCAGACTAGATGTGGCGCGTGTGAGAGAGACGGAGAGAGAAGCTGGCAAAATGAAGTAAATTTTTGTTCTTATTTCGTCAAGAATGTCTGGAGGCATGTATTGTGCGACGGTTGAAAAATGCAAAACGCTCTATCAATGAAGAGAGTTTTGAGCCTCAAAGGTTGCCACCGGTTCCGGCCTCTCGTTTTCTGTGTTGAGTCGGAATCCTCTGGGGTACTTCACTCGATTTGGGCCCCGGAGCTCAACGGGATTGCGGGGCGTGTGTGTCGCCCGCATGGTGGCGCCGGCCGGGAGAGGGCCTCTCGAGGGCCTCGAGGTGGACGAAGATTGACCCGGGCGGGGTGGGGAGGAGCCGGGCGGGGCTAGGTGGGG
>NW_026267168.1:1276312-1278329 GCF_000697945.3 Frankliniella occidentalis | reverse complement strand
CCGCAGGGGAGGGTATGGGGGTGAGTGTATGGTGACAGTTCAGACACGACGCCACACACATGCCGCACACCCTCGCCGGCCGCAAGTCAAGGAGGTCGAGAAAGTCAAGAAGTAGAACAGAGGAAGTGGGGAGCAATTTTATCATCGTCCCATCCCGTCAAATTATTAATTTTTCCTTTCCTTGTTTTCCAAGAGGGGAAAAAAGTGAAAATATTTTTATTGCGACGGAAACATGGGGCCTTCAGTGAGGTATAGGATCCCCCCACTGTTCCACTTGTCTAATATTATTCCACCGCTCGGAAAAGCAATATCATTAGTCATTAGTCGCGAGGGGAATGTGTGCCGGTACGGGCGCGTGGAGCGAGAGGGCAGGATTCAGACCGAAAGCCTCCCCCCCTCCCCCCTCTTCCCTCTCTCGGCCTGAAGGTCCCTGGGTGATCGTACGCCACCCCGTGCGTGAATGGTGCCAACAACCACAACATTATCCCCCCCCCCTCTCCCATGCCACGCCCATGCCCATACTACACGCCCGCTATCTCCACGCAAACGTTGCCCCAGTAACCTGTTCGATGCCAAATTAATTCTCTCTCTCCCCTCTTCTCGACCCCCCCCCCCCTCTCTGACTCTGTACCGTCCTCTCCCCTTCTCTCTTACAAAGGGATGCTTGTTTTGCTGCTGCCTAATGGAGAGCATCATGTATACCCGTTCGCTTCGCTTCTCTAGGGACTCTCTATGTGTCAAACTCTCTTCGGAGATCTCAAAAAAATCTCGTTTCTCAGCCAAAACGCTTCTTTGAAATTTCCATACATGAAATTATTGCGCTTAATGGAACATTTTGCGGCTCGGCTAATAATAACATAGTTGGGTATGCGTACCGCATTAAATACATCTACGTCTCCTTTCCGATAGCAGCGGTATTACGAGGCCGATATCGCACGGCTCCAAAGTCACTAACTGTCTGGTCTGATGACTGGGACCGTGTGTGTGGCCTTGGCGTACAGCAACTGCGTGGGTTGCTTTGTGGACCTCGCTGGAGCCCTGGAGGGGCCGAAGGGGAGGGACTGGGGGTTGGTGGGGGGGTCCCTCCCTCCCTTACCACCTCTGCCCTCGCACCTCACCGTACCATTCTCTCTCTCACCGAGTCCCGATAATCTCTCATTTCTGAGGGTGGAATGCGAACTGATGTGCCGCGGGGTGCCGCCTCCCTTCACCCGCGCTCCACTTCCGCCCCCATCCCCCTCCCCTCTCGCCCCTCTCCATCTCACCACAACAAACCCCTGCCGGCGCGCCCCTCCCCTCCTCCAGACCACACGTTCGGTCCGTTCTAATATCGCGCAGGTCACCTAGCTCGACGTGGCGGGGCGTGGCGGGGAGCGGCGGGGAGTGGCGGGGAGCGGGCGAGTCGCAGCCAAACCAAACAGGCGGGGCGAATGCCCTGGTGGACCCCGGCGGTGCGGCGTGCAGGCCGGGGCCGGACAACACGTATGCCCTGGCTCTGTTTGCGGACTGCGTCCGTGGACTGCCCCGCCCCGCCCCGCCCCGCCGCGCCTCGCTCGGGGCTGCCTGGGGCTGCGTCTCTGTGATCGAAACCATCCCAGGGTGCCGCCCCCACCCACCGCCCCGCCCCGCCCTGCTACGCTACAAGGGCCCGCGTCGGATTGGATCGGATGCCGACAGCACCGGAGTCCCTGGAATCTCTCCTGTCTCTGCCTTCCTCTTAATTCCGTCTCGGGTAAATAATAGTAAGCGCCGGGTAAAAATGTTATCCAGACCGTCTTTGCTCGAAGTTATTTTTAGTCGCCGTAGCAGGTCTGACGAAGCACACCTGGATAACACAAACTCTCCTTGTCCGTCCCCGCCGCGGTTGAACGGAATCATAACGGAGTTGCCAACAGGAGAAAGCGGAGAGTTGGCAACTCCGTTTCGGCGGAAGTGGGGACTCGGGCTCGTTGTTTGCCGCTTCTCTTCGGCGCGGTCTTCTTGTGTGCTGCTCCTCACCCACGCCCCCTCCCCCCTC
>NW_026267168.1:1274488-1276067 GCF_000697945.3 Frankliniella occidentalis | reverse complement strand
CCCCCCCAAGTCTCAACCCCTCCCCTCTATACGATGCCATTGTTGCCTGCCAAACTTATAGGGTTACCACAACACGGCACATAAGGCACCCCCTCCCCTTTTCGCCCAGACTGGTATGGGGCCTGTGATAGATCGACGTGGAGAGGGATGCTCAACGCAACGCGCACCCATGGTGTAGTGTAGCGCCTCGGAGTGAAAACGGAAACGAGTTCCACAGTAACATTACCAAATAAATCAAAAAAACACTATTTAAAAAAATTGTTTTGCCTTTTACAGTATCTAAATATTGATGACATGCGTGCGTATTTCGGCGGTGTCGGGCGCGGGGCGGTGCCCCCTCCCGCACCGTCGAACCCCTCTGCGCTGCGGCTACGATATTGTTTGCCGGCCTATCAACCACGCGAGCGACTTTGGCGGGGCGCGGGGGCGGGCTGTAAAGGCTGATGTATTGGCTCAGTATGTATACCTGCCAGGCTCCGAGCGCCCCGCCACGCCGCGCCCCGCCCTGTGGCTGTGGCCGCAAGCGCGCGACGGTCTAGCCTCGCCGCCACCGCCGTCGCTGCCGCTTGTCTCTTAGGATTATTGAAACACATCAAAGACCCCCTCAGACAGCACCGCCCCTCCACCCACATTTCCTCATCCCTCCCCTTCCCTACTCCCATGCCCCCTTCGCCCGTCCACTGCCCTGCACGCCCCCGTCCGCCCCCGCGCGTCTAGACCGTTGTGCACCTAACCCGCGACCTGCGGGGGGTCCGTACTTTTTAGGTACTATGGCTCAGTATTATTCCGCAGGCAGGCTTAGCCAGTTTTCTGCACAGCTACATGCGTAAAACGACGACACTATGTGAGAAAATATCATCGTAAATTTACATTTGTCGCAATTTTAATTTGTTGTGTATGTGTTTCTTAATTTACGACATCCTATTCCCGCTTGTCGATCAATTTCCAAGGCGATACGAAGTGCTTACATATTTTTAATTTCAAAATGAAAGTTTACGACACACTTTATGGTAAATTTCCAAGATTTAATCCTATCCGTAAACCTACGACTACTTTTCACACTGCGAAGGTGGCGCTTGCCCCTTGTCTGTTCGGCTGTGTTACACATGCAGAAGAAGTGCGGGTGGGCTGTCTATCGCTGCTGTCCACGACCTCTGAGACGACGTCGGACGTCCTGTATATGCGGGTCCAGGCGAGAAATAAATAGAGACGCCGATAGGTCTTGCGGACCTCCCGTAACGCCTGGTGGGTAGGCAACATCATGCCTGCAGTGCAAGCGTGTACTGCGGGCTGGCCTACCCTGAGTCCCGCAGGCGCCGAGCTCCCCCGCAGCTCAATGACAAAACAATCCGAGAAGAGAAATGCGGACGTACTTTTCTGGACGATCCCCAAGGCACCAAACGTACAAGAAGTTCACACCCTACAGAGCAGTCCTCGTCAAGCAGATTCGCTATGGAAGGGGGCCTGCGATAAAGAAAGAGAGAGAGGGAGGGATGGAGGGAGGGAGGGAGTGAGAGAGAGGGAGAGAGGGAGTGAGAGAGAGGGAGAGAGAGAAAGAGAAAGAGAAAGAGAGAGAGAG
>NW_026267168.1:1264481-1266173 GCF_000697945.3 Frankliniella occidentalis | reverse complement strand
GCATTTAAGCAGTCGTAAACGACGACAATCACTCATAACTTTAACCGCCCACTAAAAGCTCAAATAATACAGGTTGCCTCCCCCCACCCCTCCTTCGCCCGCCACCTTCTCTCCAGCTCCAACGTCACTCCCGCCACGCCTCTCGCCCTGGCACGGCACGGCCCCAAAACTCGGCCCCTCCGCAAGCTACCCATCTACGCCGAACTCCTCTCCCCCGGCTTATCATGTGGCCAGCAGCGTACGGAGGGGCATGGCGTGGTGGGGCGTGGTACGGCGTGGCGTGGTATGGCCTGGCGTGGCGTGGCGGGGTGTACCAGACCCGCCTCGGTATACTTCTTTGTGACCTCGGGGCGGACGACCATCGCAGGCATACGGGTGCTGGTTTAACCATCCTTTTTACACTCCAACGGTCAGTGTAAAAAACTTATCAGCGGTTTGAAACTGTCCTCAATTAACACAACTTAAATCTTTTTTTTTTTTTTTGTAAACTTTGTAAACTGTAGGGTGAACGTCACGAAATTAGAGTACATAACACTACTCGACTCGTTCTAGCAGTTCTGGGAGCGAAAAGGTTCGATTTCGTGTTTGTAAATGTGCGCTTCATCCTTGAAAAAGTATTGTCGATTTTCGACAGTGTCGGTCGCGGGGAGTTAACCCCTCGCCACAGGCCCTATCGGCTTGCTATCATCAGAGGTGCTATTCATAATCTGGGAGGCGCCATCTGTCCTTGTCGCACCCCCACGCACTGCCCGCGCCCCTCCACCACACCCCGATAGAAACCGCGTCACTTGACACTGCAGCGCATCACCCGAATCTGATCCCGCTCGCGCCCCGCCCCGCGACCCTTCCCTCCCTTCGCGACCCTCTCCCCTCTCTCCCCCCTTCCCCCGTGGGCCCCAGGACCGCGCGGCCCATCCCCATCTGCCCTCCAAAGAGTAATTACCCGCTAATTATGTTATCAACTTTGGGCTGCCATCGTGACTCGGCTCGCTGCACCATATTCGATTTAAGTTTCATTCAAACTGCTTTCCGCATTTTTGCGCTGCCGCTTCTTCTTCTTCTTCTTCTTCTTCTTCTTCTTCTTCTTCTTCTTCTTCTACTTTGCTTAGCGACGCCCTCGACACTCGATTACTTGATAAAAACTTGTCCAGAACTGTGTAGAGAGAGAGACAGACAAACAGACAGACAGACAGACTGAGAGTGAGCGGGGGAGCTAAGTGAGCGAGGAAATAAGGAAGTTCATATATATCGACTGTGATTACGTTTTCGCCGCACAAACATAGACCCGCACCACGACAACAACCCTTTCTCTCATACTCCCCTACTCCTCCTCCTCCTGGCTCTCGCCTTGGCTTGGCATGACTGGGCGCGCGCCGGCACCACGACCGCGGCGTGGCGTGGCGGGGCGTGGCGGGGCGTGCAAGAAGAGGCACAGACGCTCGCCAGCCTCGGGACATCCTGCTCGAGAACTTAATTAAAGAAGGCTGTGGGGGGCTCCCTACCTCGCGCCACGCCCGGCGGCACGGCGGCTCGAGCCCAGGCTCGGAGGAGCGGCCCGAGACAAACTTCCAGGCTCCAGCTCCAGGTCTTAGGCCCCGGACCGGAATGCGCCATCTCATCCAGTTTATCTGCAAACCCCAATTTCTCCCTTGCACGCGGGCGTGGCGGGTCGCTGTGTGGCGTGGTGGGGGG
>NW_026267168.1:1261141-1264431 GCF_000697945.3 Frankliniella occidentalis | reverse complement strand
AGAGAGAGAGAGAGAGAGAGAGAGAGAGAGAGAGAGAGAGAGAGAGAGAGAGGGGGCGTGTGCATTGCACTGCGGCGCCGCTGAGGCACGCTTTGGCATTCCAATGGACATGATGTCTTGGAGACGCCAGTAGGGGAGGGAGCAGCCGAAGCAGCTCGAGCAACCTCTCTACAGGGTCTCTCTTCTAACAGGGGCCCGACCAACAGGGAACGCCCCGTAGAGTCCTCAGAGGTAGCCTTTCGTCCTATCGTCCTTTTTGTTCAGCAGTCCTCAGATCCTTAGCCATGAGTCCACGACTCACCCCTCGCATAGCAGAGGGCGCCGCCCCTCCCTCTGTCGGCGGGCGGGCGTACCCACCATACTCCATTACATCAGAAAAGACATTAAAATTAATGAAGCAGTTTGTCGAGTCATTGGATTTAATGCCATGGTGCGTCTCAGTTCAGGCGGGTGGGCTGCCACGGCATAGTGCGTTACTTTTATCATCGTTACCAAAGTCATGACTGCGACTGCTGAGTCGCACGACTTGGTTTCCCGGCAAGGCAGGAGAACGCATATGTGGCATGTTTTACAAAACGACACTCACAAATGCGTTTTCAAATTTTAAGGATAACAATAAGTATTCTTGTTCTCAAAGCATCTGTCTAATAATCTGTTTGATTGAATGGAGGACCCGGTCGTGGATGGGTGGATGGGGGTGATGGACCGTTGTGTATCATTTCATAAAGTTCGCGTATCAAAATTGTTCCGTTCCGTAAAAAAGGACCCTGTCATTCACTTACTATAAGCATGTGTGCCCCCCGCCCCTACTCACACTCTCTTTCATCCCCTGCCATCTTTGAGACTATTAGCACGTCACAGTCACTGTCAAGCAGGGATGGGAAAGGTAGTCCTGCCTCAGTACCTAGGTGCTGTACCGGTATATTTTCAAAATCAGTACCTAGGTACTGTAAATGTACTTTGGAAAGATCAATACCTAGGTACTGTACCGGTATTTCGGTCCACTACCTAGGTACTTTTAGGTACTTTGTAGGTACTTTTCAGCATGTCCCCGTAATGACCTTTTCCCGTCACGCACCTAATACTTTACGTTGCCACTCTCTAATACCGAACAATTTGCACCCCTTTACAACTAATTTTTAGCAGTGTCGTTCGGTTGGCCAATAACAGTGACCGCTCTTTCTCGCTCATGTGAGTGGGTTCATCAAACGTTTCCCTTTCCGCTTACAAGAAATGCGCGGTCAAGGACACGGCCGATGCTGCACATTGCGCACGCCTTTTGTGCAATGGACCTCTCGCGGTCCCCAAACATGTGGCCTGCAGGCGGGAGGAGACGGGGGTGGGGCGGGAGGGGGGCGCAGTCGGCCGCCCTTTGTCTATTCGGGGAAGATGGTTGACCGGGGGGCCAGCCGGAACGAATTCTCCATACCCTCTCCCTCCACGACACACACGTCGTGCCAAAACAAAGCCATTCCGAAAAATATAGTTAGGTGGTGACGAGTATTCTCCTCTTTTATTCGGTGGACATTGCTTTTAAAGTACCTTGAGAAGTACCTACAGAAAGACGGTATCGGTATCCCAAAAAGTACCTAGGTATCGGTAAGGTAGAATGAAATCTCCAGTACCTAGGTAAGGTAAGGTATCGGAAAAAGTACCTAGGTACTACCTAGGTACTGTACTACCTAGGTATTTCCCATCCCTGCTGTCAAGCCACGGGGTGCAAATTGATTGCAAAGTCATTATACACCTCTGGAGGAAATATCGTCGTGCCTGATTACCGTCTCTCCCCCCTCCCTTCCACAGACGCAAGTCCTAACACGAAGATGGTCGTTCTCTTTCACTTTGTTTTTCCTTCCTTTCCTCTCTTTCTCGTTTTTTTTTCGGCTGGTCCCCTCGTACGGGTGGCGCCGTTAACCGTCTCATGGCCCGGGGGAAAGTTGGCGAAGAGGAGGGTAGAGGGGGCGGGTCTGAGCCAGGCAATGTGGGGGTCAGCGGGAGGTAAATAAGGAGATAACGGCCCAGTCGGCTCTGCTCGGCTCGGCCCGGCCCGGCTCGGAAGCCTGTCTCAGTACGAACCGGAAAATTCCGCGGTGAGGATGTTTTGGCGGCGAAGGGCGGTGAGATGAATCAGTAGTCAACATTGAAAGAATTTTTTATCTCGTTTCATCTGATCATTCGTGAACGATTCTGCGTTCATTGGCGTACCACAGGCAGCCAAGCAGAAGTTAGCAGTTGCCACCCGCGAACAATAAGCTCCCGCGCAGTCAGAGCTTTACATTCATCTGCAACAGGTTCATGCTGCGCCCCCGAATGAGTGTGTTTCTCTATCTCTATTTCTCTTTACAATGGGATGGATACTCTATCTGTACGTCACTGCCACTGCCGCTGCCCATAAGCGCATCCAAGCGCCATACCTGCGTGAGCGTATGACGATACTTGTACTTTGCCATTCACAAACGCACAGACTCCTTGTTTTAACAGCCTCCCTCTCCCCTTGCGCTTTCCCTCACTCTCTCTCTCCCTCTCCCTCACCTTCTTTCACACATGTGCGGTTGTTGTTTCGACCGCCCTGCTTTCTTGCCCCCGGGGCAGCCTCTCCTTCCTTGGCTGAGCCTCCACCGCCCCAACCCTCGTCGCCCCACCGCGCCACACCCCGCAACGCCCCACCGCGGGTAGTATCCGCACACGCACAGCGCAGCAGCGCCTATCCCGACCCCTGTTTCGTCCCTCGGGGAATAATCTTGGCAAAAAGATGATGACGCAGAAAAGGAAAGGGGGAGGGAGGAGTGAAGGGAGAGTAGAGAGAGAGAGAGAGAGAGAGAGAGAGAGAGAGTGGGGAACAGGCGAGGGTATAGAAGACGTTAGCCTGTTAATTAGCGCCGCAAGTAAAGACCCACTTCCTCCACGGCGGGGCGTGGTGGGGCAGGGTGGCTCTCTCTCTCTCTTTCTCTCTCTCTCTCTCTCTCTCTCTCTCTCTCTCTCCCCCCCACGCACTTTCCTCTCCGTCTCGAGACTTTGCCGCACCCACTCACCCACACGCTCACGCGCTTGTATATGCGTACATGCAAACACACATGGCCCTCTGTTCCTAACAATCTCCCTTTCTGTTGCAGGCCGCATTCTGTGCTGCTGCTCCTGCTGCTGCTGCTGCTGCCGCCGCCGCCGCCTGTGGTCGCCGACGGCCTGCAGGGCGGTGGTCAGCGGGGCGCGCCCGGACACACACACACCAACCGTATGTCAGACAACACCGCCGCCGCCGTCCTGGACGCTCCTCTCGCCCCCCCCCCCTC
>NW_026267168.1:1251144-1253586 GCF_000697945.3 Frankliniella occidentalis | reverse complement strand
TGCTCGGCTGCGCCCGCCCCACTCCTCTGCCCCTCCTGCACTTCCTCTGGGACACCAACCGCAACGCGCTTTCTCTCTCGCATTCTCTCTCTCTCTCTCTCTCTCTCTCTCTCTCTCTCTCTCTCTCGCTCGCTCTTTCTCTCTCTCCTTTGGCTCTAGCTGGCACCACCCACACCCACCCATACGGCTTGGTTCGGTTGACATTGGTGACGAAAATGAGCTGGAAACTCGTCAGTTTCCACCCCCTTCCCCCACTCCCCCATGGGGCCCACGGTCTCCCGAGATACGCGATCGAGCAGGCCCGCGGTTAACTCTCTGTGACCGCGCCGTAAGCCTTTTCGTTTGGGTGGAATTGCGGACGAGGTGAGGCGTTGAAGCGTATGGCAGTGGGAGGGGGCGAGGTGCGGCCGCCGTGTGTGTTGAGAACGCCCCACGACATATATACCGAAGCGAGCGACCCAGTATAACAGCCGTATCGCGTCCAAAGCTAAAGCGATGAGCGAGCCTTAATTGGCCGTGTAGCTGCTGGCCGCCCAGGCGCCTCCCCCACCCCGCCCCGCCACCCCCTACACGCCCTCGCTCCACGCCACCGCGCCCCGCCTAGCCACGGCCCAGCAGCACTGCCCCCCCGGCGCGTCGCATAAAGTGCGTATCGACCATATCGCGCCTCGACAGAAGGCTTCCATTCGCTCCCCGGGGTGCGAGGTACTGCCGCTCCCCGCCGCGCCCCGCCGCGCCCCGCCCACGCGCTGCGGCTTAGTGCGAATTAGGGGTTCGCTGTGCCTCGGCGGCGTGGCCGCCAGCGCCGTAGCGACGCACTGAAGGAAATGAAAGAGCCGCACTGCGCTCCGCGGCTACCACCGCGACTGAAAGAAAAAAAACAAGCGAAAAAAACAACGGGCCCCGAACAAGCCGAAAGGAAAGTAGGGAGATGGGGAAGAAAAGGCGGAAAAGAGCGATTTCCACGGAGATTCAGCATGGTGGTTACAAGAGTTGTTCAACGAAACGCGACGACAAAGCAATGTTTTGGGGAATGAGCAATATTTAACCCCCTAATCCGCGAAGGAAGTCCACAAGAAGTTGGCTTTTGGCGCCTGCAGAGCCGACTGTAGGCCACCCGCTCATCAGCCGCGTACGCTCGCTGCCTACCCCAGAGTCCACGGGCGCACTGCCGGGTAGGCCACATGCCTGACAGCCGTGTACGCTCCCTGCCTACCCCAGTGTCCGCAGGCGCACAGCCGCCGACAGGGGCGTACTCCTCTCCTCTCTTTTCCGGACAGCGCGCGTACGCGTACAGTCAAATGACTTTCCCTTTTATTTTTTATTTTTCGCTCTGTGCCTGCTTTACCGCCGGCAGGGCGAGCTCCCCCTCTGCACGGCGGGGTCCCCCGGAGCGGCCCTCGGCACGGCATCACATTTAACACTGCGTCCAACATGACACCTGACACATGGCATCATCAGTCACCCGCGCTGCTGCTGCTCGGCGCATCGCATAGCGTGGGCGCTCGCTCGCTCTGCGTTGCAGTATATTCAATCTTCAAAAATATTCCGCGAGTAGTTTTTTTTCCTTTTTTCGTGTTTAGCTCGAGTGTTTGTTTTAGGAGTGAGTTATTTTCCTCTTTGCAGGCGTTGCCCTCTCTGGGTGTGGCGTGTCGCGGAGGCGAGTCGACACGGAAAGTCGCCGTGTCGGTCATTTTGGCCAAGAACAAGAAAAAAAAGAGAAAGGGGCGGGGGCACTTAGCAAAGTCAGGGAGGAAAACACAGCACAAGCAGGGAAAAAAATGCCTGACGAGCCTTCCCACTTTGACTGTGAGCGCTTCTGTGCCTTGTGCCACTCGCAATAAATGTGAACAACTCAGCCGCGTGTCATTTCGACAAACATCACGTTCAATTTTAGCGAAATAAACTCGGTCTACACTAACCAGAAATACTGCTTTAAGCTTGTTGTTTTCCGCGTGATGTTGCGGCATACATCAGCCCTATTTTAATCCGCACCCTTTCCGAGCTCCCCCTTCGTAGTGCGACGGGACCGCCTCTACTACAGAGCCCAGCAGCGCGACCTGATTGGCTGACCGAGCTTGGCTGGGGCTGGGCTCATACGGAGCTGACTGACAGAACGGAGCCGAGCCGGGGCTTAAGTCCATGCAGCATGTTACAGGCGGAGCGGCGCGGAGCGGGCACCCCGAAGGGGTTCGGCTCGTCATGTATAATAGATAAGAAGTCTCAGAGAGATAAGGCCGGGGCGAAGGCACGGCGCGGCGCGGGGGAGGAGGCCCGTCGCGCCGCCGCTCCTTCCCGAGTTCCGCCAAGTACTACTACTACATGGGCGTGGTCGATAAAAAGGGTCGAAAGAGAAAAGAAGGGGATAGTGAGAAAGTCGAAAAGTGTGAGAGAAAGAGAAAGTGGGGGGGGAATGAGTGGATGAGAGAGAGAGAGAGAGAG
>NW_026267168.1:1248808-1251094 GCF_000697945.3 Frankliniella occidentalis | reverse complement strand
CCCTCCTCCCTCCCCTCCAACCGGCTGTCAACACGCCGTGCTACTAATTAGCAAGTACCGGGAGGGGCGTGGCCTCGCCACACATATGGAGGTATGAGGCGAGGGGGCAGGTTGCTACACAGCAAACAAAAACACCATACAAAGGAATTATTTTTCCGAGCCCCTTTTCTACCTTTTCGACTGGGGGTAAAAGGGCATTCTGTAACGCGCACATAAAACGATTTTTCAGCTGACGAGGATGTTTTGTTTTGTGGGGGAGTGGTAACATTTTGACCGACTACCCAACTTTTGCCTTTTGCCTTTTAAAGAGGTTTTTTTTTAAAGCATATAATATAAGAAAGAGTGAGAGAAATATCACATCGCAGACCAGCAGCTAGCACACTCCCAAAGGTGTGTGTTCTTGGTTTTGATCTAATTTTTTGTACGTTTCTCGTGTTCTTGATGATCTCTTGAACATGAGAAGATCTCGATGAATACCCAAAAATTTAGTGTACGTTTCTCACTTTCGGTCCGGGGGGCTGCGGGCGCGGCAGCGGGTCGGGGAGCTGCGCGGACAGAGGGTGGCGGCTGGCGGCGGCCCACTCGAACGGTCTGGCGCGGAAGGGATTTCTTCTAGTCGTGGAGGTGCCGGTTGTCCAGTCGCGAAAATGTACTATACTGGCGTGCTCGGTTCTCTCGGCCCCGGTCGGGCCCGGCGGTCCCTGATTGATGGCGTGCGAGAGAGACAGCGACTCTCGGGGGGGAGGAATGAGGACCGGACAGCCACTTGAGCGGGAGAGAGACACAATGTGTGTGCGTGTCCGTATTGTGTAGAGGTGTTATGTTCCAAAGGGTAGAGGAGGGTCTCTTCCTCCACCACCGCGGGAGGCGAGGGGTTGGCGCGCCGCCCTCCCGCGCCGCCGCCCCCACTAATCATGTGAACTCGCCCATAAGTGAATTAGCTGCAAAGCGAGTCCACTCCAGGCCGAGTCGAGAGCGGCCGAGCCTCGGAGTCGCCGGACGTCCTCATTTGATTAGCAGCTGGACAGTTTGGTCCTCTCTATATCGCCGGAGCAGGAGCAGGCTCCCCACCTCCACCACCACCATGTACCGCGCGCGGTTGATGTCCTCTGCTCGACGCCGCCGCATATTACCAATATGTTATGTTATACATACGATAGCGGAGATGGATTGAATGAGGTTTTGGGACGAGATACGTCGGTTCACTCTGTAGAGATGGGTCATTTCACGGAATTATATTTTTTTTTCTTGGAGTAAAGGGTGGTTGTCGACGCCCTCATCTGCATAATGAGGGGAGGTAATGGCATCGAAAGGTGTGCTCTCTTTAAAAAATGTAAAGAGAAAAATTTGTCATTTTTTGTGTGGACAGGTGTTGCTTGTTTTCTTATGTTATTTTGCTTTCAAAATTAATTTTCACTCTCTTTTATCGTTGTGTGAAATTGTACTGTTTTGCTTCCATCATTGCATGCAAAATGATTAATCCTGACCGTATCCTCACCTCACCTTCTACTCTTCACGACAACCCACCGGCGTGGTAAGGCCCGGCCATAGTCACAGACTCGAGGACGCCGTCGGACCTTCACCTCCACGACGAGGGCCTCCTTCTCTTCCTCCTGCTCGAGGAAACTTGGTTGGCCACGCGTATTCTTGGGGAATCAACACGAATTTGATAGATGTTATTGCTTGAGAATACACGTAGTTGACAAGTGTTTACAACGCTGCGAGGGATCTGACAACAACAACAACAACAACAACAACAACAACCTACGCTGAGTGTTTTCTGCGTGAGTCGTCGACCAAAGAAGATTCCCCTTTCTACCCCCAGAATTCTCTCCTCTTGTCTCTGCAAACCCAAGCTTGTACATATATGATATTTCCTGTATACCTCCCACCTCCCATGTACGCACTGAAAGTGTTAAATTTGCTAGTTGTCCGTAAATTTTCCGGAAAAAATCCTATTTTCATGATCTCTTTTTTGAAAGGATTTTTTATTATTATTATTATCATTTATATTTAAAAGCAATTCTCAAAATTCGGAAACAGAGCTTTCTGGGGGTACATTTCGCGTCTCGACGTGTCTCCATGGCGACGGGACGACCCGGGTCGGTTGTCGGGGAGGCAGTGCCGAGGTCCAGGCCACTGATGAACACTCGCCGCTCAGCACTGCCCTCCACACGACCTCCCGCGGAGAACTACTGCCGCCGCCAACTTGCTCCATCACTCAACGTGTGTGTGGGAGAGAGAGACAGAGAGAGAGAGAGAGAGAGAGAGAGAGAGAGAGAGAGA
>NW_026267168.1:1241276-1242263 GCF_000697945.3 Frankliniella occidentalis | reverse complement strand
GAGAGAGAGAGAGAGAGAGAGAGAGAGAGAGAGAGAGAGAGAGAGAGAGAGAGAGAGAGACGGGAAAGTGGAGCATAGCGGGCCAACGGAGGCAGGGCCGACATAATTTCTCCAGCTTAACCTTGCTGTTTCCTCCCTCCACTCCGCGCACTCTCCCAGTGACTCCTCCACCTCTCTCTCGTTGCTCCGCGGGCGCGCTCCTTTGGAAATGATGAATTTACATAGCCTCATATTGCGATTACAATATTCTGTGTGGGCTCGCGAGGCAATAGCAGCGGCGGCCCTTGAAAAATGGCCATGTTCTCAAGAGTGTGGCGCCTAAAAGAGTGGAGTGGAAAGAAGGAGAGGGAGAGAGAGAGGGGGAGTTTTTCATCCGCCGGAGGCTCCTCGATGACAAAGGGGTTGGGCGGCTCTGAATAGGTAATGTTCAAACCTCGTCCAGCAGATGTTTCCCCATGATTGGGCTTGTTAGAACCAAACCCACTGACCTTGCAGACAGTTATACGAGCACCAAGAAAATCTCAACCTTGAAACAAGGCGGACTACGTTACACCAGGCAAATACAAGGAGGAAACTTTTTCATTTAACACAGGGTGGTCCACAGACCCCTTCCTCTATTTAGCTTACATACTGCACCGCATGCGAGCATGCGGGAAGGTTCCATACTCGCATTGGGTCGTAAGGCGCCACGGCGCTACGGTTAGTGACCGTAGGCAAGCCCGTCCGCATGCCTGCATGCAGTACAGTATAAGCAGAAGAAAGGGAGGGGCCTGTGACCTAACCTCTATAAGGCGAATGACGTTGATTTGATGACAAAATCTGCTTGAAATCAACGTTTTGACTTTCAGAACAATGAGATTTGGTAAAAGCAAGAATTCTTTTACAATGTATAATTTTCTCGAACCAAGGTCTAAATGTTCTAGATGTGGTGAAAAAAGCTCGATCACTTTATGGCGATGCCTTCTAACGACAAAGTCCGATGTGTTG
>NW_026267168.1:1238921-1239596 GCF_000697945.3 Frankliniella occidentalis | reverse complement strand
CCCCCCTCCTCCTCCGAGGCCCCCAGCTGCTGGACCCATGTTGATCAGGCCCGCCTGCCGCTGACACGGCGACATACACGGGCTCACAATGGGACTTTGGACAAAGGGGCTCCCTTACGTAAGGAGCAACAAGTTCGCCCCCTTGCCCCCTCCTCCCATTTCCCCCGACAAAACTCTGAGAGAGGGCGAAGGGGGAGAGGGGGGCTGCAAAACTTATGGTCTCCGTTTTAGCCGGCGAGCGCCAAGCCAAGCCTGGCGATGTGGATGCAACAGTGCCTACTCCCCGCCCCCTCCCCCTCTGGCCTACAAAGGACCCGGGCGAGGCGAACGGAGCCCTGCAAAGGGCAGCCTGTAGCGCGCCAGCCGGTCCACTTGTTGGCCTGCGGGGTGTGGCGGGGCGGGGCGTGGCGTGGCGGAACACCACCGGAGGGAGCAATAAATTAACACACACGATGTTATGAGGTGTGCTCAGCCCGCACCCGCTCCGCTCCCTCCCCCTCTAGTCCGAGGCCGCCGCCATCCTCTTTTTCACTTTACAGAATAATAAAACGTAATAATAATGAAATGCAATAAACTGAAATGGGGGCGCTCGCTCTGCTTCGTGCAGCCTGCTGCTTCGGCAGGGCAGGGGTAGTAGGGCCTGGGTGCGGCGGGGCCGAGCGGGGCGGGGTGAGG